>NW_027467777.1:32191745-32383261 GCF_004210375.1 Tachypleus tridentatus | reverse complement strand
GGTATAATCACATGTTATGAGGTTTGGTCATTTTACTAATGTTTGTTCCAGGTATAATCACATGTTATGAGGTTTGGTCATTTTACTAATGTTTGTTCCAGGTATAATCACATGTTATGAGGTTTGGTCATTTTACTAATGTTTGTTCCAGGTATAATCACATGTTATGAGGTTTGGTCATTTTACTAATGTTTGTTCCAGGTATAATCACATGTTATGAGGTTTGGTCATTTTACTAATGTTTGTTCCAGGTATAAACACATGTTATGAGGTTTGGTCATTTTACTAATGTTTGTTCCAGGTATAATCACATGTTATGAGGTTTGGTCATTTTACTAATGTTTGTTCCAGGTATAATCACATGTTATGAGGTTTGGTCATTTTACTAATGTTTGTTCCAGGTATAATCACATGTTATGAGGTTTGGTCATTTTACTAATGTTTGTTCCAGGTATAATCACATGTTATGAGGTTTGGTCATTTTACTAATGTTTGTTCCAGGTATAATCACATGTTATGAGGTTTGGTCATTTTACTAATGTTTGTTCCAGGTATAATCACATGTTATGAGGTTTGGTCATTTTACTAATGTTTGTTCCAGGTATAATCACATGTTATGAGGTTTGGTCATTTTACTAATGTTTGTTCCAGGTATAATCACATGTTATGAGGTTTGGTCATTTTACTAATGTTTGTTCCAGGTATAATCACATGTTATGAGGTTTGGTCATTTTACTAATGTTTGTTCCAGGTATAATCACATGTTATGAGGTTTGGTCATTTTACTAATGTTTGTTCCAGGTATAATCACATGTTATGAGGTTTGGTCATTTTACTAATGTTTGTTCCAGGTATAATCACATGTTATGAGGTTTGGTCATTTTACTAATGTTTGTTCCAGGTATAATCACATGTTATGAGGTTTGGTCATTTTACTAATGTTTGTTCCAGGTATAATCACATGTTATGAGGTTTGGTCATTTTACTAATGTTTGTTCCAGGTATAATCACATGTTATGAGGTTTGGTCATTTTACTAATGTTTGTTCCAGGTATAATCACATGTTATGAGGTTTGGTCATTTTACTAATGTTTGTTCCAGGTATAATCACATGTTATGAGGTTTGGTCATTTTACTAATGTTTGTTCCAGGTATAATCACATGTTATGAGGTTTGGTCATTTTACTAATGTTTGTTCCAGGTATAATCACATGTTATGAGGTTTGGTCATTTTACTAATGTTTGTTCCAGGTATAATCACATGTTATGAGGTTTGGTCATTTTACTAATGTTTGTTCCAGGTATAATCACATGTTATGAGGTTTGGTCATTTTACTAATGTTTGTTCCAGGTATAATCACATGTTATGAGGTTTGGTCATTTTACTAATGTTTGTTCCAGGTATAATCACATGTTATGAGGTTTGGTCATTTTACTAATGTTTGTTCCAGGTATAATCACATGTTATGAGGTTTGGTCATTTTACTAATGTTTGTTCCAGGTATAATCACATGTTATGAGGTTTGGTCATTTTACTAATGTTTGTTCCAGGTATAATCACATGTTATGAGGTTTGGTCATTTTACTAATGTTTGTTCCAGGTATAATCACATGTTATGAGGTTTGGTCATTTTACTAATGTTTGTTCCAGGTATAATCACATGTTATGAGGTTTGGTCATTTTACTAATGTTTGTTCCAGGTATAATCACATGTTATGAGGTTTGGTCATTTTACTAATGTTTGTTCCAGGTATAATCACATGTTATGAGGTTTGGTCATTTTACTAATGTTTGTTCCAGGTATAATCACATGTTATGAGGTTTGGTCATTTTACTAATGTTTGTTCCAGGTATAATCACATGTTATGAGGTTTGGTCATTTTACTAATGTTTGTTCCAGGTATAATCACATGTTATGAGGTTTGGTCATTTTACTAATGTTTGTTCCAGGTATAATCACATGTTATGAGGTTTGGTCATTTTACTAATGTTTGTTCCAGGTATAATCACATGTTATGAGGTTTGGTCATTTTACTAATGTTTGTTCCAGGTATAATCACATGTTATGAGGTTTGGTCATTTTACTAATGTTTGTTCCAGGTATAATCACATGTTATGAGGTTTGGTCATTTTACTAATGTTTGTTCCAGGTATAATCACATGTTATGAGGTTTGGTCATTTTACTAATGTTTGTTCCAGGTATAATCACATGTTATGAGGTTTGGTCATTTTACTAATGTTTGTTCCAGGTATAATCACATGTTATGAGGTTTGGTCATTTTACTAATGTTTGTTCCAGGTATAATCACATGTTATGAGGTTTGGTCATTTTACTAATGTTTGTTCCAGGTATAATCACATGTTATGAGGTTTGGTCATTTTACTAATGTTTGTTCCAGGTATAATCACATGTTATGAGGTTTGGTCATTTTACTAATGTTTGTTCCAGGTATAATCACATGTTATGAGGTTTGGTCATTTTACTAATGTTTGTTCCAGGTATAATCACATGTTATGAGGTTTGGTCATTTTACTAATGTTTGTTCCAGGTATAATCACATGTTATGAGGTTTGGTCATTTTACTAATGTTTGTTCCAGGTATAATCACATGTTATGAGGTTTGGTCATTTTACTAATGTTTGTTCCAGGTATAATCACATGTTATGAGGTTTGGTCATTTTACTAATGTTTGTTCCAGGTATAATCACATGTTATGAGGTTTGGTCATTTTACTAAAGTTTGTTCCAGGTATAATCACATGTATGAGGTTTGGTCATTTTACTAATGTTTGTGCCGGGTATAATCACATGTTATGAGGTTTGGTCTTGGTCATTTTACTAATGTTTGTCCCAGGTATAATCACATGTTATGAGGTTTGGTCATTTTACTAATGTTTGTTCCAGGTATAATCACATGTTATGAGGTTTGGTCATTTTACTAATGTTTGTTCCAGGTATAATCACATGTTATGAGGTTTGGTCATTTTACTAATGTTTGTTCCAGGTATAATCACATGTTATGAGGTTTGGTCATTTTACTAATGTTTGTTCCAGGTATAATCACATGTTATGAGGTTTGGTCATTTTACTAATGTTTGTTCCAGGTATAATCACATGTTATGAGGTTTGGTCATTTTACTAATGTTTGTTCCAGGTATAATCACATGTTATGAGGTTTGGTCATTTTACTAAATCACATGTTTGTTCCAGGTATAATCACATGTTATGAGGTTTGGTCATTTTACTAATGTTTGTTCCAGGTATAATCACATGTTATGAGGTTTGGTCATTTTACTAATGTTTGTTCCAGGTATAATCACATGTTATGAGGTTTGGTCATTTTACTAATGTTTGTTCCAGGTATAATCACATGTTATGAGGTTTGGTCATTTTACTAATGTTTGTTCCAGGTATAATCACATGTTATGAGGTTTGGTCATTTTACTAATGTTTGTTCCAGGTATAATCACATGTTATGAGGTTTGGTCATTTTACTAATGTTTGTTCCAGGTATAATCACATGTTATGAGGTTTGGTCATTTTACTAATGTTTGTTCCAGGTATAATCACATGTTATGAGGTTTGGTCATTTTACTAATGTTTGTTCCAGGTATAATCACATGTTATGAGGTTTGGTCATTTTACTAATGTTTGTTCCAGGTATAATCACATGTTATGAGGTTTGGTCATTTTACTAATGTTTGTTCCAGGTATAATCACATGTTATGAGGTTTGGTCATTTTACTAATGTTTGTTCCAGGTATAATCACATGTTATGAGGTTTGGTCATTTTACTAATGTTTGTTCCAGGTATAATCACATGTTATGAGGTTTGGTCATTTTACTAATGTTTGTTCCAGGTATAATCACATGTTATGAGGTTTGGTCATTTTACTAATGTTTGTTCCAGGTATAATCACATGTTATGAGGTTTGGTCATTTTACTAATGTTTGTTCCAGGTATAATCACATGTTATGAGGTTTGGTCATTTTACTAATGTTTGTTCCAGGTATAATCACATGTTATGAGGTTTGGTCATTTTACTAATGTTTGTTCCAGGTATAATCACATGTTATGAGGTTTGGTCATTTTACTAATGTTTGTTCCAGGTATAATCACATGTTATGAGGTTTGGTCATTTTACTAATGTTTGTTCCAGGTATAATCACATGTTATGAGGTTTGGTCATTTTACTAATGTTTGTTCCAGGTATAATCACATGTTATGAGGTTTGGTCATTTTACTAATGTCTGTTCCAGTTCCAGGTATAATCACATGTTATGAGGTTTGGTCATTTTACTAATGTTTGTTCCAGGTATAATCACATGTTATGAGGTTTGGTCATTTTACTAATGTTTGTTCCAGGTATAATCACATGTTATGAGGTTTGGTCATTTTACTAATGTTTGTTCCAGGTATAATCACATGTTATGAGGTTTGGTCATTTTACTAATGTTTGTTCCAGGTATAATCACATGTTATGAGGTTTGGTCATTTTACTAATGTTTGTTCCAGGTATAATCACATGTTATGAGGTTTGGTCATTTTACTAATGTTTGTTCCAGGTATAATCACATGTTATGAGGTTTGGTCATTTTACTAATGTTTGTTCCAGGTATAATCACATGTTATGAGGTTTGGTCATTTTACTAATGTTTGTTCCAGGTATAATCACATGTTATGAGGTTTGGTCATTTTACTAATGTTTGTTCCAGGTATAATCACATGTTATGAGGTTTGGTCATTTTACTAATGTTTGTTCCAGGTATAATCACATGTTATGAGGTTTGGTCATTTTACTAATGTTTGTTCCAGGTATAATCACATGTTATGAGGTTTGGTCATTTTACTAATGTTTGTTCCAGGTATAATCACATGTTATGAGGTTTGGTCATTTTACTAATGTTTGTTCCAGGTATAATCACATGTTATGAGGTTTGGTCATTTTACTAATGTTTGTTCCAGGTATAATCACATGTTATGAGGTTTGGTCATTTTACTAATGTTTGTTCCAGGTATAATCACATGTTATGAGGTTTGGTCATTTTACTAATGTTTGTTCCAGGTATAATCACATGTTATGAGGTTTGGTCATTTTACTATAGTTTGTTCCAGGTATAATCACATGTTATGAGGTTTGGTCATTTTAATAATGATTGTTCCAGGTATAATCACATGTTATGAGGTTTGGTCATTTTACTAATGTTTGTTCCAGGTATAATCACATGTTATGAGGTTTGGTCATTTTACTAATGTTTGTTCCAGGTATAATCACATGTTATGAGGTTTGGTCATTTTACTAATGTTTGTTCCAGGTATAATCACATGTTATGAGGTTTGGTCATTTTACTAATGTTTGTTCCAGGTATAATCACATGTTATGAGGTTTGGTCATTTTACTAAAGTTTGTTCCAGGTATAATCACATGTTATGAGGTTTGGTCATTTTACTAATGTTTGTTCCAGGTATAATCACATGTTATGAGGTTTGGTCATTTTACTAATGTTTGTTCCAGGTATAATCACATGTTATGAGGGTTTGGTCATTTTACTAATGTTTGTTCCAGGTATAATCACATGTTATGAGGTTTGGTCATTTTACTAATGTTTGTTCCAGGTATAATCACATGTTATGAGGTTTGGTCATTTTACTAATGTTTGTTCCAGGTATAATCACATGTTATGAGGTTTGGTCATTTTACTAATGTTTGTTCCAGGTATAATCACATGTTATGAGGTTTGGTCATTTTACTAATGTTTGTTCCAGGTATAATCACATGAGGTTTGGTCATTTTACTAATGTTTGTTCCAGGTATAATCACATGGTTTGGTCATTTTACTAATGTTTGTTCCAGGTATAATCACATGTTATGAGGTTTGGTCATTTTACTAATGTTTGTTCCAGGTATAATCACATGTTATGAGGTTTGGTCATTTTACTAATGTTTGTTCCAGGTATAATCACATGTTATGAGGTTTGGTCATTTTACTAATGTTTGTTCCAGGTATAATCACATGTTATGAGGTTTGGTCATTTTACTAATGTTTGTTCCAGGTATAATCACATGTTATGAGGTTTGGTCATTTTACTAATGTTTGTTCCAGGTATAATCACATGTTATGAGGTTTGGTCATCATTTACTACAGTTTGTTCCAGGTATAATCACATGTTATGAGGTTTGGTCATTTTACTAATGTTTGTTCCAGGTATAATCACATGTTATGAGGTTTGGTCATTTTACTAATGTTTGTTCCAGGTATAATCACATGTTATGAGGTTTGGTCATTTTACTAATGTTTGTTCCAGGTATAATCACATGTTATGAGGTTTGGTCATTTTACTAATGTTTGTTCCAGGTATAATCACATGTTATGAGGTTTGGTCATTTTACTAATGTTTGTTCCAGGTATAATCACATGTTATGAGGTTTGGTCATTTTACTAATGTTTGTTCCAGGTATAATCACATGTTATGAGGTTTGGTCATTTTACTAATGTTTGTTCCAGGTATAATCACATGTTATGAGGTTTGGTCATTTTACTAATGTTTGTTCCAGGTATAATCACATGTTATGAGGTTTGGTCATTTTACTAATGTTTGTTCCAGGTATAATCACATGTTATGAGGTTTGGTCATTTTACTAATGTTTGTTCCAGGTATAATCACATGTTATGAGGTTTGGTCATTTTACTAATGTTTGTTCCAGGTATAATCACATGTTATGAGGTTTGGTCATTTTACTAATGTTTGTTCCAGGTATAATCACATGTTATGAGGTTTGGTCATTTTACTAATGTTTGTTCCAGGTATAATCACATGTTATGAGGTTTGGTCATTTTACTAATGTTTGTTCCAGGTATAATCACATGTTATGAGGTTTGGTCATTTTACTAATGTTTGTTCCAGGTATAATCACATGTTATGAGGTTTGGTCATTTTACTAATGGTCATTTTACTACTAATGTTTGTTCCAGGTATAATCACATGTTATGAGGTTTGGTCATTTTACTAATGTTTGTTCCAGGTATAATCACATGTTATGAGGTTTGGTCATTTTACTAATGTTTGTTCCAGGTATAATCACATGTTATGAGGTTTGGTCATTTTACTAATGTTTGTTCCAGGTATAATCACATGTTATGAGGTTTGGTCATTTTACTAATGTTTGTTCCAGGTATAATCACATGTTATGAGGTTTGGTCATTTTACTAATGTTTGTTCCAGGTATAATCACATGTTATGAGGTTTGGTCATTTTACTAATGTTTGTTCCAGGTATAATCACATGTTATGAGGTTTGGTCATTTTACTAATGTTTGTTCCAGGTATAATCACATGTTATGAGGTTTGGTCATTTTACTAATGTTTGTTCCAGGTATAATCACATGTTATGAGGTTTGGTCATTTTACTAATGTTTGTTCCAGGTATAATCACATGTTATGAGGTTTGGTCATTTTACTAATGTTTGTTCCAGGTATAATCACATGTTATGAGGTTTGGAGGTTTGGTCATTTTACTAATGTTTGTTCCAGGTATAATCACATGTTATGAGGTTTGGTCATTTTGTTCCACTAATGTTTGTTCCAGGTATAATCACATGTTATGAGGTTTGGTCATTTTACTAATGTTTGTTCCAGGTATAATCACATGTTATGAGGTTTGGTCATTTTACTAATGTTTGTTCCAGGTTTGTTCCATATAATCACATGTTATGAGGTTTGGTCATTTTACTAATGTTTGTTCCAGGTATAATCACATGTTATGAGGTTTGGTCATTTTACTAATGTTTGTTCCAGGTATAATCACATGTTATGAGGTTTGGTCATTTTACTAATGTTTGTTCCAGGTATAATCACATGTTATGAGGTTTGGTCATTTTACTAATGTTTGTTCCAGGTATAATCACATGTTATGAGGTTTGGTCATTTTACTAATGTTTGTTCCAGGTATAATCACATGTTATGAGGTTTGGTCATTTTACTAATGTTTGTTCCAGGTATAATCACATGTTATGAGGTTTGGTCATTTTACTAATGTTTGTTCCAGGTATAATCACATGTTATGAGGTTTGGTCATTTTACTAATGTTTGTTCCAGGTATAATCACATGTTATGAGGTTTGGTCATTTTACTAATGTTTGTTCCAGGTATAATCACATGTTATGAGGTTTGGTCATTTTACTAATGTTTGTTCCAGGTATAATCACATGTGATGAGGTTTGGTCACTTTACTAAAGTTTGTTCCAGGTATAATCACATGTTATGAGGTTTGGTAATTTTTCTAATGTTTGTTCCGGGTATAATCACATGTTATGAGGTTTGGTCTTGGTCATTTTACTACAGTTTGTTCCAAGTATAATCACACGTTATGAGGTTTGGTCCTTTCATTAATGTTTGTTCCAGGTATAATCACACGTTATGAGGTTTGGTCATTTTACTAATGTTTGTTCCAGTTATAACCACATGTTATGAGTTTGGTCATTTCACTAATGTTTGTTCCAGGTATAATCACATGTTATGAGGTTTCTTCATTTTACTAATGTTTGTTCCAGGTATAATCACATGTTATAAGGTTTGGTCATTTTACTAATGTTTATTCCAGGTATAATCACACATTATGAGGTTTGGTCATCTTACTAAAGTTTGTTCCAGGTATAATCACATGTTATGAGGTTTGGTCATTTTACTAATGTTTGTTCCAGGTATAATCACATGTTATGAGGTTTGGTCATTTTACTCAATCTCGTCTTGTAGTATAACAGACCACATGTTATGAGGTTTGGTCATTTTACTAATGTTTGTTCCAGGTATAATCACATGTGGTGAGGTTTGGTCATTTTACTAATGTTTGTTCCAGGTATAATCACATGTTATGAGGTTTGGTCATTTTACTAATGTTTGTTCCAGGTATAATCACATGTGATGAGGTTTGGTCACTTTACTAAAGTTTGTTCCAGGTATAATCACATGTTATGAGGTTTGGTCATTTTTCTAATGTTTGTTCCTGGTATAACTTCGCCATGTTATGTGGTTTATTCTCTTTCATTTTACTAATGTTTGTTCCAAGTATAATCACATGTTATAAGGTTTGGTCCTTTCACTTATGTTTGTTCCAGGTATAATCACATGTTATGAGGTTTGGTCTTTTTATTTTACTATGTTTGTTCCAGTTATAATCACATGTTATGAGGTTTGGTCCTTTCATTAATGTTTGTTCCAGGTATAATCACATGTTATGAGGTTTGGTCATTTTACTAATGTTTGTTCCAGGTATAATCACATGTTATGAGGTTTGGTCATTTTACTAATGTTTATTCCAGGTATAATCACATGTTATGAGGTTTGGTCATCTTACTAAAGTTTGTTCCAGGTATAATCATTACGTTATGAGGTTTGGTCATTTTTACTAAAGTTTGTTCCAGGTATAATCACATGTTATGAGGTTTGGTCATTTTACTAAAGTTAGTTCCAGGTATAATCACATGTTATGAGGTTTGGTCATTTTACAAGTGTTTGTTCCAGGTATAATCACGTTATGAGGTTTGGTCATTTTAATAATGATTGTTCCAGATATAATCACATACAATGAGGGTTTGGTCATTTTACTAATGTTTGTTCCAGGTATAATCATATGTGGTGAGGTTTGGTCATTTTACTAATGTTTGTTCCAGGTATAATCACATGGATGAGGTTTGGTCATTTTACTAATGTTTGTTCCAGGTATAATCACATGTTATGAGGTTTGGTCATTTTACTAAAGTTTGTTCCAGGTATAATCACTATGTTATGAGGTTTGGCATTTTTTCTAATGTTTGTTCCGGGTAATCACATGTTATGAGGTTTGGTCTTGGTTATTTTAATTATTAGTTTGTTCCAAGTATAATCACACGTTATGAAGTTTGGTCCTTTCATTAATGTTTGTTCCAGGTATGATCACACGTTATGAGGTTTGGTCATTTTACTAATGTTTGTTCCAGTTATAACCACATGTTATAAGGTTTGGTCATTTTACTAATGTTTGTTCCAGGTATAATCACACATTATGAGGTTTGGTCATTTACTAAAGTTTGTTCCAGGTATAATCACATGTTATGATGTTTGGTCATTTTACTAAAGTTTGTTCCAGGTATAATCACATGTTATGAGGTTTGGTCATTTTACTAAAGTTTGTTCCAGGTATAATCACATGTTATGAGGTTTGGTCATTTTACTAAAGTTTGTTCCAGGTATAATCACATGTTATGAGGTTTGGTCATTTTAATAATCATTGTTCCAGATATAATCACATGGATGAGGTTTTGGTCATTTTACTAATGTTTGTTCCAGGTATAATCACATGTTATGTGGTTTGGTCCTAATACAATGTTTGTTCCAGGTATAATCACATGTTATGAGGTTTGGTCATTTTACTAATGTTTGTTCCAGGTATAATCACATGTGGTGAGGTTTGGTCAATTTACTAAATTCCAGGTATAACACAACAATAATTGGCACGTTCATAACCTGTTATGAGGTTTGGTAATTTTTCTAATGTTTGTTCCAGGTATAATCGTTAGGTTATGATTTTATCTTGGTCATTTTAATGTTGTTTGTTCCAAGTATAATCACACGTTATGAGGTTTGGTAATTTCATTAATGTTTGTTCCAGGTATAATCACATGTTATGAGGTTTGGTCTTGGTTTTAATACAGTTTGTTCCAGTTATAACCACACGTTATGAGGTTTGGT
The DNA here is from genome assembly GCF_004210375.1 of Tachypleus tridentatus. NCBI lineage: Eukaryota > Metazoa > Arthropoda > Merostomata > Xiphosura > Limulidae > Tachypleus > Tachypleus tridentatus. The sequence goes on along the minus strand of NW_027467777.1, from coordinate 32,372,531 downwards.
CCTTTCATTAATGTTTGTTCCAGGTATAATCACACGTTATGAGGTTTCTTCATTTTACTAATGTTTGTTCCAGTTATAATCACATGTTATGAGTTTGGTCATTTCACTAATGTTTATTCCCGGTATAATCACATGTTATGAGGTTTGGTCATTTTACTAATGTTTATTCCAGGTATAATCACATGTTATGAGGTTTGGTCATTTTACTAAAGTTTATTCCAGGTATAATCACATGTTATGAGGTTTGGTCATCTTACTAAAGTTTGTTCCAGGTATAATCACATGTGGTGAGGTTTGGTTATTTTACTAATGTCTGTTCCAGGTATAATCACATGTTATGAGAGGTTTGGTCATTTTGGCCAAGTTTTGTTCCAGGTATAATCACATGTTATGAGGTTTGGTCATTTTACTAATGTTTGTTCCAGGTATAATCATATGTGGTGAGGTTTGGTCATTTTACTAATGTTTGTTCCAGGTATAATCACATGTTATGAGGTTTGGTCATTTTACTAATGTTTGTTCCAGGTATAATCACATGATGAGGTTTGGTCACTTTACTAAAGTTTGTTCCAGGTATAATCACATGTTATGAGGTTTGGTAATTTTTCTAATGTTTGTTCCAGGTATAATCACATGTTATGAGGTTTGGTCTTGGTCATTTTAATACAGTTTGTTCCAAGTATAATCACACGTTATGAGGTTTGGTCCTTTCATTAATGTTTGTTCCAGGTATAATCACACGTTATGAGGTTTGGTCATTTTACTAATGTTTGTTCCAGTTATAACCACATGTTATGAGGTTTGGTCATTTCACTAATGTTTGTTCCAGGTATAATCACATGTTATGAGGTTTGGTCATTTTACTAATGTTTGTTCCAGGTATAATCACATGTTATAAGGTTTGGTCATTTTACTAATGTTTATTCCAGGTATAATCACACGTTATGAGGTTTGGTCATCTTACTAAAGTTTATTCCAGGTATAATCACATGTTATGAGGTTTGGTCATTTTACTAAAGTTTATTCCAGGTATAATCACATGTTATGAGGTTTGGTCATTTTACTAATGTTTGTTCCAGGTATAATCACATGTGGTGAGGTTTGGTCATTTTACTAATGTTAGTTCCAGGTATAATCACATGTTATGAGGTTTGGTCATTTTACAAGTGTTGGTTTCAGGTATAATCACATGTTATGAGGTTTGGTCATTTTACTAATGTTTGTTCCAGGTATAATCACATGTTATGAGGTTTGGTCATTTTACTAATGTTTGTTCCAGGTATAATCACATGTTATGAGGTTTGGTCATTTTACTAATGTTTGTTCCAGGTATAATCACATGTTATGAGGTTTGGTCATTTTACTAATGTTTGTTCCAGGTATAATCACATGTTATGAGGTTTGGTCATTTTACTAATGTTTGTTCCAGGTATAATCACATGTTATGAGGTTTGGTCATTTTACTAATGTTTGTTCCAGGTATAATCACATGTTATGAGGTTTGGTCATTTTACTAATGTTTGTTCCAGGTATAATCACATGTGGTGAAGTTTGGTTATTTTACTAATGTTTGTTCCAGGTATAATCACGTTATGAGGTTTGGTCATTTTACTAATCTTTGTTCCAGGTATAATCACATGTTATGAGGTTTGGTCATTTTACTAATGTTTGTTCCAGGTATAATCACATGTTATGAGGTTTGGTCATTTTACTAATGTTTGTTCCAGGTATAATCACGTTATGAGGTTTGGTCATTTTACTAATCTTTGTTCCAGGTATAATCACATGTTATGAGGTTTGGTCATTTTACTAATGTTTGTTCCAGGTATAATCACATGTTATGAGGTTTGGTCATTTTACTAATGTTTGTTCCAGGTATAATCACATGTTATGAGGTTTGGTCATTTTACACAATGTTTGTTCCAGGTATAATCACATGTTATGAGGTTTGGTCATTTTACTAATGTTTGTTCCAGGTATAATCACATGTTATGAGGTTTGGTCATTTTACTAATGTTTGTTCCAGGTATAATCACATGTTATGAGGTTTGGTCATTTTACTAATGTTTGTTCCAGGTATAATCACATGTTATGAGGTTTGGTCATTTTACTAATGTTTGTTCCAGGTATAATCACATGTTATGAGGTTTGGTCATTTTACTAATGTTTGTTCCAGGTATAATCACATGTTATGAGGTTTGGTCATTTTACTAATGTTTGTTCCAGGTATAATCACATGTTATGAGGTTTGGTCATTTTACTAATGTTTGTTCCAGGTATAATCACATGTTATGAGGTTTGGTCATTTTACTAATGTTTGTTCCAGGTATAATCACATGTTATGAGGTTTGGTCATTTTACTAATGTTTGTTCCAGGTATAATCACATGTTATGAGGTTTGGTCATTTTACTAATGTTTGTTCCAGGTATAATCACATGTTATGAGGTTTGGTCATTTTACTAATGTTTGTTCCAGGTATAATCACATGTTATGAGGTTTGGTCATTTTACTAAAGTTTGTTCCAGGTATAATCACATGTTATGAGGTTTGGTCATTTTACTAATGTTTGTTCCAGGTATAATCACATGTTATGAGGTTTGGTCATTTTACTAATGTTAGTTCCAGGTATAATCACATGTTATCAGGTTTGGTCATTTTACAAGTGTTTGTTCCAGGTATAATCACGTTATGAGGTTTGGTCATTTTAATAATGATTGTTCCAGATATAATCACATGTTATGAGGTTTGGTCATTTTACTAATGTTTGTTCCAGGTATAATCACATGTGGTGAGGTTTGGTCATTTTACTAATGTTTGTTCCAGGTATAATCACATGTTATGAGGTTTGGTCATTTTACTAATGTTTGTTCCAGGTATAATCACATGTTATGAGGTTTGGTCATTTTACTAAAGTTTGTTCCAGGTATAATCACATGTTATGAGGTTTGGTCATTTTACTAATGTTTGTTCCAGGTATAATCACATGTTATGAGGTTTGGTCTTGGTCATTTTACTACAGTTTGTTCCAAGTATAATCACACGTTATGAGGTTTGGTCCTTTTATTAATGTTTGTTCCAGGTATAATCACATGTTATGAGGTTTGGTCATTTTACTAATGTTTGTTCCAGTTATAACCACATGTTATGAGTTTGGTCATTTCACTAATGTTTGTTCCAGGTATAATCACATGTTATGAGGTTTGGTCATTTTACTAAAGTTTGTTCCAGGTATAATCACATGTTATGAGGTTTGGTCATTTTACTAATGTTTGTTCCAGGTATAATCACATGTTATGAGGTTTGGTCATTTTACTAAAGTTTGTTCCAGGTATAATCACATGTTATGAGGTTTGGTCATTTTACTAATGTTTGTTCCAGGTATAATCACATGTTATGAGGTTTGGTCATTTTACTAATGTTTGTTCCAGGTATAATCACATGTTATGAGGTTTGGTCATTTTACTAATGTTTGTTCCAGGTATAATCACATGTTATGAGGTTTGGTCATTTTACTAATGTTTGTTCCAGGTATAATCACATGTTATGAGGTTTGGTCATTTTACTAATGTTTGTTCCAGGTATAATCACATGTTATGAGGTTTGGTCATTTTACTAATGTTTGTTCCAGGTATAATCACATGTTATGAGGTTTGGTCATTTTACTAATGTTTGTTCCAGGTATAATCACATGTTATGAGGTTTGGTCTTGGTCATTTTACTAAAGTTTGTCCCAGGTATAATCGCATGTTATGAGGTTTAGTTATTTTACTAATCTTTGTTCCAGGTATAATCACATGTTATGAGGTTTGGTCATTTTACTAATGTTTGTTCCAGGTATAATCACATGTTATGAGGTTTGGTCATTTTACTAATGTTTGTTCCAGGTATAATCACATGTTATGAGGTTTGGTCATTTTACTAATGTTTGTTCCAGGTATAATCACATGTTATGAGGTTTGGTCATTTTACTAATGTTTGTTCCAGGTATAATCACATGTTATGAGGTTTGGTCATTTTACTAATGTTTGTTCCAGGTATAATCACATGTTATGAGGTTTGGTCATTTTACTAATGTTTGTTCCAGGTATAATCACATGTTATGAGGTTTGGTCATTTTACTAATGTTTGTTCCAGGTATAATCACATGTTATGAGGTTTGGTCATTTTACTAATGTTTGTTCCAGGTATAATCACATGTTATGAGGTTTGGTCATTTTACTAATGTTTGTTCCAGGTATAATCACATGTTATGAGGTTTGGTCATTTTACTAATGTTTGTTCCAGGTATAATCACATGTTATGAGGTTTGGTCATTTTACTAATGTTTGTTCCAGGTATAATCACATGTTATGAGGTTTGGTCATTTTACTAATGTTTGTTCCAGGTATAATCACATGTTATGAGGTTTGGTCATTTTACTAATGTTTGTTCCAGGTATAATCACATGTTATGAGGTTTGGTCATTTTACTAATGTTTGTTCCAGGTATAATCACATGTTATGAGGTTTGGTCATTTTACTAATGTTTGTTCCAGGTATAATCACATGTTATGAGGTTTGGTCATTTTACTAATGTTTGTTCCAGGTATAATCACATGTTATGAGGTTTGGTCATTTTACTAAAGTTTGTTCCAGGTATAATCACATGTTATGAGGTTTGGTCATTTTACTAATGTTTGTTCCAGGTATAATCACATGTTATGAGGTTTGGTCATTTTACTAATGTTTGTTCCAGGTATAATCACATGTTATGAGGTTTGGTCATTTTACTAATGTTTGTTCCAGGTATAATCACATGTTATGAGGTTTGGTCATTTTACTAATGTTTGTTCCAGGTATAATCACATGTGGTGAGGTTTGGTCATTTTACTAATGTTTGTTCCAGGTATAATCACATGTTATGAGGTTTGGTCATTTTACTAATGTTTGTTCCAGGTATAATCACATGTTATGAGGTTTGGTCATTTTACTAATGTTTGTTCCAGGTATAATCACATGTTATGAGGTTTGGTCATTTTTACTAATGTTTGTTAATCCATGTTCCAAGGTATAATCACATGTTATGAGGTTTGGTCATTTTACTAATGTTTGTTCCAGGTATAATCACATGTTATGAGGTTTGGTCATTTTACTAATGTTTGTTCCAGGTATAATCACATGTTATGAGGTTTGGTCATTTTACTAATGTTTGTTCCAGGTATAATCACATGTTATGAGGTTTGGTCATTTTACTAATGTTTGTTCCAGGTATAATCACATGTTATGAGGTTTGGTCATTTTACTAATGTTTGTTCCAGGTATAATCACATGTTATGAGGTTTGGTCATTTTACTAATGTTTGTTCCAGGTATAATCACATGTTATGAGGTTTGGTCATTTTACTAATGTTTGTTCCAGGTATAATCACATGTTATGAGGTTTGGTCATTTTACTAATGTTTGTTCCAGGTATAATCACATGTTATGAGGTTTGGTCATTTTACTAATGTTTGTTCCAGGTATAATCACATGTTATGAGGTTTGGTCATTTTACTAATGTTTGTTCCAGGTATAATCACATGTTATGAGGTTTGGTCTTGGCATTTTACTAATGTTTGTTCCAGGTATAATCACATGTTATGAAGTTTGGTCCTTTTATTAATGTTTGTTCCAGGTATAATCACACGTTATGAGGTTTGGTCATTTTACTAATGTTTGTTCCAGGTATAATCACATGTTATGAGGTTTGGTCATTTCACTAATGTTTGTTCCAGGTATAATCACATGTTATGAGGTTTGGTCATTTTACTAATGTTTGTTCCAGGTATAATCACATGTTATGAGGTTTGGTCATTTTACTAATGTTTATTCCAGGTATAATCACATGTTATGAGGTTTGGTCATTTTACTAATGTTTGTTCCAGGTATAATCACATGTTATGAGGTTTGGTCATTTTACTAATGTTTGTTCCAGGTATAATCACATGTTATGAGGTTTGGTCATTTTACTAATGTTTGTTCCAGGTATAATCACATGTTATGAGGTTTGGTCATTTTACAAGTGTTTGTTCCAGGTATAATCACATGTTATGAGGTTTGGTCATTTTACTAATGTTTGTTCCAGGTATAATCACATGTTATGAGGTTTGGTCATTTTACTAATGTTTGTTCCAGGTATAATCATATGTGGTGAGGTTTGGTCATTTTACTAATGTTTGTTCCAGGTATAATCACATGTATGAGGTTTGGTCATTTTACTAATGTTTGTTCCAGGTATAATCACATGTGATGAGGTTTGGTCACTTTACTAAAGTTTGTTCCAGGTATAATCACATGTTATGAGGTTTGGTAATTTTTCTAATGTTTGTTCCGGGTATAATCACATGTTATGAGGTTTGGTCTTGGTCATTTTACTACAGTTTGTTCCAAGTATAATCACACGTTATGAGGTTTGGTCCTTTCATTAATGTTTGTTCCAGGTATAATCACACGTTATGAGGTTTGGTCATTTTACTAATGTTTGTTCCAGTTATAACCACATGTTATGAGTTTGGTCATTTCACTAATGTTTGTTCCAGGTATAATCACATGTTATGAGGTTTCTTCATTTTACTAATGTTTGTTCCAGGTATAATCACATGTTATAAGGTTTGGTCATTTTACTAATGTTTATTCCAGGTATAATCACACATTATGAGGTTTGGTCATTTTACTAAAGTTTGTTCCAGGTATAATCACATGTTATGAGGTTTGGTCATTTTACTAAAGTTTGTTCCAGGTATAATCACATGTTATGAGGTTTGGTCATTTTACTAATGTTTGTTCCAGGTATAATCACATGTTATGAGGTTTGGTCATTTTACAAATGTTTGTTCCAGGTATAATCACGTTATGAGGTTTGGTCATTTTAATAATCATTGTTCCAGGTATAATCACATGTTATGAGGTTTGGTCATTTTACTAATGTTTGTTCCAGGTATAATCATATGTGGTGAGGTTTGGTCATTTTACTAATGTTTGTTCCAGGTATAATCACATGTATGAGGTTTGGTCATTTTACTAATGTTTGTTCCAGGTATAATCACATGTGATGAGGTTTGGTCACTTTACTAAAGTTTGTTCCAGGTATAATCACATGTTATGAGGTTTGGTAATTTTTCTAATGTTTGTTCCGGGTATAATCACATGTTATGAGGTTTGGTCTTGGTCATTTTACTACAGTTTGTTCCAAGTATAATCACACGTTATGAGGTTTGGTCCTTTCATTAATGTTTGTTCCAGGTATAATCACACGTTATGAGGTTTGGTCATTTTACTAATGTTTGTTCCAGTTATAATCACATGTTATGAGGTTTGGTCATTTTACTAATGTTTGTTCCAGGTATAATCACATGTTATGAGGTTTGGTCATTTTACTAATGTTTGTTCCAGGTATAATCACATGTTATGAGGTTTGGTCATTTTACTAATGTTTGTTCCAGGTATAATCACATGTTATGAGGTTTGGTCATTTTACTAAAGTTTGTTCCAGGTATAATCACATGTTATGAGGTTTGGTCATTTTACTAATGTTTGTTCCAGGTATAATCACATGTTATGAGGTTTGGTCATTTTACTAATGTTTGTTCCAGGTATAATCACATGTTATGAGGTTTGGTCATTTTACTAATGTTTGTTCCAGGTATAATCACATGTTATGAGGTTTGGTCATTTTACTAATGTTTGTTCCAGGTATAATCACATGTTATGAGGTTTGGTCATTTTACTAATGTTTGTTCCAGGTATAATCACATGTTATGAGGTTTGGTCATTTTACTAAAGTTTGTTCCAGGTATAATCACATGTTATGAGGTTTGGTCATTTTACTAATGTTTGTTCCAGGTATAATCACATGTTATGAGGTTTGGTCTTGGTCATTTTAATAAAGTTTGTTCCAAGTATAATCACATGTTATGAGGTTTGGTCATTTTACTAATGTTTGTTCCAGGTATAATCACATGTTATGAGGTTTGGTCATTTTACTAATGTTTGTTCCAGGTATAATCACATGTGATGAGGTTTGGTCATTTTACTAATGTTTGTTCCAGGTATAATCACATGTTATGAGGTTTGGTCATTTTACTAATGTTTGTTCCAGGTATAATCACATGTTATGAGGTTTGGTCATTTTACTAATGTTTGTTCCAGGTATAATCACATGTTATGAGGTTTGGTCATTTTACTAATGTTTGTTCCAGGTATAATCACATGTTATGAGGTTTGGTCATTTTACTAATGTTTGTTCCAGGTATAATCACATGTTATGAGGTTTGGTCATTTTACTAAAGTTTGTTCCAGGTATAATCACATGTTATGAGGTTTGGTCATTTTACTAATGTTTGTTCCAGGTATAATCACATGTTATGAGGTTTGGTCATTTTACTAATGTTTGTTCCAGGTATAATCACATGTTATGAGGTTTGGTCATTTTACTAATGTTTGTTCCAGGTATAATCACATGTTATGAGGTTTGGTCATTTTACTAAAGTTTCTTCCAGGTATAATCACATGTTATGAGGTTTGGTAATTTTTCTAATGTTTGTTCTGGGTATAATCACATGTTATGAGGTTTGGTGATTTTACTAAAGTTTATTTTAGGTATAATCACATGTTATGAGGTTTGGTCATTTTACTAATGTTTGTTCCAGGTATAATCACATGTTATGAGGTTTGGTCATTTTACTAATGTTTGTTCCAGGTATAATCACATGTTATGAGGTTTGGTCATTTTACTAATGTTTGTTCCAGGTATAATCACATGTTATGAGGTTTGGTCATTTTACTAAAGTTTGTTCCAGGTATAATCACATGTTATGAGGTTTGGTCATTTTACTAAAGTTTGTTCCAGGTATAATCACATGTTATGAGGTTTGGTCATTTTACTAATGTTTGTTCCAGGTATAATCACATGTTATGAGGTTTGGTCATTTTACTAATGTTTGTTCCAGGTATAATCACATGTTATGAGGTTTGGTCATTTTACTAAAGTTTGTTCCAGGTATAATCACATGTTATGAGGTTTGGTCATTTTACTAATGTTTGTTCCAGGTATAATCACATGTTATGAGGTTTGGTCATTTTACTTATGTTTGTTCCAGGTATAATCACATGTTATGAGGTTTGGTCATTTTACTAATGTTTGTTCCAGGTATAATCACATGTTATGAGGTTTGGTCATTTTACTAAAGTTTGTTCCAGGTATAATCACATGTTATGAGGTTTGGTCATTTTACTAAAGTTTGTTCCAGGTATAATCACACGTTATGAGGTTTGGTTATTTTACTTATGTTTTTTGTAAATATAATCACATGTTATGCGGTTTGGTCATTTTACTAATGTTTGTTCCAGGTATAATCACACGTTAGCCTGAGGTTTGGTCATTTTACTAATGTTTGTTCCATGGTATAATCACATTTTATGGAGGTTTGGTTCGCACGGACTAATGTTTGTTCCAGGTATAATCACAAAATATGATAATTTGGTCATTTTACGAAAGTTTGTTCAAGGTAGTTACATGTGGAGTTTTGGTCATTTTACTAGTGAAATGTTCCTTGGTATTTGTACATGTTCAGGTTTGCGCTATGTTCACCATTGGGAATCGATCCCCGAATTTTAACATTTCACAAGCTCACCGCTGACCAGCTCGGAAGGAACGACAATGATTATGAGTTTGGTTTGTTTTGAATTTCGCGCAAAGCCACTCAAGAGTTCTTTACCCCAGATAACCTTAATTTACACTACACTTTACTAACAAATGGTGGAATTGATCGAACATTGTAATGACTTTATAGCTGTAAACCAATGAACATGTTTATTGATGGGGATTCAGATCGGCGACCCTCAGTTGCAAGTCTAGTTAGTGCCTTAAATACCACGTCATACCAGGTCTATGACTAAGAGAAGCAACAGGTTAACCAAGCACGACCTCTGGTGTTTTTCAAAGTAACTTTTTCCACTTATTCAAAACAAATACTCGATTTTGTAAGAAATATCTCGATCTAAAATTGATGATTTACAAGCATCTGTTACGTAAAGCCTCAGAGCAGAAAACATGTGATAAAACGAGTTATGTGACAAAGGTATCTCAATGTGTTTTTTTTCTGTTTTTTCTGAACGATTAATAGAAGCAAATGACTCCTTCAAAATATCCAATAAAATAGAGAATATTTCATATTTAAAAAAATAAACGCACTTCAGTGAATAAGTGTTTTTTTTTTACATTATTCGTGATATAATGACATTTTAGGCTAATCTTTAAGGTTTCTAAGGATGTTTTTATAATTCAAGTAGCTTATAATGATTAAAACAAGGTTCGAAACACATGAGTGTTTATAATTAAACCCAGTTTATCAGTTTATGTTTGCTAGTTGAAGTTCGGTTTTGAAAGAATAAAAAAACTGAAATTAATTTGTTCTTGTTAAGCATAATTTCAAATAATGAGCTATTTGTGCTTTGCTCATATCAGGTATCGAAACCTGAATTGTAGCGTTAGAAGTCCTTCCACTGAGCCACTGGTCATTTAAAAGAGGTTCTTTGATTTGGTAACACATTTAATTAATTAAATTTGAGATTTTTAACTATTTACCTCGTTTGTTTGTCTTCAGTAACAGTTCGTTTATTTCGAGTTCCTTCACAACTAATTACGAACATAAATTAAAATGAGTATATCTTTAATATACTGATCTTTAGTTTCTTTATTTAACTACAGAATTTTCAACAAAAGTTCACGCTGTTAAAATAATTGTGTTTCTGTTAGCCAATCACATAACGACTCTTGTCAATATTTTAAACTAGTCATTCTGTCAAGCCAATCACATGACGTCTCTCACTACCATTTCAAACATATCAATTTGTCTAACCAATCACAAAACGTCTCTTACTACCATTTCAGATTTATTATTCTGTCTAGCCAATAACATAGCCTGTCTTACAATCATTCCAAATGTATCTTTCTGTTTAACCAACCATATAACGTTTCTCACTGTAATTTCAAACTTACCCTGTCATCCAAGTATATAATGTCTCTCACCACCAATTCAAACATATCTTTCTCTCTAACCAATCATATAAAGTTTCACACTGTCATTTGAAACTTATCATTCTATATAACCAATCACATAACTTTTCTCACCATCATATCAAAAACATCTTTCTGTCTAACCAATAACAAAATGTTTTCATCATCATTTAAAACACAACTTTTATGTAACCAATCACATAACGTCTCTACCACAAATTCAAACTTACAATTATATCTAACCAATCACATAACCTTTCTCAACAGCATTTCAAAAACATATCTCTATTTTCAATTCATATATATTTTGAACGTATCCTGTTTTGATCCACTTATTCAAATCATTTTAAAATTTCTCCATTAAAATTCATTCTTCCTGAAGAACGTTATATTAACATACAGTAATAATTTTATTAAAAATATAGTAGTTTTTAAATTATGAAAAAAATTAAAAATCCAGAATCTACCAACTGAACGTCAGTAGAATGAAATGTCTGCCTTGACAACAAAAAACTCACTTCAAATAAAAATGTATCTCAGAACGGCTGCTATAGGTAATAACACTTTTACTAATAAACACAGAACAACGTTTTGACCTTCCTAAATGTGAGCACTTAGTAGATACGACAGTCTGATGTCTAGATATTAGAAGCACTAAATGTTTGCACTATGTAGTTCGACAGTCTGATGTACAGTTCTCAGAAGCACTAAGTGTTCGCTCTAAGTTGATATGACAGTTTGATGTCTAGTTCGTAGAAGCACTAACTATTTCCACATAGTAAATATGAAAGTCTGATGTCTTGTTCTTAGAAGCAATAAATGTTCGCTCGAAGTAGATACGACAGTCTGGGGTCTGGTTCTTAGATGCACTAAGAAGATACGACATTATCATGTCTTGTTCTTAGAGGCACTAAATGTTCCCATTGTGTAGATATGACAGTCTGATGTCTAGTTCAAAGAAAAACAAAGTGTTCGCACTAAGTAACTACGACAGTCTGATGTCTAGTTATTAAAAACACTAAATGTTCGAACAAAGTAGTTACGACAGTCTGATGTCTAGTTTTAAGAAGTACTAAATGTTCGCACTAAGTAGATACGACACTCCGAAAAACTCTGGTTCTCTCAGAGTTAGCACCTTGTATTTTAGTGAATACTCTGGTTGTTGACAATCGTTTTATTAATGCATCCCAACATATAATTGACTACAACAGAAATAACATAAAACAAACGTAAATTTTAAAGTTGCCCTGGTAACTCCGAACAGTTTTATGAAAACTTAAATGACGTTTAAACAGACCCTCCCAAACGTGGCTGTAACGTGTGAAATTCAACCATGTGAACCAAGAAGAAAATGCAGTACACATCAGGCTAGTCGGTGTGCAGTGTTGTGTAAACTAGTCGGTGAGCAGTGTTGTGTGTTTCCATGATTACGGTGTTTTTGCACGAGTGTTTCTATGGTTACATTAAGCCCCTCCCCCCACTATCCCTCACCAAAAATTATCGAAGCTAGAAATGTTTCAAGCGTGTAATATTATCTTATATTCAAATAGATTCTGTGTTCCGCATGACGTATTAATTCAGTCAACAATAAAATATGTAACAACAAAATGGCAGCTCTCTCGGTTTAAGACTATAATTTTTAGACTCATGTGGGGTATTAATAATCAATATTTACGTGTCCCACAATAATTCCTGAACAGTATCTACTTTTATATAAATGAATCATTTTCATTGAAATCTGGTCACATTTTGTTATGCTTGAAATGTCGATCGTTCTATTACCCACAAGAAACACATCGCTAGTACATATACGGTTAACAGGCCACATGACGTGTCATTTCTGGATAGTATTTGTTTGTATGTGCACTGTGGCATTATTTTATTCTTTTCAATAATATTTATTCGTCGTCATGGAAACAAGAGGTTGTGTAAACTTGTGGCAAATTTGACCTAAGTTGGAGTTTTCCTTTCCGATTTATATAAAAAAAGTCCTTACGTGATAGAAGAAAGGAAATATTATTTTCAAAACCTGAATTATGGAAAAGCGTTATTAAACTGAAACAACTTTGACGAAGTTTACATTCGCAGATGAATCTCTGTCACACTGAACATGCTCGCTCTTTAGGCCGTGGGGGCGTTATAATGTGACCGTCAGTCCCACTATTCGTTGGTAAAAGAGTAGCCCAAGAGTTGGCGGTGGGTTGTGATGACTAGCTGCCTTCCCTCTAGTCTTACACTGCTAAATTAGGGACGGCTAGCGCAGATACCCCTCGTGTAGCTTTGCGCGAAATTCAAAAACAAACATTCGCAGATCTGTGTTGCCTTTAGCGTTGTATATATAAATAAAATGTTTAATGTTGAGCAACACGCTGTTTTATCCATAGAAATTATACGATGCCGCGATAACAGTGTCCTGATGAAGAAAAATTATAAATCAGCCTAGACACGAACTAGAACCTAGTCAGCAGAGAACTACACGCAACATATTAGTGTTCATATAAATCATTAGTTCATCGCTAAGCAAACAGTTTAATATCGGTATCCAAGATGATCAGCAAATTAGTTTTGTTATTAAACAACGATAAGAACAAAAAAGTTAGATCAAAACAAACTTACAAAAACTACAACAGCAAAGCCAATTAAAGTAGTTTTAATAACATTAAATACAACTTAAAACACATTACATTGATATCCAACTGCCCCAGGGCCTTGCGCAAAGCTAGATAAGGGTTATCTGGGCTAGAACAGAAAGCGGGTAATATAATTCTTTGGATACTGAGATCTGACCATCAGTGTTATAACACATTCACGCGAATCGACACTATATTAGGACCAGGTCCAGTAATTACAGGATATTGTGAAATGTGATTCATTACGACAATTGGAGTACTTAGTTAACACTACCAGACGCATTTCTACCCAAGAACGCAATATTGTCTGGTCACCTGTGACCTTAATGTATAAGAACAATGTCATGTAAATCTCATAGTGTCCAGTTACTTACTTCCTCAATTGTCCATTGCGCCAGACTTACACATTATTGGCTGATATCTGAGTCTTCACTTTAACAAACTTCCTCAATAGGAAATCTCTCATCCAAGAAGAATAGACCGGGGACAGGAGCTATTGTATTTGGCAGAAGTGTGGTCACACTGAATGATAGATGTTTCATCTAGGTATGTGGTCAAATTGATTCCAGATCCTTTGTCCATTTTCTTTGATATCAGACATTTATTTGACCTTTCAAATCTTTGTTAGTTTCCAACTCATTTGTTTATTAACTTGTTAACAGAAGCTAAAATAATCCGAGATAAATGACAATATTTTCACGGAGAAGGAGTGATAACTGGGGGCAAACGGTGTTCTTATCCTGTCCTTCACTACACGTAAGGGAACACTGCTCAGGATTGTTTGGGGCATGACATCAGAATACCAAATATTTCCTGGAGCGAATTTACTCGTTTGATAAAGTGTTGAGTAGTTACGTTTCTACATTATTATGATCATTTTAAAATATTGGGTTTATCGTAACGTGCTGTTTATTTGATAAAACTTGTGATCGATTGAAAAAAAAACGTTTTATTCCTATAATATAATATTCCTAAAATCTCTCAGTATTGTTAAAATTGAGATTAAATATCTATATATCCAAACATGTTACAAAAATACACAGGCTTTTATAGGGTGTCCTAACTTTTTTACATAACTGTACAAGTGAACTATTATGAAATTTCCATGAGTAGGAAATCCAATGAACCATTTGGTTCATCACACTGATTCCACCCCTTCATCAGTAACCCTGGAAAAAGTATGAAGAATGCTATCAGAGGATGGAAAGATCTTCCTTAGAGGACGAAAATTTTAATGACGAAGTCGTCAATAACAACATACTGTGGGAAGAAATAATAATCAGTGATGACGAGAAAACCCACTTGTAGAGAAAAATATATACGTAAAAACGGCTAGTTTGGTATATACTGTGACAAGGTTAACTATAGGAGGAGGTGACGAGAGGAGGGATGTTAACTGTAGGACGAGGTGACGAGAGGTGGGATGTTAACTGTAGGACGAGGTGACGAGAGGTGGGATGTTAACTGTAGGAATTAGTGACGAGAGGTGGGAATGTTAACTTTAGGACGAGGTGACAAGAGGATGGAATGTTTACTGTAGGACGAAGTGACGAGAAGTGGGAATGTTAAGTGTAGGACGAGGTGACTAGAAGTGGGAATGTTTACTGTAGGACGAATTGACGAGAGTTGGGAATGTTGACTGTAGGACGAGGTGACGAGATGCGAAAAGGTTAAGTGTAGGACGAGTGACGAGACGTGGAAACGTTAAAGTATAGGACAAAGCGACGAGAGTGGAAATGCTGACCGCAGGACGAGTGCGATGACGAGAGTGGAAAAAAGTTAAAGCGCAGGACGAGGTGACGAGAGGCGGAGCTGCCAAATATAAGACCAGCTTACGAGAGGCGTGAAATATTGACCGCAGGACAAGACGAGGAAAAGACGAGAGGCGAAAAGCCATGCGCGGAACAAGTGACAAAAGAACGAGCTGCGTAGAGATGTAGAGACAAGATTACGAGAGTGCGGGAAATGCCTGACCGCAGTGACGAGTGACGACGAGAGCGGAGCGTTGCTGCAGGACAAAGCGACGAGAAAGCGGGAAATATTCACTGCAGGACGAGGTGACGAGAAGCTGGAAATGTTAACCGCAGAACAAGCGCGACGAGAGGTGGGAATGTTTACTGCAGGACGAGGTGACGAGAAAATGGGAACTGTTACTGCGGACAAGTGCGAATTTAGAAAAAAAGTTAAAGTGTAGTGAACTGTGACGAGAGGTGAAATGTTAACTTTAGGACGAGGTGACGAGAGGATGGAATGGTTACTGTAGGACGAGATGACGAGAAGTGGGAATGTTAACTGTAGAACGAGATGACAAGAAGTGGGAATGTTTACTGTAGGACTAGGTGACGAGAAGTAGGAAATGGTCACTGCAGGACAAGCTGACGAGAGCAAAAAAAGGCCAAGTGCAAAACCAAAGGACGAGAGGTCTGTAGGTTAAGTGTAGGACAAGGTGACGAGATGTAGGAAGATTAACTATAAAATGAGGTGACGAGAGGTGGGAATGTTAACTGTAGAACGAGATGACGAGAGGTGTGAAGGTTAAGTGTAGGACGAGGTGACGAGATGTGGGAATGTTAACTATAGGATGAGGTGACGAGAGGTGGGAATGTTAACTGTAGAACGAGGTGACGAGAGGTGTGAATGTTAACTGTCGGACGAAGAGACGAGAGGTGAGAATGTTGACTGTAGATCGAGGTGACGAGAAGTGGGAATGGTTACTGTAGGACGAGATGACAAGAGGTGGGAATGTTTACTGTAGGATGAGGTGACGAGAAGTTGGAATGTTAACTGTAGAACGAGATGACAAGAAGTGGGAATGTTTACTGTAGGACTAGGTGACGAAAGAATTAGGGAATGGTTACCTGCGGACAGAAGTGACGAGAAGCTGGAATGGTTACTGCAGGACGAGATGACTGACGAAGCGGGAATATTAACCGTAGAACAGATGACAAGAGTGGAACGTTTACTGCAGGACCAGTGACGAGAAGTGGGAATGGTTACTTGCAGGACGAAGCGACGAGAGGTGGAAAAGGCAAGTGTGGAGGACGGTGACGAGAGGTCTGTAGGTTAAGTGTAGGACAAGGTGACGAGATGTGGGAAGATTAACTATAAAATGAGGTGACGAGAGGTGTGAAGGTTAAGTGTAGGACGAGGTGACGAGATGTGGAAATGTTAACTATGTGGATGAGACGGACGAAAAGTGGAATGCTAACTGCAGAACGAGGTGACGAGAGGTGTGAATATTAACCGTAGGACCAGGTGACGAGAAGCAGAATGGTTACTGCGGGAATGAAAGTGACGAGAGTGGGAAATGCTTCACTGCAGGACGAGGCGACGAGAAGCTGGAATATTAACCGCAGGACAAGAGTGACGACGAGAAGAGAAATGTTAACCGCAGAACGAGGTGACGAGAAACGGGAACTGCTTACTGTAGGACGAAGTGACGAAATTCTGCCGCCATGGCAGGAACTGTGACGAGAGGTGGAATGTTAACTGCAGAACGAGGTGACGAGAAGTGAAGAGATGTTAACCGCAGAACAAGGTGACGAGAGATGAGAAATGCGCATGTAGGACGAGATGAAGAGAGTGAACATTAGCGATGTAGGACGAGGTTACGAGAGGTGGGAATGTTTACTGTCAGACGAGGTGACAAGCGGTGGAAAATATTTACTGCAGACGAGGTGACGAGAAGTGGGAAACGGTTACTGGTAGGTAAAAAAAGTGACGAGAGAGGCTGGAATGTTAACCGCAGAACGAGGCGACGAGAAGCCGAGGATGTTAACCGCAGAACGAGGTGACGAGAGACGAGAACGTTAAAGTGTAGGACGATGATGACGAACGAGAATATTAAATGCCATGCAGACAACAGGTCACGAGAGGTAGGAAAACGTTTTACCATCGGACGAGGTAACAAGAAGAGTGGAACGCGTTACCGCAGGTGAACTGTGTGACAAGAGAGTGGGAATGTTTACTGCAGGACGAGGCGGACCGGAGGTGGGAACTGCTTTACTGCAGGACGAGAGTGACGAGAGCTATGGAATATGTTACTAGCAGGACAGAGCTGACGAGAATTGGTGCTGCCAAATGCAGTGACCCAGCGACGAGAGTATACGGAATACTGGCTGCAGGACGAGGCGACAAGAACCGGGGAACGTTAAGAGTAGAAACAAAGTGACGAGAGTTAGGAAATGCTGACCTGCAGGACGAGTGCGACGAGAGGAAAGGCCAAGCATATAGGACAACGTGACGAGAAGGTTGCCAAGTTAGTGACCCAGCTTTATCAAGAGTGGTAGGAACATTTACCGCAGGACGAGCCGACGAGAGGCGGAAAAGGTTAAATGTAGGACCAGCTTTGACGAGAGGTAGAATGCTATGCTTATGTGAAAGTGACGAGAGTGCGAGAACGTTGACTGCAGATCGAGGTGACGAGAAGCTGGAATGGTTACCGTAGGACGAGAATTACAAGAGGTGCGGAAAATGTTTTCTGCAGGATGAGTGACGAGAAGCTGGAATGTTAACCGTAGGACAAGTGACGAGAAGCGAGAAATGTTAACCGCAGGACGAGGTGACGAGAGGTGGGAATGCTTACTGTAGGACCAGGTGACGAGAAATGGAACTGTTACCGTAGGACAAAAGCGACGAGAGGTGGGAAACGCTTTACTGCAGGATGAGGTGACAAGAAGGTGGAATATTAACCGCAGGACAAGAGTGACGAGAAGTGAGAATGTTAACCATAAGACGAGGCGACGAGAGGATGGAATGGTTACCGCAGGACGAGGTGACGAGAAGTGGAAATGTTAACTGCAGAACGAGGTGACAAGAGGTGGGAAAAGTTTACTGTAGGACGAGGTGACGAGAAACGGGAACTGTTACTGCAGGACTGAAATGACGAGAGGTGGAAATGCTTTACCGCAGGACGAGGTGACAAGAAGGTGGAATGTTAACTGTAGGACAAGGTGACGAGAAGTGAGAATGTTAACTATAAGACGAGGTGACGAGAGGATGGAATGGTTACTGTAGGACGAGGTGACGAGAAGTGGGAATGTTAACTGTAGAACGAGGTGACAAGAGGTGGGAATGTTTACTGTAGGACGAGGTGACGAGAAGTGGGAATGGTTACTGTAGGACGAAGTGACGAGAGGTGGAAAGGTTAAGTGTAAGACGAAGTGACGAGAGGTGTGTAGGTTAAGTGTAGGACAAGGTGACGAGATGTGGGAAGATTAACTATAGGATGAGGTAACGAGAGGTGGGAATGTTAACTGTAGAACGAGGTGACGAGAAGTGGGAATGTTAACTGTAGGACGAGGTGACGAGAGTTGGGAATGTTTACTATAGGACGAAGTGACGAGAGGTGGAAAGGTTAAGTGTAGGAATTGGTGACGAGAGGTGGGAAGGTTAAGTGTAGAACGAGGTGACGAGAAGTGAGGATGTTAACTGTAGAACGAGGTGACGAGAGATGAGAATGTTAAGTGTAGGACGAGATGACGAGAGGTGAATGTTAAGTGTAGGACGAGGTTACGAGAGGTGGGAATGTTTACTGTCGGACGAGGTGACAAGAGATGGGAATGTTTACTGTAGAACGAGGTGACGAGAAGTGGGAATTGTTACTGTAGGACGAAGTGACGAGAGGAAAAAAGTCAAGATGTGAAACTGGTGACAAGAGGTGTGAATGCTGAACTTAGGACGAGTGACGAGAGGACGGAAATGGTTACCGTAGGGCGAGTGACGAGAAGGGAAATGCTTACCGTAGGACGAGTGACGAGAAGTGGAAAATGGTTACCGTAGGACAAAAAAGTGACGAGAGGTTGGAATGTTAACCGCAGGACCAGGTGACGAGAGGTGGGAACGCTTTACTGCAGGACGAGGTGACGAGAAGTGGGAATGGTTACTGTAGGACAAAGTGACGAGAGGTTGGAATGTTAACTGTAGAACGAGGTGACGAGAGGTGGAAATGTTAACTGTAGGACTAAGTGACGAGAGGTGGGAATGTTTACTGTAGGACGAGGTGACGAGAAGTGGAATGGTTACTGTAGGACGAGGTGACGAGAAGCTAAAGGAATAGTTACCGCAGGACAAAAGTGACGAGAGGTGGAATGTTAACCGCAGGACTAGGTGACGAGAGGTGGGAATGTTTACTGTAGGACGAGGTGACGAGAAGTGGGAATGGTTACTGTAGGACAAAGTGACGAGAGGTTGGAATGTTAACTGTAGAACGAGGTGACGAGAGGTGGGAATGTTTACTGTAGGACGAGGTGACGAGAAGTGGGAATGGTTACTGTAGGACAAAGTGACGAGAGGTTGGAATGTTAACTGTAGAACGAGGTGACGAGAAGTGAGATGTTAACTGTAGAACGAGGTGACGAGAGGTGAGAATGTTTACTGTAGGACGAGGTGACGAGAAGTGGGAATGGTTACTGTAGGACGAAGTGACGAGAGGTGTGAATGTTTACTGTAGGACGAGTTGACGAGAGGTGGAAAGGTTAAATGTAGGACGAAGTGACGAGAGGTAGGAATGTTAACTGTAGGACGAGGTGACGAGAGGTAGGAATGTTAACTCTAGAACGATAGATTAGATGACAATCATTACGCTCCAGGTTCCGTAAACAATCAGTATTCGAATGTTGGTACCTACGACAGTGGTTGGTAAGTGAGAGTCTCGTATATTTGTTAATACCAAGAGGTCAGTTTGGTTCCGAATAAGGAAGTTAAAACTATCTGACTGACCATTGGTAGATGAGATTCCCAGGTCAAACATTTGACCACAGTAGATGAAAGGTAAACAAGGAAGTGGTTGATACTAAATGTATTAGTTGTTATCAAATATCAATGCTCTGTTTTATTTTTATTTTTTTTGGGGGGTGGGGGGTGTAGAATCGACTGTTAGATGTCAACATTACGTAACAAACTGACTGACGCAACAAACGCAGTTTTATCAGTATATTTTAACCCCCAGTGGCGCAGCGGTAAATTGCTAGAATGCTGGTTTCGATACTCCTGGCAAGTACAGCACAAATAGGTCATTCTGTAGCTTTGTGATTAACTTTGAAACAACATCAGCATATGCTTTGTTTTGAATTTCGTGCAAAGCTGCACGGGGTTATCTGTGCTAGCCGTCCCTAATTTAGCAGTGCAATACTAGAGGGAAGGCAGCTAGTCATCACCACCCACCGCCAACTCTTGGGCTACTCTTTTACTAGGTGGAATTGATCGTAACATTATAACACCCCCACGGCTGAAATGGCGAGCATGTTTTGTGCGACTGGGATTCGAACCCGCGATCTTCGGATTACGCCTTAACCACCTGGCCATGCCAGGCACTATCAGCATATTGAAGGTGTTTTATACTCAAAGGTTTGTGTGATATATTTGTCTGTCTTTACTCAGCACAGTAAAACGTCATCGAAAATCTATCTTAATAAATAGTTCTTTCTAATTATTTAAAACAATAAACATGAAAAATTACCAAATAACACGTCATTAATAAATGACCTCATTACCTCATTGATTTCAGTCGACAAGTGAGTCGACATTTATAATCACGTCATTGTAAATATTCAAAATCAAATTTCTAAAAACGGAAGATAAGTGAACGTGCCTATAAAACAATCAATGTCATTATAACATGCGACAGCAAAATTTCGTTCGAGAAATGCAATTTTTTACGCATGCGCACAAGACGATCGCATCTGGTCGGTACTGATCTGCCAATCACATACGTGCCCTTGGGACAAAGTAACGGCATTGGTGCGTGGGCGAAAAATTCGTTCCTGGTGTTCAATTTTGTTCTTTGTCCAAATTGGATGTGTCGAAGTTAAGAGACTGCATCTGGATTTTACGTCCATATTACGAGCGACGAAAGAAAAATAGAAACTGTTTTTACACTTTTCTAGTTATGAATGTTTTTTAAAGCCAGAATTTTTGCAAAGGTTTAATGACCTATTATTCAGAATAATATAAGAATATTGCATATATATATGTATATATTCCTGGAATATATTTGCTTAATTCTTTGAAAATCGACAAGATGTCGTCATCTCCTTTGATGAATGCCTCGAGGGCTAACAACGACAGCCGTCTTTAATTTTGAAGTGATAGAACAGAAGAAAGACACCTAATCAACAACACCACGTGCCACCCCTTCTTGAGTTACTCTCTACCAATGAATAGTTAGACTAACCGTCATATTATAACGCTACAACAGCATGTTCAGCGATGGGTTTCGATCTCGCGACCTACAGACTACGACTTGAGCGTCCTCGCCAAAATACCAAATTTAAATTATTTGCAATTTCTATAATCGTCCTTTCCATCAAATACAGCCAATGAGAAAAGAGAACACATCACAAAGATCGGCCTTTAAACCAATAAAGGAATGACCCACAATAATCGTAGGGGACTACATGTTCAATTGTCATTATAACAAGTAAAGGTTCAATTGTAATAATAACAAGTAAATGTTCAATTGTAATACAAACAAGTAAAGGTTCAACTGTAATAACAACAAGTAAAGGTTCAACTGTAATAACAACAAGTAAAGGTTTGATTCTAATAACAACAAGTAAAGGTTCGATTGTAATAACAACAAGTAAAGGTTCAATTGTAATAACAAGTAAAGGTTCAACTGTAATAACAACAAGTAAAGGTTCAATTGTAATAACAAGTAAAGGTTCAATTGTAATAACAACAAGTAAAGGTTCAACTGTAATAATAACAAGTAAATGTTCAATTGTAATACAAACAAGTAAAGGTTCAACTGTAATAACAACAAGTAAAGGTTCAACTGTAATAACAACAAGTAAAGGTTTGATTCTAATAACAACAAGTAAAGGTTCGATTGTAATAACAACAAGTAAATGTTCAATTGTAATAACAAGTAAAGGTTCAACTGTAATAACAACAAGTAAAGGTTCAATTGTAATAACAAGTAAAGGTTCAACTGTAATAACAACAAGTAAAGGTTCAATTGTAATAATAACAAGTAAAGGTTCAATTGTAATAACAACAAGTAAAGGTTCAACTGTAATAAGAACAAGTGAAGGTTCAACTGTAATAACAACAAGTAAATGTTTGAATATGAAACCTACAGTTGAATAGTAAATTACAGTCTCATAAAGATTTGAAGTTACTTTAAATTCATTATTATAAACTTTGACTGGAATATCGAACTGAAACAGATAATGTTTTTATTGAAGTGTTTTACTTCACTTAATATTACTAGATTTTGTATAAATCTTACTGGTGATAACAGAATAAAGTGTATATTCCGTAGGTTTTATTATGAGTTTAAGTAAGGTACCTAAAAAAATATCTGGTTTGTTGACCGGGTTGTCAGCTAATTGTAAAACCTGGAACTGTTTTAGTGTGAATAACGGAAAGGTAAATCACTTCATTAGACGTTGCTATACCGACGCCTGACTTCAATGGAATAGCTACTTCAAGCACGTGACATACAGCTCAGTGTTCTAAACCGCGTTTCTTTGTGCTCTGATGACGTCATATTCTTAAAGAAACTGGTTTCATATGTTTCCTGCGACAATGGTGAGACAGTGTGAAATTATTTCAAATTATTATCCTTGTTTCTTAAAACGACTGAGAAAGCTAACCCTAACGTTAGTATAAGCTGCGAATGCGTGAAATAGGGCACATTTTATACGGAAAAACTTAAAACTCAGCGAAGCTCTTATCAATTGAGTGTAAGAACAAGGATTTTTATCTCTTATCATCGTTGAATAAACAGACATGTTATTCCTACAGAGAGGCAGAAAAACGACCAGATAGATAGATACATATTTCCACTGAAAGCCACAAAGGCCCAGCATGGCCGGATGGGTTAAAGCGTTCGACCTGTAATCTAAGGGCCGCGAGTTCGAATCCCCGTCACACCAAACATACTCACCCTTTCAGCCATGGGAGTGTTACAATGTGACGGTCAATCCCACTATTCGTTGTTAAAAGAGTAGCCCAAGGGCTGGCGGAGGCGGTGATGACTAACTAGCTGCTCAATTTGGGACACAGATAGTCCTCGTGTAGCTTTGCGTGAAATTTAACACAAACAATCAAATGTAAATCACACTTTAATTCTACAGAGTGTTCCAAAAGTCACTGTGCACTTATATATTTATTAACAGACATGTTTCAATATAGAACACAGGAGGTAAATATGAATGACAATTATAAACAATGTTGAAAGTGACCCCCGTTGGCATCAATACAGGCTTGGATCCTTCTTATTTTGTTTCTAAACACCGCTAACAGTTGCTGGCTTGAAATAGACTGAATGAATGCTGCTGTAACATATGATTACTAAACTGCACAGTGACTTTCTGAACACACTGTACATCCACTGCTATCGAGGCCTTTCGTCAATACCACAGTTCATCAGACGAGTTTGGATAAGACAAGCATAGTAGTAGTTGTATTTTAGTATATTGATCACTCACAGTGTGGACCAAGTTGTTAAACTGATCCAACTTAATCTTCGAAACAGTGAATCGTGCTACAGTGGTCCGTCTTTAGACTTAGAACGTTGGATAGCCAAAAATAATTTTTAAATGTTCTTTGGAAAAATGGATTGTTGAATATATTATCCCAGACAACTTAAACTGCTTTAACATTTTTATCTCCCCAAAACCTTAAATACTGAAATGTAAAGGTAGATTTTTTCAGAATTCGCCTGTTAATCGGTAATCGGGCTGTTAAAACGTTATGTTTTTGACTGTGTTCTATAAATTTTCTATAACGCCCTCTCACCTATGGAACACAGATAAGTCTACGGCCTTGCAATGGTAAAATCTGAGTTTGATTCCACGTGGTGGACAAGCAAATAGTCGAATGCGGTTCTTTTCTAGAAACCAAACCAAACGTTTAATCTTACAACGGAATGCGTTTTACCCACCTCAAATCCTGTTGACTGAAGAGCCCTCTAAATCTTCCTGGTCCTTGGATTTTTAAATAACACATTTCGTATTTTGCGATCTTCAAACTTAAAGAATGTTCAAGAGAAATACAAAAATTAGTAAAACAATGTTAACCGTGTGTTACAGTGTAGTCATGTGTGATCGTCCGTTGGATGTGTGTCGCCTGGAACGTCCACACTGCCAGGACTCTCAACTCGCAATCCATATGTCGCGAGTTCGAATTCCCGTCCCACTGAACATGCTCCCCATTTCAGGAGTGCGGACGTCATAATGTTGCATTCAATCCGATTATTCGTTGGTAAAAAAGTAACTCAAGTGTTGGCGGTGGGTGGCGATGACTAGCTGCCTTAACTCTAAGCTTTCACTGGTACATAAGGGACTGCTAGCGCAGATAGTCCTCGAGTAGCTTTGCGCGAAAATCATCACAAACCAAACTTACGTTTTAGAATATTGGTATAGAGGGCAGCACTTATAAGAAAAGAAATCAATGGTGGAGGTATATTCAGTATTTAGACTCAAAATTTGTCCGTTTGAGTGCATGTCTACTTTGAACTGTCTGTTTTGTTCACACGGGGAATTAAACAGCACTGCTTATAAAACACATTAAGTTTAGTAGATTGTAAAGTAGGTTCAGTAGGTTATAACACATACTAACTTTCGTGGGTTATAAAACATACTAACTTTATTAGATTATAAAACATAATATCTTTAGTAGATTATAAAACACACTAACTTTAGTAGGTCATAAAACATTAAGTTTAATTGGTTATAAAACACACTAAGTTAACTAGATTGTAAAACATTAAGTTTAATTGGTTATAAAACACACTAAGTTTAGTAGGTTATAAAACACACTAAGTTAACTATTAGGTTGAGGAATAATTCGTGAGCGTTTTTAAATAATTTCATTCAAGCATTACATGCAAGACTATACAATACTTCAATGCATGAACACATTACACCCAAAACATTTATTATGATACTTTATTTCATGTAATACCTAGGTATATAGTATGCATTGTTGTAAACGAAATTGCAAGAAATTAAATGCGAAAAGCAGATGGTGTCGAAAATGCTCGATTTTGTCCACTTGACATTCCATTTAATGAGCTGAAAATGAAAGCAAAAATTGAAGACATATGAAAATCAAACACACCATCTATTAGAGCAAAAAATTATCTACCAAATGACATGAAATATCTTGCGAAAGCGTTTCATTTATGAATATATTTTGTTAACTTGAATAAACGCTCACGAATTATTTCTCAACCCAATAGATTGTAAAACATTAAGTTTAGTAGGTTATAAAATACATTAAGTTTATTCGGACACAAGAGTGAAATATAAAGTTATTAAGTATTAGGCCTACCTTCTCTAGAAAGAACTTTGACATTTAACCAGAGGTGATGTCAGTCTCTTTTTGTGAGGGGTGATAGTTGTTACAATTTTGGGTATAAATTACTGTAGTATTGAGGATATTAGCCCAGCATGGCCAGATGGTTAAGGTACTTGACTCATAATCTGAGGGTCGCGGGTTCGAATCCACATCACACCAAGCATGCTCGCCCTTGCAGCCGTGGGAGCGTTGTAATGTTACGGCCAATCCCACCATTCGGTGGTAAAAGAATAGCCCAAGGGTTGGCGGTGGGTGGTGATGACTAGCTTCCTTCCCTCTAGTCTTACACTGCTAAATTAGGGACGGCTAGCACAGATAGCCCTCGTGCAGTTTTGCACGAAACTCAAAACAAACAAATTTAGGAAATTAACTAACTATCACAGTAATCATGTTTCGTTTGGTGTGGGGGAAGTTGTGGGGTAACATTTATTCCAGTAAGCCCTCCCTTACTGCCAGCCCTGCAATCTTGAAATAAACTAGAAGGTATCTAATGCAAGACATAAGCTTCATTTGTTTGTTTGAGGTTCCTTTTTCACAAAGCTACACAGAGGTTATCTACCCAGAAAAAGTTCCTAATTCGATACGCTAGAGGGAAGGTAGTTAGTCAACGGTGTCTGACACCAACCTTTGATACACTCTTGTATCAATGAAATATAGTATATCACCGTAGCTAGCACCCCAGTTGGCTACGATACAAAAACAAAACGGATTTCGATGTTCATGATTGGAAGAGCACATATACCTTACTGTGGTGACAACAACAACCAACCAGTTGCCGTCGCTCATACAGCATACCCACGTCTCCAATCACCTGGGTCTCGAACCACGAATTCGCGGAATCACTATTATATGCACAAATGTTGTTGATTGTGTCTCTAGCCTGCATTGCGGATTGTACTTAAATTTGAAGAATTACTTGTTATCTAACGCATGTCTCCTCAGCGAGGTCCTTTGGATTCTTACATAGAGCTGAACATTCGGTCTGATAGTAATAACACTTAATTCGTTGAATTCAATATGGCGATGTAGTTAAGCCTTATTCCGCACAATAGTAAAATTAAATTTTTATGTTTGTTACTCGTGTGCTTGAGTTGAAATGTAATAAATCACACATGGAAAACATTCACAGACAACAGAATGATTCCTAATTAAACTCCATTATTTAACTCATAATGAGATTAGGTGTTATTTCCGCGTGTTATGTGTGGGTGTCTTCTTTCAGCAAAGCCACATCGGGCTATCTGCGGAGCCCACCGAGGGGAATCGAACCCCTAATTTTAGCGATGTAAATCTGGAGACTTACCGCTGTACCAGCGGCAGACCCGCGTGTTATGTCTTCATGCATTCAGTTGTCCTTTGATTAATATTAACGAATATTATATACACAATATTTTATTTTTTAATAAAAAATATTACTATCTCATGAAGAAAAATAATTATAAACAAACTGCTAATTATTGATTATATTAAATATTAATTATTTGGAAACCTTAGTGGCGAGCTTCAAATTGTCCAATAAAACACTTGACAATCATGTTTTGCAAGTAGCGCCATCTGTCGATACAATCTTCCACAATAAAAATAATTTTTGAACGTGCTGTCACATATATCACAAAACGTGATTTTGTATTAGTGATAATTTTAATTCGGATTTTAATTAACTTAGCGTCTACTCCTACTGTTCTGTATTATCTATCTTGTATTATGTGATTCTCCACTTTGATATCAACTTTAACATTCATTGTGAACAAATCACCTGTTTTAATCACAGTAATTTTCTTATGATTATTTTAAGTTTACTTTCATGAAGTGTTTAAACTTTATAATATGTCTATACATGATAATATATCTTGTTCGATATATACTGCTGAAAATGGAATATTTATATTCTCAAAAATCTGTAATAAAATGACTGTCACTGAAAGTACACGTGTCATATATTAGTTGTCGCTGCCGTCCTCCTGTTATTCAACATTAAATGTGAGATTCAGGTAAGAAAATATTATTTTCATTGGTAGATAAAGGTATATACACTTAAACTAATGTGTGTTTAGAGTGTAGCCACGTGAAAAACACAACATTGTAGGACTAATGTGTGTTTAGTCTGTAGTCATGGGACAGACAAAACATTGTAGGACTAATGTGTCTTTAGTCGGTAGTCATGGGACAAACAAAACATTGTAGGACTAATGTGTCTTTAGTCGGTAGTCATGGGACAAACAAAACATTGTAGCACTAATGTGTGTTTAGTCTGTAGCCATGCAGCCAACTATTGGGCTATTCTTTCACCAACGAATAGTGGGATTTACTATCACATTATAACGCCCCACGGCTGAAAGGGGAGCATGTTTGGTGCGACGGGATTCGAACCTGTGACCATCGGATTCCGAGTGGAGTGCCTTTACACCTGTCCATGCCGGGCCATGTTTAGTGTTTAACCATGCAACAAACAAATCATTGTAAAACTAGCGTGTGATTGGTCTGTAGCCATGCGACAAATAAAATATATACTCAATTAATTAATTTATGTTAGTGTATAGTGAAGGAAAACTTCACAGATGTAAATTTCACCGCTATATAGAGGCCTAATTATATTTCTTTACGCTGATGAACCTTGAATAAGCGAAACTGCAGTCCACAGCAGATGGTTCGGCCAATCAAAAGTGCACTGGGCCTCTACGTCACACATTTTATTTCCGTTTTCACTTCCGGTGAAGAAAAAAAAAAGTGTGTTTTCTTATAGCAAAGCCACATCGGGCTATCTTCTGATCCCACCGAGGGGAACTAAACCCCTGATTTTAGCGTTGTAAATCTGTAGACTACTGCTGTACTAGAGGGGGGGACAAGAAAAGAAATAATTAATTTTTGTACTTTCTCTTTACGTTTCCTCATTATTATATACAAGTACAGATGGCGCGGTAGGCCTAGTTGCAAACCTTCGCTGTTTCGACAACTGCTCATGCTTGAATTCACACACATCACAAAACAGAGGAAAGGAATGTTTAAGTGAATTAGCACATATCCTGAAAACAGCCATTTTGTCATTGATAGCTTCTTCAAGTTTTGATAGCTTTTGTCACACAAAATGTATACCTAAGCCTTGTCTTTAATAAACGTCATCCAAACCAGTTCCAAAAATTTCAATTATGAATCAATAGAGCTCTTATTTTATGTCTCTTAATATTTAAAAAGTTCATGGTTTTAAAACGTTTGTTTTAACGAAGACTACATGAGGTTGTCTTCTGTACCCGTGCGAGAGAATCGAACCACTGACCCATCTGAGAACATTTAGAAACACCATCTTGCTCTCTTATAACCTCGTTTCGTTTCTGTAGTTACTAACCCGTATCTTTCGTTTGTTAACTTTTATATTACAAAGCTCTAAACCATATTATCTGCATGAACTCGAACCCTGAATTTTAGGTTATCGATCCATAACGTCACTGCTAGCCTACCAGGGAAACCGTATCTTAAACTTTTTTTTTCCCATAATTCGTAATAAAAATCGAAAAACATTTGGACAGAAAGTTTATAAACAGCACTGCTGAGAGCTCCACAAGGAGAGCTTATATTGCTAAAATTCGAAGTTCGATCTGTGCTGAAACGAAAACATGCCTTTTCTTTCTGAACAAATAAAATTGTTTGCTTTGTTTTCCATATTTTCCTAGACAAAGTTTTTTGGAAAAGTAAAATATTTCCACAAAAAATGTATGGTAATCTTCTCTATTTTGTGATCTTAAGACGGTAAACGTAGCCATGGAAATCACTACATTTATGGTAGTTTAATACATGGTTTCTTCCATTATACTGGTAAAATGTGTTATTTGTTAGCTATTAAGAATTTTCTCGAAACCTTCGGAAAGGGTTATCTTCGCTGTCTCTAGTTTTAAACTGATAACCTAGAGGGAAGGCAGGTAGTCGTTAAAAGCCAGTGTCAACCCTCTGAATGTTAATGTCTGCCCTAAAGCACGGGACGTGAACCATAAATTCCGCTGGATTTACAGTCTGTACACGTTATGCGCTACGCCACACACGGCACAACGTAAATAAATACAGACTAGCGTTTCATGAATTTAACACTCAATATTGTCATTTCTTTCCAGCGTGTGGGTGCGTATAGCAACTTTAAATTTTCTATAATAGGCCATTCAATTATTCTAGATAAAACGTGTTTTGGGATACTTTCGAAACAATACCCTAATTATACTTATCATTTTAACTTTCAATTGTTTCGAAATATTCTAAACTTACCAATTTTTGTTCCAATATTCGTTTCAAATGTTCTTTCGCTACAGAAATTGAAAAACTAAAACTCTTCTAGCTCAATACTGCCATCTGTCGGCCAAAGAAAGAAACTTCTCATAACAAATTCTATATATCATAACTGGTTCTCCGATGGATCAGTGGTAAGTCTATGGACTTACAACGCTAAACGTTGCTTGCAGTGGAGACAGAAAACTGCCCACACACCTGTCCATCATTTTCATTAATTATAGTAAACCTTTCGTTGTGAAAAAAAATATTGTACACAGATAAAACTAATTAACATAATCGTTGCTTCTCAATAAAATCCTGTTTTTTTTTGTAAGTATCCAATCTCTTTTCGGAGTCTCGTTTCTCCAAAGAGACAACCAGAGACCCCTCTACCTACCTATAATGTTTTACGAAAACTGAACCACCGTTCTCGTGATTATTTTGTATCTACTAATGTAAGAAATATATTTACATTTAAGTTTTCAGTCTATATTTCAGTTAGTGAATATCACACATGTATATTTTTGTGCACAGTTCTATAAGAGACTCTCTACCTACTCTACTTCCCATCAGGAAGCTACTCACTCAATTTCGAAATGCAATAGTATAAATGTTTGATTTAAACATTTCTAGATCGTCGCACAATGCCACGAATGATTTTTTGTTTTTGAGTTTCGCGCAAAGCTACTCGAGGGCTATCTGCGCTAGCTATCTCTAATTTAGCAGTGTAAGACCAGAGGGAAGGCGGCTAGTCATGACCACCCACCGCCAACTCTTAAGCTACTCTTTTACCAACGAATAGTGGGATTGACCGTTACATTATAACACCCCCACAGATGAAAGGGTGAGCATGTTCGGTGCTACGGGGATTCAAACCCGCGACCTTCGGATTACGAGTCGAATGCCACGAATGAAGACTCAGCTGAGAAACATGCCAGTGAAGTCCGTGAAGCCGACGCCAAACAAAACCTTTCACTTATCGTCTTTTTGGAATTTGATTAGAATATTGTGAATGCATTTTAAATGTTCCGTATATATCCTACCCAATCAATTCCCTGTTCTTCTTAGCTTCAAAAGGAAACACTCAAATTGATCAGTTGTTTTGTTGTTTTGCATTAAGCACAAAGCAACACAATGGGCTATCTGTGCTCTGCCTACCACGAGTATCGAAATCCGGTTTTTAGCGTTGTAAGTCCGCAGACATGCCGCTGAGCCATTGAGGGGCAAACCTACATTCCCCAGGTGAGGCACGAACTCCAAATTGATCAGACGACAAAATACGAATTAGCCCAAGATAAATATAAACATTAACAGAAATTAGAGACACTTCTTAGTTTCCTTTTACGATATTAAATTGGGGTGGGTGGGTGGGTGAGAATTGCATGGTCAAAAATTTTGTAGTACATGAAATGTGTAGGTTTTGAGGTCGAATACGTTCTGTTTTAGAGTATGTTCAAAAACCAATAAGTTATTTTGATTTTATTTTTGCCACGATATTTGTTTGTTGTTAAATACAAAGCTGTACAATGAACTAGTTGTGCTGTGTCCATCACAGGTATCGAAACCCGGTTCTTGACGTTTTAAGTTTCCAACTTAACCTCTGTGTCACTGAAGGGGGGGTAAGTAAAGTTATAGTTAATGAAAGGTCATTTTTGGAAATAAAAAGTTGCTTCCCTTAAATGTTAATTTTAAACATTGTACACACCCCCATAAAAACTGCAAAACACGAATTATGAAACCACAAATTTGCATATATCTCCGTATGGACAAAACAAACTTTCATGCCAAATATGCTGGAGATCCATCAACAACCCGCGAAGCAATTACATTGACAAACAAGAGACACTATTATCGTATTTATACAGATTTAACGATAGTTTTGTACCATTGTACTAATTTGTTTGATGAATTACGAAACTTGTTTTTTTTTTAAGACTGAAAACAGGCGAAATCGACAGTATTTGTGTTGTTCATCAACTTAACTAAATTTAAAAGTAACTCCACATTACTAAATTCACAAATCAACACACAACAAAAATAATTAAATGAACGTAAATTAAGAAATCAACCCAGAAGAAAAATATTCATTGACCAAATTTAATCAGACACAAAACAAGATGGAGTCTATATGACAATGTTGTAATAATTTACCCCAATAAGAATGTTGTTTATTGTTTTCTTATTACAATATTTGTGAGATAACATTGGTTTTCAAGGAATGATAAAAAGTATTAGTAAACGCTAAAAGACACTTGCAAAACATTCGCGGTCAATTTAGTATCTGTAAGTTATTTTTTATTTCTTTAAATAACGGTTTTATAGAACAATATAAACTAATTCTAACTGCAGACCCAAAAACTTATGTCCACTTGTCTTAGGCCTAACATTAGTTAAGCCTTAACTTAGTATGGCTGTCGTAATTGATAAAGAAGTTAACACGTTTTTTCGCTTTAGTTTAGTTAGGCCTAAACTTTACCGTTCTTAGTACTATCAATACAGAAACTTATAATGTTATTCTAAGACTTAATCTAACACATTTTAATAACTTTCAGGAGCCTTTAATATGTTTTTGAAAAAATGTTTAACAAAGTATACTTACCTTCTCCTTTTCTTTACGTCAGTTGAAATATATAAGCGCGCATGCACGTTTAGGTACTAAGCGCGCCCATATTTTCAGGGCAGACAAATACTAAATACAGCTGTATTATTATGGAATATAATATTTTTTTGCCTAAGTAAAACTGATTCTTGAACTAATTCACTTGTTTCACAGACTTTGTGAAAACCCAACATCTTGGGATGCTATATACCCACATCAGAATAAATAGTGAACCGTATAGTAATACCAGTCTAGCATTGGGCTTAGGTGCGTAAGTGTTATGGCGTGAGAAAATTCCTAGTACCGATAGAACTATTGTCAACTGCATTGATATGATATTGGATATTATTTACTTGCTCCATGGCCAGATCAAAGACCCCAAGATTTAGGCAGAGCCATCTCTAATTTAGAATAGATAACTAGAGAGAGGTCAAGAAGTCACTAGCACCAGCCGCCTATTTGGCTATACTTAACTGCATATTCGGATATTAATGACCCTGTGATTAAACCCCAGACCGTGTTCACAAACTAATTTTATTGAACAGTTTACAATAACAAAAACCACAAATATAAACCATCAAATAACACCAGTATTCCATCTGTTACGATTAGAATCAAAGTTCACGAGCTTACTGGGTCAAAAACAAGGTAAACGTTACCAAGAAAGTTTAAAACCTACAGATATATGAAGACACAAGTACAAATGATGTCATCACGTGAATGGTTTAAAAAAAACAACATTAAATCGTAACAGAGAAGTAATTATGCCAGAATATAGGTTACCTATTTTAGGTTCTTATATTTGTGTAAACTTTGATGTCTCCACTTCTAAATAATACAGCCTGGAACTGAAGACTTTCCTTACCAGATGTAAGAGCACTATGTAATCGTTACTCACATATTCTGTGGTTGTGTTTAACTTTAATTGCCTCAATCTGTTCACAACTTACGTTATTAAAACCTTCACAGAAACTCTTCACTTTTCGAAACGTTCTTTATAAGAATCCAACACCCACTCAGTTCTCTAGACTAAGTTAAACTAAACTTCTGTAACGCTGGACCTTGTGGTATGCTTACACGTATCTTATTTCTTCATCGTGACCACATGTTCAGCATGTATTAAATTCCTTTCTCTAATGAAAAATTAAACCATAATTATTTTTTCAGTAAACCATCTCTTAGTAACCAATATTTTTACAGCGTTCTAAACCTAAGCGCAATACACTAAACCTTCCTGAATATTATGTAATATTTTCTTAAGAATCTGTGTTAAACTAGTGAGAAATCTCATTGTTTCACTTGTATTTTCCATATTCTCAGTCATCGCTCTTTCTTACATGAGTTTAAAACTGTAAAAATTCACACTTTACTAATATTGTTTAGTTTTATTTTAACGTAAAACAGTTGTATTATTATTCGTATTATTTCATGCTTTTACAGCATATATCATAAACTTAAATCAGTCATCAACAGTTGATACCACATGTGAACACCAATAACTCATTACACGAAGACTTATGTAACCAAGTTGAACTTTCTTATACGAATTCGGTAACTTGTGAAAGAGGCCTATTTTTATCTTAACTCCAACATATAGGATCACATACAGTTTCAATGAAGAAAATACCAGCACTGCTACTACTGGTTGATTATACGAGTTTAAATATGAAAGTTAAAGCATTTCTCCCTAACATTAAATCATAATTTCACAAAAATAAAACATTTGTACCTAATTAGTTTAATTATATGTAAGATTAAATCACAATGTTGTCTTCTTTTTTCACTTTCTACCTCTATTTTGTCCATTTAAAATTTATAGAATTTTACTTTGAGAATACTAATTATTAACATAGAGTTTTGGGACAATATAGGACTTCTTGGTCCATCACGGCTGTTTCACGCTCTGAACTAAATTAACATAAGAACAAGTTAAAGCCAGTCTTTATCATTCATTTACTTATCAAGGATTTTTCTAAAACATCTGAAAGCAACCCATTATTACTGGTAAATATGATAAAAATGTTGCATCAACAGCATCAGTTCCCTTTACATCCCAATCAGATCCCTCTAACTCTTCTTTCTTTACATCCCAATCAGATTCCTTTAACTCTTCTTTCTTAACATCTCAATCAGATCCCTCCAACTCTTGTTTCTTTACATCTCAATCAGATTCCTCTAAATCTTTTTTCTTTTCGTCTCAATCAGATTCATCTAACTCTTCTTTCTTTATATTTCAATCAGATTCCTCTAACTCTTCTTTCTTTACATTTCAATCAGATTCCTCTAACTCTTCTTTCTTTACATTTCAATCAGATCCCTCTAACTCTTCTTTCTTTACATCTGAATCAGATCCCTCCAACTCTTGTTTCTTTACATCTCAATCAGATTCCTCTAAATCTTCTTTCTTTACGTCTCAATCAGATTCATCTAACTCTTCTTTCTTTACATTTCAATCAGATTCCTCTAACTCTTCTTTCTTTACATTTCAATCAGATTCCTCTAACTCTTCTTTCTTTTTACATTTCAATCAGATCCTCTAACTCTTTCTTTTTTCTTTTACATCTGAATCAGATCCTCTAACTTTGTTTTTTACATCTCAATCAGATTCCTCTAAATCTTTCTTTCTTTACATCTCAATCAGATTCCTCTAATTCTCTTTTCTTTTACATTTCAATCAGATTCTCTAACTCTTCTTTTTAACATCTCAATCAGATTCCTCTAACTCTTCTTTCTTTTACATGTCAATCAGATTCCTCTAAGTCTTCTTTTCTTTTTAACATCTCAATCAGATTCTCTAAGTCTTTTTCTTTTACGTCTCAATCAGATTTCTCCAACTCTTTCTTTTCTTTTACATCTCAATCAGATTCTCTAACTTCTTTCTTTTTTACATCTCAATCAGATTCCTCTAATTCTCCTTTACATTTCAATCAGATCCTCTAACTTTTTCTTTCTTTTTTCATGTCAATCAGATTTCTAACTCTTCTTTCTTTTACATCTCAATCAGATCCTACTAACTCTTCTATCTTTATATCTCAATCAGATTCCTCTAACTCTTCTTTTCTTTTACATCTCAATCAGATCCCTCTAACTCTTGTTTTTTTTATCTCAATCAGATTCCTCTAATTCTCCTTTCTTTACATTTCAATCAGATCCTCTAACTTTTCTTTTTTACATGTCAATCAGATTTCTAATCTTTTCTTTCTTTTACATCTCAATCAGATCCTACTAACTCTTCTATCTTTATATCTCAATCAGATTCCTAACTTTTTTTTCTTTACATCTCAATCAGATCCTCTAACTTCTTTTCTTTTACATCTCAATCAGATCCTCTAACTCTTGTTTTTTTACATCTCAATCAGATTCTCTAATTCTCCTTTTTTTTTCAATCAGATCCCTGTAATCTTTTCTTTCTTTACATGTCAATCAGATTTCTCTAACTTTCTTTCTTTACATCTCAATCAGATCCCACTAACTCTTCTATTTTATATCTCAATCAGATTCCTTTAACTTTTTTTTTACACATCTCAATCAGATTCCTCTAAGTCTTCTTTTTTTTTGCGTCTCAATCAGATTTCTCCAACTCTTCTTTCTTTTACATCTGAATCAGATCCTCTAACTCTTGTTTCTTTACATCTCAATCAGATTCCTCTAAATATTCTTTTCTTTTACGTCTCAATCAGATTCATCTAACTTTTCTTTCTTTTACATTTCAATCAGATTCCTCTAACTTTCTTTTCTTTTTTTACATTTCAATCAGATTCTCTAACTCTTCTTTTCTTTACAT
This sequence comes from Tachypleus tridentatus, assembly GCF_004210375.1. NCBI lineage: Eukaryota > Metazoa > Arthropoda > Merostomata > Xiphosura > Limulidae > Tachypleus > Tachypleus tridentatus. The sequence goes on along the minus strand of NW_027467777.1, from coordinate 32,335,921 downwards.
TTCAATCAGATCCTCTAACTCTTCTTTTTTTACATCTGAATCAGATCCTCTAACTCTTGTTTTTTATATCTCAATCAGATTCCTCTAATTCTTTTTTTTACGTCTCAATCAGATTCCTCTATTTCTTTTTTCTTTTACATTTCAATCAGATTCCTCTAACTCTTTTTTCTTAACATCTCAATCAGATTCCTCTAACTCTTCTTTCTTTTACATGTCAATCAGATTCCTCTAAGTCTTCTTTCTTTTACATCTCAATCAGATTCCTCTAAGTCTTTTTCTTTACGTCTCAATCAGATTTCTCCAACTTCTTTTCTTTTACATCTCAATCAGATTCCTCTAACTCTTCTTTCTTTTTTACATCTCAATCAGATTCTCTAATTCTCCTTTCTTTTTTATTTCAATCAGATCCTCTAACTTTTCTTTTTCTTTTTTCATGTCAATCAGATTTCTAACTCTTCTTTCTTTACATCTCAATCAGATCCTACTAACTTTCTATCTTTATATCTCAATCAGATTCTCTATCTCTTTTTCTTTTACATCTCAATCAGATCCTCTAACTCTTGTTTCTTTTACATCTCAATCAGATTCCTCTAATTCTTTTCTTTTACATTTCAATCAGATCCTCTAACTTTTCTTTCTTTACATGTCAATCAGATTTCTCTAATTTTCTTTTTTTTACATCTCAATCAGATCCTACTAACTCTTCTATCTTTATATCTCAATCAGATTCCTCTAACTCTTCTTTCTTTTTACATCTCAATCAGATCCTCTCTAACTCTTTCTTTTTTACATCTCAATCAGATCCCTCTAACTTTGTTTTTTACATCTCAATCAGATTCTCTACTCTCTCCTTTTCTTTTACATTTCAATCAGATCCCTGTAACTTTTCTTTTTCTTTACATGTCAATCAGATTTCTCTAACTCTTTCTTTCTTTTACATCTCAATCAGATCCTACTAACTCTTCTATTTTATATCTCAATCAGATTCTCTAACTCTTTTTTTTACATCTCAATCAGATTCCTCTAACTCTTGTTTTTTACATCTCAATCAGATTCCTCTAACTCTTCTTTCTTTTATATCTCAATCAGATTCCTCTAATTCTTCTTTTTTTACATCTCAATCAGATTTCTAACTTTCTTTTCTTTACATCCTAATCAGATTCCTCTAACTTTCTTTCTTTTTTATCTCAATCAGATTCCTCTAACTTTTTTTCTTTTACATCTGAATCAGATTTCTCTAACTTTCTTTTCTTTTATATTTCAATCAGATTCTCTAACTCTTCTTTCTTTAAATCTCAATCAGATTCCTCCAACTCTTCTTTTCTTTAAATTCAATCAGATTCATCTAACTCTTCTTTCTTTACATCTCAATCAGATTCTCTACTCTTTTTTTACATTTCAATCAGATCCTCTAACTTTCTAACTTTTTTTTTTTTTTATATGTCAATCAGATTTCTCTAACTCTTCTTTTTTTTACATCTCAATCAGATCCTACTAACTTTCTATCTTTATATCTCAATCAGATTCTCTAACTCTTCTATCTTTATATCTCAATCAGATCCTCTAACTCTTTCTTTATTTACATCTCAATCAGATTCCTCTAACTCTTGTTTTTTACATCTCAATCAGATTCCTCTAACTCTTCTTTTTTACATCTCAATCAGATCCCTCTAACTCTTGTTTTTTTACATCTCAATCAGATCCTCTAACTCTTGTTTTTTACATCTCAATCAGATTCTCTAACTTTCTTTTATATCTCAATCAGATTCTCTAACTTTTTTTTTTTACATCTCAATCAGATCCTCTAACTCTTTCTTTATTTACATCTCAATCAGATTCTCTAAGTCTTCTTTCTTTACATCTGAATCAGATTCTCTAACTCTTCTTTATTTATATCTCAATCAGATCCTCTAACTTTGTTTTTTTTACATCTCAATCAGATTCTCTAACTCTTTCTTTTCTTTTATATCTCAATCAGATTCTCTAATTTTCTTTCTTTTACATCTCAATCAGATCCTCTAACTCTTTCTTTATTTACATCTCAATCAGATTCCTCTAAGTCTTCTTTCTTTACATCTGAATCAGATTCCTCTAACTCTTCTTTCTTTACATCTGAATCAGATTCCTCTAACTCTTCTTTCTTTACATCTGAATCAGATTCCTCTAACTCTTCTTTCTTTTACATCTGAATCAGATTCCTCTAACTCTTCTTTTTTTACGTCTCAATAAGATTCCTCTAACTCTTTTTTTTTACATCCCAATCAGATTCCTCTAATTCTTCTTCCTTTACATCTCAATCATGACTAGCTGCCTTCCCTCTAGTCTTACACTCCTAAATTATGGATAGCTAGCGCAGATTGCCCTCGTGTAGCTTTGTGCGAAATGCAAACCAATTATTTGCTTTTTTACTGACATTGGAACATGTGCGTCTGCTTCATCTTTAACTGAAAATAGGTAACAAAAAGTGAACCTACGAGAAACTAACAGTAAAAATAAGTAATAATGATACTAATAAACTGGAAGTTTCTATTATAAAATATAAGCAGGAAAATGTTTACTGCTAGTTAAAGATTTAAATGACATAATAAAAATATAAATTACCAAAATATGTTCCACTATCTAATAATCTAATCATATTTGTTAGGATATGAGAACAATTTTCAGGACTTAAAACTTGAAGTGAGGTACCTCATGGTTCAGTCTTAGGACCTTTGATCTTTTTTATTTACATCAGTGACATATTGAATGAATGGTCTATAAATTATTTAAATATACTGATGATATTAAGATGCTGGTGACTGTGAACAGGATGTTACTGATTTATAAAATGATTTAGATCATTTAGTTAATTGGATAAATAAATGGTTTTAATTATAATAAATGTAACATAATGTACGTAGGTTATCATAATTTGAATTATAGGTATAATATAGATGTGAATAACCTTAACAGTGTTATGAAGGAAAGAGATCTTGGTGTAATGGTTGATCAGTCTCTAAAGTCATCCAATCAGTGTTGTTGTTGGTAGTAGTAGGACAAATAGGTTTTTAGGTGTTATTTAAAGAAATGTTGAATACAAGTCTAAAGAGGTTATAATTTTACTATACAGGTCACTGGTTAGGGTGCATTTGAAATATTGGGTTCAGTCGAGGGATCCTTTTCTAACGTAAAGAGTCCAAGATTAAGCACGATACTTAGAAAGGACATTGACCTGTTGGAAAGAGTTCACAGAAGAGTCACTAGAATAGTTTGTGAGATGTAGGTCACAGAAGAGTCACTAGAATAGTTTGTGAGATGTAGGTCACAGAAGGGTTACTAGAATAGTTTGAGAGATGTAGGTCACAGAAGGGTTACTAGAATAGTTTGTGAGATGTAGGTATTGTCCTATGAGGAAATCTCTCAAATTATTTCCTCTTGAAAAAAGAAGAGTTAGAGGAATCTGACTGAAGTGGATTGTAAAAGAAACTGATGATTATAAAGCGAACTGATGATTGTAAAGTGAACTTATAATTGTAAAGGAAACTGATGATTGTAAAGAGAACTGATGATTGTAAAGGGAACTGATGATTATAAAGGAAACTGATAATTGTAAAAGAAACCGATGATTGTAAATGGAACTGATTATTGTAAAGGAAACTGATCATTGTAAAAGAAACTGATGATTGTAAAGGAAACTGATGATTGTAAAGGGAACTGATGATTATGAAGGGAACTGATGATTATAAAGGAAACTGATAATTGTAAAAGAAACCGATGATTGTAAATGGAACTGATTATTGTAAAGGAAACTGATCATTGTAAAAGAAACTGATGATTGTAAAGGAAACTGATGATTATAAAGGAAACTCATGAGTGTAAAGGGAACTGATGATTGTAAATGTAACTGATGATTGTAAATGAAACCGATGATTTTAAAGGGAACTGATGATTGTAAAGGAAATCGATGATTTTAAAGGGAACTGATGATTGTAAATGGAACTGATGATTGTAAAGGAAACTTATGATTGTAAAGGGAACTGATGATTTTAAAGGGAACTGATGATTTTAAAGGGAACTGATGATTGTAAAGAAACCAATGATTGTAAAGGGAACTGATAATTGTAAATGGAACTGATGATTGTAAATGGTACTGATGATTGTAAATGAAACTGATGATTGTAAATGGAACTGATGATTTGAAAGGGAACTGATTATTGTAAATGGAACTGATGATTGTAAATGAAACTGATGATTTTGAAGGGAACTGATTATTGTAAATTGAACTGATGATTGTAAATGTAACTGATGATTGTAAATGAAACTGATGATTGTAAAGGAAACTAATTATTATAAAGGAAACTGATGATTGTAAATGGAACTGATTATTTTAAAGGAAACTGATCATTGTAAAAGAAACTGATGATTGTAAAGGGAACTGATGATTATAAAGGGAACTGATGATTGTAAAGGGAGCTGATGATTCTGAAAGAAACTGATGATTGTAAGGGGAACTGATGATTATGAAGGGAACTGATGATTATAAAGGAAACTGATAATTGTAAAAGAAACCGATGATTGTAAATGGAACTGATTATTGTAAAGGAAACTGATCATTGTAAAAGAAAGTGATGATTGTAAAGGAAACTGATGATTATAAAGGAAACTGATGATTGTAAAGGGAACTGATGATTGTAAAAGAAACTGATGATTGTAAAGTAAACCGATGATTTTAAAGGGAACTGATGATTATAAAGGAAATCGATGATTTTAAAGGGAACTGATGATTGTAAATGGAACTGATGATTGTAAAGGAAACTTATGATTGTAAAGGGAACTGATGATTTTAAAGGGAACTGATGATTTTAAAGGGAACTGATGATTGTAAAGAAACCAATGATTGTAAAGGGAACTGATAATTGTAAATGGAACTGATGATTGTAAATGGAACTGATGATTGTAAATGGTACTGATGATTGTAAATGAAACTGATGATTGTAAATGGAACTGATGATTTGAAAGGGAACTGATTATTGTAAATGGAACTGATGATTGTAAATGAAACTGATGATTTTGAAGGGAACTGATTATTGTAAATTGAACTGATGATTGTAAATGTAACTGATGATTGTAAATGAAACTGATGATTGTAAAGGAAACTAATGATTATAAAAGAAACTGATGATTGTAAATGGAACTGATTATTTTAAAGGAAACTGATCATTGTAAAAGAAACTGATGATTGTAAAGGGAACTGATGATTATAAAGGGAACTGATGATTGTAAAGGGAGCTGATGATTCTGAAAGAAACTGATGATTGTAAGGGGAACTGATGATTGTAAATGAAACTGATGATTGTAAAGGAAACTGATGATTGTAAATGGAACTGATGATTGTAAATTGAACTGATGATTGTAAAGGGAACTGATGATTGTAAATGGAACTGATGATTGTAAATTGAACTGATGATTGTAAAGTGAACTGATGATCGTAAAGGAAACTGATGATTGTAAAGGAAACTGATGATTTTATAGGGAACTGATGATTGTAAAGGAAATCGATGATTTTAAAGGGAACTGATGATTGTAAAGGAAACTGATGATTGTAAAGGGAACTGATGATTTTAAAGGAAACTGATGATTGTAAATGAAACCGATGATTTTAAAGGGAACTGATGATTGTAAAGGAAACCGATGATTTTAAAGGAAACGAATGATTGCAAAGGGAACTCATGAGTGTAAATGGAACTGATGATTGTAAAGGGAACTGATGATTGTAAATGGAACTGATGATTGTAAATGCTACTGATGATTGTAAATGAAGCTGATGATTGTAAATGAAGCTGATGATTGTAATTGGAACTGATGATTGTAAATGGTACTGATGATTGTAAATGGAACTGATGATTTGAAAGGGAACTGATTATTGTAAATAAAACTGATGATTGTAAAGGGAACTGATGATTGTAAAGGAAACTGATGATTATAAAGGAAACTGATGATTGTAAAGGGAACTGATGATTATAAAGGAAACTGATAATTGTAAAAGAAACCGATTATTGTAAATGGAACTGATTATTGTAAAGGAAACTGATCATTGTAAAAAACACTGATGATTGTAAAGGGAACTGATGATTATAAAGTGAACTGATGATTGTAAATGGATCTGTTGATTCTAAGGGGAACTGATGATTGTAAATGGAACTGATTATTGTAAATGAAACTGATGATTGTAAATGAAACTGATAATTGTAAATGGAACTGATGATTGTAAAGGAAACCGATGATTGTAAAGGGAGCTGATGATTGTAAATGGAACCGATGATTGTAAATGGAACTGATTATTGTAAAGGAAACTGATCATTGTAAAAGAAACTGATGATTGTAAAGGAAACTGATGATTATAAAGGAAACTGATGATTGTAAAGGGAACTGATGATTGTAAAAGAAACTGATGATTGTAAAAGAAACTGATGATTGTAAAGGAAACCAATATTTTAAAGGGAACTGATGATTGTAAAGGAAACCAATGATTGTAAAGGGAACTGATGATTGTAAATGGAACTGATGATTGTAAAGGGTACTGATGATTGTAAATGGAACTGATGATTGTAAATGGTACTGATGATTGTAAATGAAACTGATGATTGTAAATGGAACTGATGATTTGAAAGGGAACTTATTATTGTAAATGGAACTGATGATTGTAAAGGTAACTGATGATTATAAAGGGAACTGATGATTGTAAAGGGAACTGTCGATTCTGAAAGAAACTGATGATTGTAAGGGAACTGATGATTGTAAATGAAACTGATGATTGTGAAGGAAACTGATGATTGTAAATGGAACTGATGATTGTAAATTGAACTGATGATTGTAAAGGGAACTGATGATTGTAAATGGAACTGATGATTGTAAATTGAACTGATGATTGTAAAGGGAACTGATGATTGTAAATGGAACTGATGATTGTAAATTGAACTGATGATTGTAAAGGAAACCGATGATTTTATAGGGAACTGATGATTGTAAAGGAAATCGATGATTTTAAAGGGAACTGATGATTGTAAAGGAAACTGATGATTGCAAAGGGAACTGATGATTTTAAAGGAAACTGATGATTGTAAAGGAAACTGATGATTGTAAAGGAAACGAATGATTGCAAAGGGAACTGATGAAAGTAAATGGAACTGATGATTGTAAAGGGAACTGATGATTGTAAATGGAACTGATGATTGTAAATGGTACTGATGATTGTAAATGAAACTAATGATTGTAATTGGAACTGATGATTGTAAATGGAACTGATGATTGTAAATTGAACTGATGATTGTAAAGTGAACTGATGATCGTAAAGGAAACTGATGATTGTAAAGGAAACTGATGATTTTATAGGGAACTGATGATTGTAAAGGAAATCGATGATTTTAAAGGGAACTAATGATTGTAAATGAAACCGATGATTTTAAAGGGAACTGATGATTGTAAAGGAAACCGATGATTGTAAAGGAAACGAATGATTGCAAAGGGAACTGATGAGTGTAAATGGAACTGATGAGTGTAAAGGGAACTGATGATAGCAAATGGAACTGATGATTGTAAATGGTACTGATGATTGTAAATGGTACTGATGATTGTAAATGGAACTGATGATTTGAAAGGGAACTGATTATTGTAAATGGAACTGATGATTGTAAAGGGAACTGATGATTGCAAAGGGAACTGATGAGTGTAAATGGAACTGATGATTGTAAAGGAAACTTATAATTGTAAAGGAAACCGATGATTGTAAATGGAACTGATTATTGTAAAGGAAACTGATCATTGTAGAAGGAACTGATGATTGTAAAGGGAACTGATGATTATAAAGGGAACTGATGATTGTAAATGGATCTGATGATTGTAAGGGGAACTGATGATTGTAAATGGAACTGATGATTGTAAATGAAACTGATGATTGTAAATGGAACTGATGATTGTAAAGGAAACTGATGATTGTAAAGGGAGCTGATGATTGTAAATGGAACCGATCATTGTAAATGGAACTGATTATTGTAAAGGAAACTGATCATTGTAAAAGAAACTGATGATTGTAAAGGAAACTGATGATTATAAAGGAAACTGATGATTGTAAAGGGAACTGATGATTGTAAAAGAAACTGATGATTGTAAAGGAAACCAATATTTTAAAGGGATCTGATGATTGTAAAGGAAATCGATGATTTTAAAGGGAACTGATGATTGTAAATGGAACTGATGATTGTAAAGGAAACTTATGATTGTAAAGGGAACTGATGATTTTAAAGGAAACTGATGATTGTAAAGGAAACCAATGATTTTAAAGGGAACTGATGATTGTTAAGGAAACCAATGATTGTAAAGGGAACTGATGATTGTAAATGGAACTGATGATTGTAAAGGGAACTGATGATTGTAAATGGAACTGATGATTGTAAATGGTACTGATGATTGTAAATGAAACTGATGATTGTAAATGGAACTGATGATTTGAAAGGGAACTGATTATTGTAAATGGAACTGATGATTGTAAAGGGAACTGATGATTTTGAAGGGAACTGATTATTGTAAATGTAACTGATGATTGTAAATGAAACTGATGATTGTAAAGGAAACTAATGATTATAAAGGAAACTGATGATTGTAAATGTAACTGATTATTTTAAAGGAAACTGTTCATTGTAAAAGAAACTGATGATTGTAAAGGAAACTGATGATTGTAAAGGAAACTGATGATTGTAAATGGAACTGATGATTGTAAATTGAACTGATGATTGTAAAGGGAACTGATGATTGTAAATGGAACTGATGATTGTAAATTGAACTGATGATTGTAAAGTGAACTGATGATCGTAAAGGAAACTGATGATTGTAAAGGAAACCGATGATTTTATAGGGAACTGATGATTGTAAAGGAAATCGATGATTTTAAAGGGAACTGATGATTGTAAAGGAAACTGATGATTGCAAAGGGAACTGATGATTTTAAAGGAAACTGATGATTGTAAAGGAAACCGATGATTTTAAAGGCAACTGATGATTGTAAAGGAAACCGATGATTGTAAAGGAAACGAATGATTGCAAAGGGAACTGATGAGTGTAAATGGAACTGATGATTGTAAAGGGAACTGATGATTGTAAATGGAACTGATGATTGTAAATGGTACTGATGATTGTAAATGAAACTGATGATTGTAATTGGAACTGATGATTGTAAATGGTACTGATGATTGTAAATGGATCTGATGATTTGAAAGGGAACTGATTATTGTAAATGGAACTGATGATTGTAAAGGGAACTGATGATTTTGAAGGGAAATGATTGTTGTAAATTGAACTATTATTTTAAATGAAACTGATGATTGTAAAGGGAACTGATGATTATAAAGGAAACTGATAATTGTAAAAGAAACCGATGATTGTAAATGGAACTTATTATTGTAAAGGAAACTGATCATTGTGAAAGAAACTGATGATTGTAAAGGGAACTGATGATTATAAAAGGAACTGATGATTGTAAAGGAAACTGATGATTGTAAATGGATCTGATGATTGTAAGGGGAACTGATGATTGTAAATGGAACTGATGATTGTAAAGGAAATCGACAATTTTAAAGGGAACTGATGATTGTAAATGGAACTGATGATTGTAAATTAAACTGATGATTGTAAATTGAACTGATGATTGTAAAGGAAACTGATGATTGTAAAGGAAACCGATGATTTTAAAGAGAACTGATGATTGTAAAGGAATTCGATGATTGTAAAGGGAACTGATGATTGTAAAAAAAACTGATGATTGTAATGGGAACCGATGATTTTATAGGAACTGATGATTGTAAAGGAAACCGATGATTTTAAAGGGAACTGATGATTGTAAAGGAAATCGATGATTTTAAAGGGAACTGATGATTGTAAAGGAAACTGATGATTGTAAATGGAACTGATGATTGTAAATGGAACTGATGATTGTAAATGAAACTGATGATTGTAAATGGAACTGATGATTGTAAAGGAAACTGATGATTGTAAAGGGAGCTGATGATTGTAAATGGAACCGATGATTTTAAATGGAACTGATTATTGTAAAGGAAACTGATCATTGTAAAAGAAACTGATGATTGTAATGGAAACTGATGATTATAAAGGAAACTGATGATTGTAAAGGGAACTGATGATTGTAAAAGAAACTGATGATTGTAAAGGAAACCAATATTTTAAAGGGAACTGATGATTGTAAAGGAAATCGATGATTTTAAAGGGAACTGATGATTGTAAATGGAACTGATGATTGTAAAGGAAACTTATGATTGTAAAGGGAACTGATGATTGTAAAGGGTACTGATGATTGTAAATGGAACTGATGATTGTAAATGGTACTGATGATTATAAATGAAACTGATGATTGTAAATGGAACTGATGATTGTAAATGGAACTGATGATTGTAAAGGGAACTGATGATTTTAAAGGAAACTGATGATTGTAAAGGAAACCGATGATTTTAAAGGAACTGATGATTGTAAAGGAAACCGATGATTGTAAAGGAAACCAATGAATGTAAAGGGAACTGATGATTGTAAATGGAACTGATGGTGTTGAAGGGAACTGATTATTGTAAATTAAACTGATTATTGTAAATTGAACTGATGATTGTAAATTGAACTGATGATTGTAAAGTAAACTGATGATTGTAAAGGAAACTGATGATTGTAAAGGAAACCGATGATTTTAAAGAGAACTGATGATTGTAAAGGAAATCGATGATTGTAAAGGGAACTGATGATTGTAAAAGAAACTGATGATTGTAAAAGAAACTGATGATTGTAAAGGAAACCAATATTTTAAAGGGAACTGATGATTGTAAAGGAAATCGATGATTGTAAAGGGAACTGATGATTTTAAAGGAAACTGATGATTGTAAAGGAAACCAATGATTTTAAAGGGAACTGATGATTGTAAAGGAAACCAATGATTGTAAAGGAAACCAATGATTGTAAAGGGAACTGATGATTGTAAAGGGAAGTGATGATTGTAAATGGAACTGATGATTATAAATGGTACTGATGATTGTAAATGGAACTGATGATTTGAAACGGAACTTATTATTGTAAATGGAACTGATGATTGTAAAGGGAACTGATGATTGTAAATGAAACTGATGATTTTGAAGGGAACTGATTATTGTAAATTGAACTGATGATTGTAAATGTAACTGATGATTGTAAAGGAAACTAATGATTATAAAGGAAACTGATGATTGTAAATGTAACTGATTATTTTAAAGGAAACTGATCATTGTAAAAGAAACTGGTGATTGTAAAGGGAACTGATGATTATAAAGGGAACTGATGATTGTAAAGGGAACTGATGATTGTAAAGGGAACTGATGATTCTGAAAGAAACTGATTATTGTAAATGAAACTGATGATTGTGAAGGAAACTGATGATTGTAAATGGAACTGATGATTGTAAATTGAACTGATGATTGTAAAGGGAACTGATGATTGTAAATTGAACTGATGATTGTAAAGTGAACTGATGATCGTAAAGGAAACTGATGATTGTAAAGGAAACCGATGATTTTATAGGGAACTGATGATTGTAAAGGAAATCGATGATTTTAAAGGGAACTGATGATTGTAAAGGAAACTGATGATTGCAAAGGGAACTGATGATTTTAAAGGCAACTGATGATTGTAAAGGAAACCGATGATTGTAAAGGAAACGAATGATTGCAAAGGGAACTGATGAGTGTAAATGGAACTGATGATTGTAAAGGGAACTGATGATTGTAAATGGAACTGATGATTGTAAATGGTACTGATGATTGTAAATGGATCTGATGATTTGAAAGGGAACTGATTATTGTAAATGGAACTGATGATTGTAAAGGGAACTGATGATTTTGAAGGGAAATGATTATTGTAAATTGAACTATTATTGTAAATGAAACTGATGATTGTAAAGGAAACTGATGATTATAAAGGAAACTGATGATTGTAAAGGGAACTGATGATTATAAAGGAAACTGATAATAATAAAAGAAACCGATGATTGTAAATGGAACTGATTATTGTAAAGGAAACTGATCATTGTAAAAGAAACTGATGATTGTAAAGGGAACTGATGATTATAAAAGGAACTGATGATTGTAAAGGGAACTGATGATTGTAAATGGATCTGATGATTGTAAGGGGAACTGATGATTGTAAATGAAACTGATGATTGTAAAGGAAATCGATGATTTTAAAGGGAACTGATGATTGTAAATGGAACTGATGATTTTTAAGGGAACTGATGATTTTAAAGGAAACTGATGATTATAAAGGAAACCGATGATTTTAAAGGAACTGATGATTGTAAATGGAACTGATGATTGTAAATTGAACTGATGATTGTAAAGGGAACTGATGATTGTAAATTTTAACTGATGATTGTAAATTGAACTGATGATTGTAAAGGGAACTGATGATTGTAAATGGAACTGATGATTGTAAATTGAACTGATGATTGTAAAGTGAACTGATGATCGTAAAGGAAACTGATGATTGTAAAGGAAACCGATGATTTTATAGAGAACTGATGATTGTAAAGGATATCGATGATTTTAAAGTGAACTGATGATTTTAAAGGAAACTGATGATTTTAAAGGAAACTGATGATTGTAAAGGAAACCGATGATTTTAAAGGCAACTGATGGTTGTAAAGGAAACCGATGATTGTAAAGGAAACGAATGATTGCAAAGGGAACTGATGAGTGTAAATGGAACTGATGATTGTAAAGGAACTGATGATTGTAAATGGTACTGATGATTGTAAATGAAACTGATGATTGTAATTGGAACTGATGATTGTAAATGGTACTGATGATTGTAAATGGATCTGATGATTTGAAAGGGAACTGATTATTGTAAATGGAACTGATGATTGTAAAGGGAACTGATGATTTTGAAGGGAAATGGTTATTGTAAATTGAACTATTTTTGTAAATGAAACTGATGATTGTAAAGGAAACTGATGATTATAAAGGAAACTGATGATTGTAAAGGGAACTGATGATTATAAAGGAAACTGATAATTGTAAAAGAAACCGATGATTGTAAATGGAACTGATTATTGTAAAGGAAACTGATCATTGTAAAAGAAACTGATGATTGTAAAGGGAACTGATGATTATAAAGGGAACTGATGATTGTAAAGGAACTGATGATTGTAAATGGATTTGATGATTGTAAGGGGAACTGATGATTGTAAATGGAACTGATGATTGTAAATGAAACTGATGATTGTAAATGAAACTGATGATTGTAAAGGAAACTGATGATTGTAAAATAAACCGATGATTTTAAAGGGAACTGATGATTGTAAAGGAAATCGATGATTTTAAAGGGAACTGATGATTGTAAAGGGAACTGATGATTTTAAAGGAAACTGATGATTGTAAAGGAAACCGATGATTTTATAGGAACTGATGATTGTAAAGGAAACCGATGATTGTAAAAAAAAACCAATGAATGTAAAGGGAACTGATGATTGTAATTTCAACTGATGATTGTAAAGGGAACTGATGATTGTAAATGGAACTGATGATTGTAAATTGAACTGATGATTGTAAAGGGAACTGATGATTGTAAATGGAACTGATGATTGTAAATTGAACTGATGATTGTAAAGTGAACTGATGATCGTAAAGGAAACTGATGATTGTAAAGGAAACTGATGATTTTATAGGGAACTGATGATTGTAAAGGAAATCGATGATTTTGAAGGGAACTGATGATTTTAAAGGAAACTGATGATTGTAAAGGAAACCGATGATTTTAAAGGCAACTGATGATTGTAAAGGAAACCGATGATTGTAAAGGAAACGAATGATTGTAAAGGAAACTGATGATTGTAAATGGAACTGATGATTGTAAATGGTACTGATGATTGTAAATGAAACTGATGATTGTAATTGGAACTGATGATTGTAAATGGTACTGATGATTGTAAATGGATCTGATGATTTGAATGGGAACTGATTATTGTAAATGGAACTGATGATTGTAAAGGGAACTGATGATTTTGAAGGGAAATGGTTATTGTAAATTGAACTATTATTGTAAATGAAACTGATGATTGTAAAGGAAACTGATGATTATAAAGGAAACTGATGATTGTAAAGGGAACTGATGATTATAAAGGAAACTGATAATTGTAAAAGAAACCGATGATTGTAAATGGAACTGATTATTGTAAAGGAAACTGATCATTGTAAAAGAAACTGATGATTGTAAAGGGAACTGATGATTATAAAGGGAACTGATGATTGTAAAGGGAACTGATGATTGTAAATGGATCTGATGATTGTAAGGGGAACTGATGATTGTAAATGGAACTGATGATTGTAAATGAAACTGATGATTGTAAAGGAAACCGATGATTTTAAAGGGAACTGATGATTGTAAAGGAAATCGATGATTTTAAAGGGAACTGATGATTGTAAATGCAACTGATGATTGTAAAGGGAACTGATGATTTTAAAGGAAACTGATGATTGTAAAGGAAACCGATGATTTTAAAGGAACTGATGATTGTAAAGGAAACCGGTGATTGTAAAGGAAACCAATGAATGTAAAGGAACTGATGATTGTAAATGGAACTGATGATTTTGAAGGGAACTGATTATTGTAAATTAAACTGATGATTGTAAATTGAACTGATGATTGTAAATTGAACTGATGATTGTAAAGGAAACTGATGATTGTAAAGGAAACCGATGATTTTAAAGAGAACTGATGATTGTAAAGGAAATCGATGATTGTAAAGGGAACTGATGATTGTAAAAAAAACTAATGATTGTAATGGGAACCGATGATTTTATAGGAACTGATGATTGTAAAGGAAACCGATGATTTTAAAGGGAACTGATGATTGTAAAGGAAACCGATGATTGTAAAGGAAACGAATGATTGTAAAGGGAACTGATGATTTTGAAGGGAACTGATGATTGTAAAGGGAAATGATGTTTGTAAATGGAACTGATGATTGTAAAGGAAACCGATGATTTTATAGGGAAATGATGATTGTAAAGGAAATAGATGATTTTAAAGGAAACCAATGATTGTAAATGGAACTGATGACTGTAAAGGGAACTGATTATTGTAAATTGAACTGATGATTGTAAAGGGAACTGATGATTGTAAATTGAACTGATAATTGTAAAGGGAACTGATTATTGTGAATGGAACTGATGATTGTAAAGGAAACTGATGATTGTAAATGGAACTGATGGTTGTAAAGGAAACTGATGCTGTTAATGAATCAACATTTTTCATATATAACAGTAAGAATAGTTGGACTGGGGGACACAAATATGATGTTTGGCAGGAGAGAAATCAGCTAGTCCCAGGCTGGTACAACAGTAAGTCTACAGATTTACAACGCTAGAATTAATGGTTTGATTCTCTTTGGTGGACTCAGCAGATAACCCGATGTGGGTTTGCTATAATAAAACACACACACACAAGAGTCAACGAAGACAGTTTTATTTTACTACCAAATTCGTTGAAAGTGAAAACAGGGTTAGTAATTGATTATTTCAATTATGTATTAGAAACATAAATGATAACCATTTAATTTTTATTTTATTTTAATTAAATTTCTACGTGATTTATGTTTTTTCATATAGTTAATACTATACCAGCAGGGGTCACTTTTCCATATGAATGTTTCGCATCTCAAGGCAGTAACAGTGGCGTCACTTATCACACGAATCCCTACCGATGTACGTCACTGCTAGTAATTTTTGTGGAAGACCTGAAGAGGGCGCAGAAACTGCTGGACTTGAGCCAACTTTTATTACACATAGTTACTTGCTTGGTTCACTTGAATTTGTTTTTGTTTTTAACTCCTCACCTATAATCTGTTTATTATGTCCTAAAACAGTTTGGAACTTACGATAATCAAGTCGGAGAGCTTTAACATCACGTGATAAAAAAAGTGTTTTTAATTTAGATGTTTGTATCAATGTGACGTCAGTGGCTTTGAAGTCACTGGATAAGCGTGTGCCTCAACGTCTGAAATTGTATAAAATTTTTTGAGTCTTATAAAAAGCGAGTTACGTTAGAGTTGATTGATTTATGAGTTTATTAAAGTAGTAGAGATAGTGAACGTGCAAGTCAGTGTCTCTTTTAATATTAAATTTGTGTTACGACAAAAAATAGAGACACAAAAAGTTTCGGGGGTACAAGACAATGAGGAAACACGTGAGATCGTTCTATCAGCATCTGCTGTGTAAGTAGGCCTATTAATGATCGTAATTTAAAGTAAACTCACTAAACTGGAAGTCTAAAAATTAATGTTTTTTATCATTAAGTTGGCTTAACTACGTTCTTTTTACCAAACAGTCGGTATCAGAAAGAACAGTTAATGAATTTTGTTACAATTTAAGCAGTGGAACCAATATTTGAACATTTTACGTGTCACTTTATTGTCAAGTGTAGAATTGCCTAAAGAAGACAATTAATTAATTAATTTTTAATTAAATAACAGTTTCTAGAGAATTCCGAAAAGCCGGTAAAACACAGCCACAAAGCAGATATAAATAATTCATAGTTTGTTATATTATTTGTAAATCAGGTGTATAATATTTCAGCTATAAAAACTTATGTAAAATTTCCACAGTTGCTTCTATGTATATAAAGTGAAACCAAAAAAAATACATTAGTTTCTTTATCATGACCGAAAAACAAATTGACAAGAAATTAAAATTTGTCTGAAACCGCCCGTCAGTGGCAGAGCGGTATGTCCGTGGACTTATAATCCGGGTTTTGATACCTGTGGTGAGCAGAGCACATATAGCACCTTGTGTATATTTGTGCTTTATTACAAAGAAATTATCTGAAACGGTGGGAAAAATTTTCTCTTCAATTCCTTTTTATAAATTATATATTTATCCAAAATTACACGAGGGTTATCTGCGTTAGCCATTCCTAATTTAGCAGTAACTGACTGGATAGGAAGGTAATTAGTCATCACCACCCATCGCCAACTCTTGAGCTACTCTTTTACCAAGAAATAGTGGGATTAATAATCACATTATAACTCCTCATGGATGGAAAAGCGAGAATGTTCAGTGACGGAGATTCGAACCCGCGATCCGCAGATTGAGAATCGAGTAATCTTACCATCAGGCTATTTCAAGCCCAGAGTTGCGGGAAAGAGTCGCGAAACATGAACCCTCGGATTAACAACTTAACCAGCAGGTTATGGCTAAACCGGAAGCAGCCAGTGAAAAAGTGTTCTAAAGGTTTTACGTCACTGGTTCACTAGTTTGTCTGGAAATGAAGAGCAGGTTAATAAACATTAACGCACAAATCCTTGCCCTAATTCTCGTGACACATACAAAAATTACCTTCCACTAACTTAGCCCAGTTAGTGATAGTTGCTGTCCCTAAATTTATGTAACTAATGTCTCGATCATTCCTACGTTTGCTTTATTCCAATTGGTCTAAAACCTCCTCGTGTTAGTAGAAAAGCGCCGTCATCTTATTAATAATTATCCTGCGACATCAGAAAGGTTCTGGTATGGCCAGGTGGTTTAGACGTAATCTGAGGGTTGCGGGTTCGAATCTTCGACATATCAAACATGCTCGCCCTTTCAGCCGTGGGAGCGTTATAATGTTACGGTCTTGTTTGTTTGTTTGGAAATTTCGCACAAAGCTACTCGAGGGCTATCTGTGCTAGCCGTCCCTAATTTAGCAGTGTAAGACTAGAGGGAAGGCAGCTAGTCATCACCACCCACCGCCAACTCTTGGGATACTCTTTACCAACGAATAGTGGGACTGACCGTCACATTATACACCCCCACGGCTGGGAGGGTGAGCATGTTTAGCGCGACGCGGGCGCGAACCCGCGACCCTCGGATTACGAGTCGCACGCCTTACGCGCTAGGCCATGCCGGGCCATGTTACGGTCAATCCCTCTATTCGTTGGTAAAAGATTAGCCCAAGAAATAGCGTTTAGTGGTGATGACAAGCTGCCTTCCTCTTGTCTTTCATTGCTAAATTAGGGACGGCTAGCGCAGATAGCCCTCGTGTAGTTTCAGAGTGAACTAAAGAAGAAATGAAGGTGTAGAATTATAACCCAAACAACACCCCCTGACGGATGAATTGGTGACTGTAATTCATTGCAATGAAATAATTGCAATCAAAATAGGCTTAGTAGCTTAATAAGACAAGAAATAAAAACCAGTTATTCTGGATTAAAAACACGGAAATTAGCAGAAAGTCAAATGTTTAAACAAGTCGCGAATAAAATGTTTTTATTTATATCTTTATGCGATGAGTGAATCAGTACATTCTCCATTTTAAGATATATATATATATACATGTTATGATAACGATTCTAAAGTATAAAAAATTCCATATATCATTCAAAACCGTACACAATAAACATAAATATACTTAAAACTTCAGTCCTCACAAAACAATTTACAAATAAAATACAATATAAGTTTCTTGATTCTCAATTGGAAGCGGTCTCTTGGTTACAGAAAATAACAAACAATAAATTGAATCAACTAGTAATATCCGTTTATAGTGACAAGCTATCCCTTAAAACTAAGCCTTTTCTCATACAATGACCTCTGGAGTGAAATATCTTTTGTGATTTTTTATATTAAACAAATTATACAGCTTTTAAAATTTCAAAATCGTAAGTATATCCAAAAAATAATTTTAATCAGGTGTAATAAAATGTTTTTTTCACACGATTGGCTGTCGCATCTTAAGACACGATCTTAAAAATATCTGTCATGTCCAACTGCCTAACTTTAATATGATTGTACATACATTTTGTTATCATAAACAGCAATGAATCGAGTACAGTTTAAGAGTGTATAATGAGGAGGTGTAATCTGAAAATCCAGTACAGAAAAGTACAAACAGTATTGTTTCGGACGTAAGTGAACAAACAAAAAACGTAACAGACGCATTTAAGGTAAACAGATAAATCGTTTCAAGTGTATCTCCTACACAAGTAATTAACAAACCTATGTTGTGATTCTGTTTTCTTTTAATAAGAAGCATTGTACACAATTTGTTGAACGTTGTTTTAATTCGAGATACTTTACGATTAACGGTTTCCTTCATAATAATGTAGGCCGAACAACAAAACTTAAAAACATAATAAATACTTATATTGCTCATGAATTTAACGATAATTTAAAAATAAATCCCATCATGCCCCGTGTTGTTGCCACTAGTTACAGTTGTTTAATCCTAAACAACCAAAGGCGTAGACCCTGGGAATGGGTGGGATACATCCCCCCTTCATTTTAGGTGGGGGTATGGTGCATACAATCATCCCCCCTACAGTTTGGTCTGTTGAATTGTTTTATTGCATCACAGGCCTACGAACTGTGTGTTTGTTCTTGTGATTCTCGTGTTCTTACCAATCGAATTACATAATTAGACCTAGATGTAGGCTTTTTCAGTAGCCGAAATGTACATCTTTAATATAGGCGTGCTTCTAAGCTTTTCGATCTAAGCGATAGTTCGTAAGTATCAGTCAGTAGGCCTAAGTATATATCCAAGTATCGTGGCAACAAGATTACTCTGTGACTGCATGTTTACAGCTTTCAGGTTCACGTAATCAGAGATTACCAATTTGTAAATTGAACAGTCCACATGAGTGGTTACCGAAATCATCCCCCCCCCAATCGGGTGTAAAAAATCTACGTCCATGAAAACAACTAATTGTTCTTCCAATCTTTCAAATATAACAAACACACCAATGAGAAATGTATATAAATTACATCAGCTTACGGAGAATGCTTACATTTAATAATAACTCGAACATAAACTTTATCTCACAATTTTAAAATTATAAGAAAGCTTTTCGTGAACAACATTTGTAGTTTGATTTCCATCTACCAACAACTAAACATTCTGAGCTGATAAAAACCCCTACATCTCATTGACCACAAAAAAAAACATGGTTGTTTAATAAACAGTTTAGAAACTTTCATAGTTTGACCTCAAATCCCTTTATAATATTCAACATTATCTTGAGGGTCAATCTGTCACGACTGTTTGAGATTGACTCAATAGGTCAAAAGTAAATAACCAATAGGCTTAACAAAATAGAAATAGAGTTAAATAGGGTTAAGTTCAGTTTTGTCCTTCTTAAGACATTTCCCATAATTCATACTGTTTACATGCAAATTTTGGTTGAGATTAATCCAACGAGTCTGAAGGACTTAGAGTGCAAACAAACATTTCGTTTGTATATATAAATATATATGACAATCTGTGGCCCGAAAAGCACGTGGCCAGAAACAAAATTAATACCTAATGAATCGACGTGATTTTAACCAAATATAAACCGTTAAAGCTGCTTCAAATAACAGATTAACAGCTGCTAGTTGTTAAATTTTTTATATCGAAAATTGAACGAATACGATGGCAACCACATGAGTCATGGGTTTTTTCTGTCTTAGGGTCAAAAAGCAAGTTTATTAGGAGAATAAGGTTTTTATTAAAATTGATGTTTTTTAATTTCATCTCCTGGAATAGTCCAACACACGTCCAAATATGGAGCATTTATTGTCCAATGGTAACTCCTGATCAGTTTTTTTTAGATTAAAACAATCGAAATAAAGGATCCTTCAATAGATTCACCAAAATAAAAAAAAATATATTTTCGTTGACAACTATTATCTTACCAACCTACAGCGACACTGTTGAATAAAAATATAATCCGTATATTTGGCCCGAAGAATATTAGACGTTTGACACTTGAAATAGTTATCGTTATCTGTAGTAAATCCTCTGTACACACACACAGAAACAGGCCCCAGTGATGCCACCATCATAAATCTATACTGTCCCCTATTTCTCGCTTCTCTAATTCTCCAACAGCGACATCTACCAACAGATTGAGGCGACAAAACGGATCTTCCTTCGTGATCCTGGGATTCAAAAGCGGGTGAGAAAGTTTGAATGGCGGAGACTCACGGTCGTTTGATGTTTCGAGTCGAAGCCTGATTATATCGGATTTCTGGAAAGTTACGTCCTTATGATTCAAGAAATTGGTATAACAGTCGAGACCAGAGGACGCCACTAGTTTTGTCGAGTCAGCTATTGTTATAATAGGATTTTTGACCGCAGTTGTAGTCGTTGCCTCTTTACAAGGTGCTTTAAACTTCTGAACACGGACTTCAGGAGGTATATTGGTGGTAATATAAGAAGAGACATCAGGAGCTTTACGTTCATGACTCCGTTGCCAACGTTTTTTGAGCTTCAGAGGGCAATCGGTTTGTGACAAGGTTGAGCGGTCGTTTGTACATCCGCAACTGGAGCTGTCTTCGCTGTCCACATCATCGACCGTGGCCTGGTCAACCGCAGATAAACACCGACCATCTGGCTTTACCAACTCATGTTCGTCCGGCTTCTCTGGAGTGGTCAGTTTTGCAGACTTGTCCAGTCGCTGCTGCTTGTGTGACGTCTTCCTGGTAATTGTATACTGAAGAGGGTCATTGCCCTCCTTGCGGATAATGTCCGGCAGGATTCGGCGTCGGGCATTAATAAACCAGTTACACACTTGGAGGACGCTGAGATTCGTTTCTCTGGAAAGTAACTCTTTTTCCTGGTCCGACGGGTAAGCGTTATATCGATGCTCGTAGAGCCATCTTTTTAGGACCTTCACTGACTCTCTTGGTAGGTTCCCGCGACGTTTCCTCGAGTTCAACTCCGAGAGCTGGTGACGAGAATATGGCATAGAATCTTCACACATTTGAATCCCCTCTCTTCCTGAAATGGAGAATGAAACCAGCATTAAACATCAAGATTAATACATATAGAACAATATACAAGGTCGGTACACACAAGGTCAATACATAGAGAACAATATACAAGGTCGGTACACACAAGGTCAATACATAGAGAACAATATACAAGGTTGGCACACACAAGATTAATACATATAGAACAATATACAAGGTTGGCACACACAAGATTAATACATATAGAACAATATACAAGGTTGGCACACACAAGATTAATATATATAGAACAATATACAAGGTCAGTACATACAAGATCAATACACAGAGAACAATATACAAGGTTGGCACACACAAGATTAATACATATGGAACAATATACAAGGTCGGCACACAGAAGATTAATACGTATAGAACAAAATACAAGGTCGGCACACACAAGATTAATACGTATAGAACAAAATACAAGGTCGGCACACACAAGATTAATACATATAGAACAATATACAAGGTCGGTACACACAAGGTCAATACATATAGAACAATATACAAGGTCGACACACACAAGATTAATACATATAGAACAATATACAAGGTCGGTACACGCAAGATTAATACATATAGAACAATATACAAGGTCGGCACACACAAGATTAATACATATAGAACAATATACAAGGCCGGTACACACAAGATTAATACATATAGAACAATATGCAAGGTCGGTACACACAAGATTAATACATATAGAACAATATACAAGGTCGGTACACACAAGATTAATACATATAGAACAATATACAAGGTCGGCACACACAAGATTAATACATATAGAGCAATATACAAGGTCGGTACACACAAGGTCAATACATATAGAACAATATACAAGGTCGGTAAACAAAGTCCGATATGGCCAAGTGCTGAGGGTGTTCCACTCGTAATCTGAGGATTTCGGGTTTGAATCCGTATCACACCAAACACGGTCGCCCTTTCAGCCGTAGGGGCGTTATAATGTCACGATCAATCCAAATATTTGTTGGTAAAAGAGTAGCCCAAGAGTTGGCAGTGGGTGGTGATGACTAGCTACCTTCCCTCTAGTCTTACACTGCTAAATAAGGGACGGCTAGTACAGATAGCCCTCGTGTAGCTTTGCGTGAAATTCCTAAACAAATCAAACCATTTACAAATAAAAATTATTTTTTTTTAACATTACAAATGGTTTTACGACTACGTAGTCTCTAACTCCTTTGTGTTTTTACGGATATTCACTATAGCGCCATGTTTATGATTATCCAGTTTCCACACATACATCTTTCTGTATCCACATTGCTAAGATGGTCTATTGATATTAGAAGACAGCTCTGCCATTTTATTTCACCTAAGACTGTAAACAACTGACATCCAATACGGCGAAGTAAACTACAGACCACGTGACATTGTACTCGATTTCTTCTTTCAGGCAGTAAACGTAGTTTGAATTTGGCCCACTCAAACTTGGGGTATTTTTCTTCCCACCAGCCTCTGTCTGCTAATAAGTATTCTGAACATCAATACAGTAACAAATATCAAAATCACTTTCACTCATGAACAACCAATGAACGACGAGATATTAGAAGTTCTTTTGATAAAGCAAAACAATTACAAGTGTTCCTTAGATCTACTTATCTATCTATTGTATATTCATCTATTGTATATTCATCCATTGTATATTCCAACGTTACAACTAGCGAAACCTCTGGTAACACACACACAAAAATCATTTCAGTTCCGGTAAAAACAAATCATTCAAATCTTGTCGAAGTCCACTTTACTACAAAACGTCAAGAAATTGATTTCCACTTACATCTTTATTTCTCTTATGATTGGAGGTCCGGCATGTCACGGTGGGTTAAGGCGTTCGAGGGTCGCGGGTTCGAACATGCTCGCTCTTTTAGCTGTGGGGGAGTTATAATGTGACAGTCAATCCCACTATTCGTTGGTAAAAGAGTAGCCAAAGAACTGGCGATGGGTGGTGATGACTAGCTGCCTTCCCTCTAGTCTTACACTGCTAAATTAGAGACGGCTACCGCAGATAGCCCTTGAGTAGCTTTGCGCGAAATTCAAAACCAAAAGAAACAAATTCTTACGATTGTTTTGTTTAAATTGTCGTCACAACAACTGCGCCATCTATACAAGACGATATGACTATAACATTTCGAATGGAATTTTGATGTAGGAATAATTCAGTGTGGTAATATACGTTTCCGGTGTGAGAGTCTGCGAGAGTTCGCTGCACGTGAATAGTACAGAGTTATATATTTTGGTATGTTCATTTTACATTCGACATTTGAAATATATTTTCTTTTCACCAGGGTGAACCACGTGTCATCGATGAACATGCTTAAAACATGCACGAAAAACAAATAAATGAAATAATAATGTAATACTTAGACATTTATAACACAACAATGACGCCATATTGTCATATTTACATCATTAATTATATAATATTACCCACTTTCACTCCGAGGAAATGGTGTTGAAGAAGAAACATCGGTGTGTGTGTATAAGAAGGTGTATAAGTGAATGTGTTGTAGGACAGTATACACCATCGGTGTGTGTGTATAAGAAGGTATATAAGTGAATGTGTTGTAGGACAGTATACACCCCAACTACGTAGGAACGTTGTATCGCCTCTAGCTCAGAATATGAACGTTGTAACCCATCCGGAACATGGTTGTTGTAATTTCATTAAGTAAGCAGTACAGTTACAGTTGTAACAACGTTTACATTCTGTGATAGGGTGTTACAATGCTCACATTCTGTGTTAGGGTGTTACAATGTTTACATTCTGTGATAGGGTGTTACAATGTTCACATTCTGTGTTAGGTTGTTACAATGTTTACATTCTGTGATAGGGTAATACAATGTTCACATTCTGTGTTAGGTTGTTACAATGTTTACATTCTGTGTTAGGATGTTACAATGTTTACATTCTGTGATAGGGTGTTACAATGTTTACATTCTGTGATAGGGTGTTACAATGCTCACATTCTGTGATAGGGTGTTACAATGTTTACATTCTGTGATAGGGTGTTACAATGTTCACATTCTGTGTTAGGGTGTTACAATGTTTACATTCTGTGATAGGATGTTACAATGTTTGCATTCTGTGTTAGGGTGTTACAATGTTTGCATTCTGTGTTAGGGTGTTACAATGTTTACATTCTGTGTTAGGGTGTTACAATGTTTACATTCTGTGTTAGGGTGTTACAATGTTTGCACTCTGTGTTAGGGTGTTACAATGTTTGCACTCTGTGTTACGGTGTTACAATGTTTGCACTCTGTGTTACGGTGTTACAATGTTTGCACTCTGTGTTACGGTGTTACAATGTTTACATTCTGTGTTAGGATGTTACAATGTTTACATTCTGTGATAGGGTGTTACAATGTTTACATTCTGTGATAGGGTGTTACAATGTTTACATTCTGTGATAGGGTGTTACAATGTTTGCACTCTGTATTACGGTGTTACAATGTTTGCACTCTGTGTTACATATCAGTTTAGCCAACTTTACTAATACTGGCAGTTTGCTTCAGAACGATGTTTGGAAAAACAATGTTTACAAAATGACGTTCTTTTATGCACAGAGCAAACTTAAAGATATTGAACAAAGATAAAGATAAACACAAGTTAGGAAATGAACACTTCTGGAAGTAAGGTTTGTGCTTAAATGTTCTATTTATATCTTATATTTATTAAAAACACGAAGAAACAAAATATGTTTAAAGTTTCTACCCGAACTCATGAATGAAGTCATCCAACAGGAACGTCCAAACAAACAATGGCTGACCGAAACGTACGTATATCCTATTGCGAGGCTTCGTTCTTAAACAAACATATAAAGAAATATTTCTTAAATACTTTAAAAGATTCTCATAAGTTTTAAACCGACTACAATGACAGTTTGTCTGTTTGTTGTTAAGCACACACAATATGTGCTGCGTACGCCACGGGTATCAAAACCTGTTTTTTATCGTTTCAAGACTTCAGAGTAGCCGCTGGCTACTTGAGGGCTCAACCACAAAGAAATGAAACATGGTTAAAATTCTGGGGTGTTAACTTCGGAAATGATGGAGGATAATGAATCCAAATATTTAATAAAAGTATTTTATAAAAAAATTATAAATATTAACATCTTAACGTACGTTATCTTAAGTTTGGTTTGTGTTAAATTTCTCGTAAAGCTAAACGAGGGCTATCTGCGCTAGCTGTTCCTAATTTAGCAGTGTAAGACTAGATGGAAAGCAACTAGTCATTACCACCTGTCATCAACTCTTAAGATACTCTTTTTACTAATACAGAGTGGGATTAACCGTCATATTATAACGATCCCACTGCTGAAAGGGAGAGCATGTTTGATGTGAAAGAAATTCGAACCCGCGAAACTCAAATTGCAAATCGACCGCCCTAACCACCAGGCCATGCAGGACTCATTTCACGTTCTTATCTGGTCTTTAAAGAAAATTAAACATTCAGCAATGGGAACAAAAAAAACCAACAAAACCGTCTGGTATTAGGAAATAGTAGAGAGAGTTCCGTCTGGTATTAGGAAATAGTAGAGAGAGTTCCGTCTGGTATTAGGAAGTACTAGAGAGAGTTCCGTCTGATATTAGGAAGTAGTAGAGAGAGTTCCGTCTGGTAATAGGAAATAGTAGAGAGAGTCCATCTGGTATTAGGAAGTAGTAGAGAGAGTTTCGTCTAGTATTAGGAAGTAGTAGAGAGAGTTCCGTCTGGTATTAGGAAGTAGTAGAGAGAGTTCCGTCTGGTATTAGGAAGTAGTAGAGAGAGTTCCATCTGGTATTAGGAAGTACTAGAGAGAGTTTCGTCTAGTATTAGGAAGTAGTAGAGAGAGTTCCGTCTGGTATTAGGAAATAGTAGAGAGAGTCCATCTAGTATTAGGAAGTAGTAGAGAGAGTTTCGTCTAGTATTAGGAAGTAGTAGAGAGAGTTCCGTCTGGTATTAGGAAGTAGTAGAGAGAGTTCCATCTGGTATTAGGAAGTACTAGAGAGAGTTTCGTCTAGTATTAGAAAGTAGTAGAGAGAGTTCCGTCTGGTATTAGGAAATAGTAGAGAGAGTCTATCTGGTATTAGGAAATAGTAGAGAGAGTTTCGTCTAGTATTAGGAAGAAGTAGAGAGAGTTCCGTCTGGTATTAGGAAGTAGTAGAGAGAGTTCCGTCTGGTATTAGGAAATAGTAGAGAGAGTTCCGTCTGATATTAGGAAATAGTAGAATGAGTTCCGTCTGGTATTAGGAAGTACTAGAGAGAGTTCCGTCTGGTATTAGGAAGTACTAGAGAGAGTTCCGTCTGGTATTAGGAAGTAGTAGAGAGAGTTTCGTCTAGTATTAGGAAGTAGTAGAGAGAGTTCCGTCTGGTATTAGGAAATAGTAGAGAGTTCCGTCTGGTATTAGGAAGTACTAGAGAGAGTTCCGTCTGATATTAGGAAGTAGTAGAGAGAGTTCCGTCTGGTAATAGGAAATAGTAGAGAGAGTCCATCTGGTATTAGGAAGTAGTAGAGAGGGTTTCGTCTAGTATTAGGAAGTAGTAGAGAGTTCCGTCTGGTATTAGGAAGTAGTAGAGAGTTCCGTCTGGTATTAGGAAGTAGTAGAGAGTTCCGTCTGGTATTAGGAAGTAGTAGAGAGTTTCGTCTAGTATTAGGAAGTAGTAGAGAGTTCCGTCTGGTATTAGGAAATAGTAGAGAGTTCCGTCTGGTATTAGGAAGTAGTAGAGAGTTCCGTCTGGTATTAGGAAATAGTAAAGAAAGTTCCGTCTGATATTAGGAAATAGTAGAATGAGTTCCGTCTGGTAATAGGAAATAGTAGAGAGAGTTCCGTCTGGTATTAGGAAATAGTAGAATGAGTTCCGTCTGGTATTAGGAAGTAGTAGAGAGAGTTCCGTCTGGTATTAGGAAATTGTAGAGAGAGTTCAGTGTGGTATTAGGAAATAGTAGAGAGAGTTCCGTCTGGTATTAGGAAATAGTAGAATGAGTTCCGTCTGGTATTAGGAAGTAGTAGAGAGAGTTCCGTCTGGTATTAGGAAATAGTAGAATGAGTTCCGTCTGGTATTAGGAAATAGTAGAATGAGTTCCGTCTGGTATTAGGAAGTACTAGAGAGAGTTCCGTCTGGTATTAGGAAGTACTAGAGAGAGTTCCGTCTGGTATTAGGAAGTAGTAGAGAGAGTTTCGTCTAGTATTAGGAAGTAGTAGAGAGAGTTCCGTCTGGTATTAGGAAATAGTAGAGAGTTCCGTCTGGTATTAGGAAGTACTAGAGAGTTCCGTCTGATATTAGGAAGTAGTAGAGAGTTCCGTCTGGTAATAGGAAATAGTAGAGAGAGTCCATCTGGTATTAGGAAGTAGTAGAGAGGGTTTCGTCTAGTATTAGGAAGTAGTAGAGAGAGTTCCGTCTGGTATTAGGAAGTAGTAGAGAGAGTTCCGTCTGGTATTAGGAAGTAGTAGAGAGAGTTCCGTCTGGTATTAGGAAGTAGTAGAGAGAGTTTCGTCTAGTATTAGGAAGTAGTAGAGAGAGTTCCGTCTGGTATTAGGAAATAGTAGAGAGAGTTCCGTCTGGTATTAGGAAGTAGTAGAGAGAGTTCCGTCTGGTATTAGGAAATAGTAAAGAAAGTTCCGTCTGATATTAGGAAATAGTAGAATGAGTTCCGTCTGGTAATAGGAAATAGTAGAGAGAGTTCCGTCTGGTATTAGGAAATAGTAGAATGAGTTCCGTCTGGTATTAGGAAGTAGTAGAGAGTTCCGTCTGGTATTAGGAAATTGTAGAGAGAGTTCAGTGTGGTATTAGGAAATAGTAGAGAGAGTTCCGTCTGGTAATAGGAACTAGTAGAGAGAGTTCCGTCTGGTAATACGAAATAGTAGAGAGAGTTCCGTCTGGTATTAGGAAGTAGTAGAGAGAGTTCCGTCTGGTATTAGGAAGTAGTAGAGAGAGTTTCGTCTAGTATTAGGAAGTAGTAGAGAGAGTTCCGTCTGGTATTAGGAAATAGTAGAGAGAGTTCCGTCTGGTATTAGGAAGTAGTAGAGAGAGTTCCGTCTGGTATTAGGAAATAGTAAAGAAAGTTCCGTTTGGTATTAGGAAATAGTAAAGAAAGTTCCGTCTGGTATTAGGAAATAGTAGAATGAGTTCCGTCTGGTATTAGGAAGTAGTAGAGAGAGTTCCGTCTGGTATTAGGAAATAGTAGAATGAGTTCCGTCTGGTATTAGGAAATGGTAGAGAGAGTTTGTTTTGTGGAAGAATAGGGGTGTATTAAAACAGAACCTGATTAAAAGAAAATGATATGGTCTGGTTAATGTTTCTACACAGAGAATTCTCTTGTCCATAATTAAGTTAGGCGTGCCATCGTTAAATAGTTTTGAAGAATGAGCAGTCGTGAGAACAAGTTAACAGTCGAGTTAAACGTTACTACAACACAAACAGAAGGACTGTCAAACAAACAGAAAACGGGGATAATTAATCAAACAAAGATAAACATTAATAATTGGACAAACGAACTAACGATACGAGAAAATGAAAACGTTCCCTGACTAAGACAAGAACAGTTTTCGTAACTTCAAAAGTCTGTCTAAGAAGAGCCTGTGGATGAGTGCTAGAATAATGACAGACTTATGTCCATCAAGTTAGACGTATGCTATATTACTATGTGTCTCCACACTGTGACAGACGTGTTGATTCAGGTGGCTGGAGTTAGGAACTTTCCCACAAGAACCACCTCCACCACCTAATATGTTTAGACAGACTAACGACTTTAAGAGACCAGTAGTTCTGTATTTTTATTGTTTGTTTCTAACACTTTATGACACAATTAATTAAAAGAAATACATGAGGTCAAAATCCGTTCACAACGGCAAAGAAAAAACAACATTTTTTGACTTGCTGGTGGCTAATAAGTCTACTGTACCAGAGAAAGAAGTGTGTTAAATATGTTGGACAACGCCCGTTTAGGTGACATGAACATACTAGTTTTCGATATCATTACTGGTCACTCTGTTCGTCCATCGGCCGTTTGTGTAGTTCATTGTATCTAAAGACTGGGAAAACATAAACATAAGGTGGCTTGTTCTCCTAATAATCTTTAAAAAATAATTTCTTTTAATAAAATGTATATTTTTTCAATCTAAAGGAAGCAGCTAACAGCGTTAGCGCCACCTGGATTTGTATTCCTTCATACAATTACACGAAGATTGACAACTTCTTTAATTGTTTCGCTTAGTAGGTTGGTTAGTTTGTTGATTTAACAACTAGGCTATCTGCGCCAAAAATCCCGTAAAAAGTTAAAACTAAATTAAAATTATTAAAATTCATAAAAGGAAATCAAGGCAAAATAAGGCAAACTTTAATTTCTGAAAAAAACATAAATAGCATTAAATTCAATGTTTACATCTAGTCTAGAGCGGTAAGAGAAAAACTACAGTAATACAAGTTGTAAAAGACTTTCTGTAGCATAACTGTAATTATCATAACTCGCCAGGATGACTAACGGGTAAGTTCAAACATCGGCGTTAGTCACCTAAAGTTGCCTTTCCAGTTCTGGTTCTGAGATATTTTACATTACGGTCATTTTATAATTTCAAACTGTGTCGACAGCGTTGACAACTGAATCATTTTCTCTCCGATAAGGTCTGGTGGAACAGGAATATATTAAAATTAACCCTCAACTTAAGGATATAAAGACTGGTGGAACAGGAACATATGGTCCTTGATGTGGTACGTTCACAGACGAATGTGGTCCAGGATGTGGTAGGTTTCACACACTCATAGGGATCTGTAATTCAGGATGTGATAGGGTTCACATACTCATAAAGAAACGTAGTTCAGGTTTTATGAAATATACAGACCGCTTATATTCGACCACTACCATTGACCTGTCATTAAACCTAAACCGATACCAACATTAACGTCCATCGCTGGGATAGCGGTAAGTCTACGGATTTACAACGCTAAAATCAAGAGTTTGATTCTCCTCGATGGACACAGCAGATAGCCCGATGTGCATTTTCGCTATAAAAAACACACGCACCAACATTAATAAATCCAAACGCGACCTCTTACCTTCCGTCAATAGATCTACAAATTATTTATTTTATGAAAATTACGGTCTAGTATTCAATTTGATCAAAATTCATCAGTGCCTCTACTTATATATTTATATAGTTTTTAGAATATTATCTGTAGATGAAGTTGTCCAGATGGCGACACATTAGATTTTTCCATTATCTCATATTACAAATTCTGGTTTAGTTTTAATCCGAGGGTCGCGGGTTATAATCCCTGTCACACCAAACATTCTCGTCCTTTCAGCCGTTGGGGCGTTAGAATGTGTGGTCAGTCCCACTATTCGTTGGTAAAAGAGTAGCCCAAGAGTTGGCAGTGGGTGGTGATGACTAGCTGCCTTCCCTTTAGTCTTACACTGCAAAATTAGAGACGGCTAGTACAGATAGCGCTCGTGCAGCTTTGCGCGAAATTCAAACAGTCAATTTAACCCCCCTCTCTCTCGTTACACCTAAATTTCCAGTCAACACTATTACACACCAAGAAAAAACAAAAGACTGGAGCACTCATCAGCTGGTAAAACATATCACTGTAACAGAAGTCGTAACTGCTATTAACAACACAAAAAACAAAGCCCCTGGAGAAGATGGTATTCAAGCTATCCTCCTAAAACAAGGCACTCAGAGATTATATGAACACCTAACAGCGTTATTTAATCTCTCACTATCAGCTGGATATATCCCCGTTTCTTGGAAGGAAGCAATAATATTAATGTTCCAGAAAGAAGGAAAGCCAGCGAATAAACCAAACAACTACCGCCCGATTAGCTTAACCAGTTGTATTGGCAAAGTATTAGAGAGGATAATTAGTAATTGTCTCTCAGTATACTTAGAAGAAAATTCAAAATTACCAGAAATTCAAAACGGATTTCGAAAAAACCGCCAAACTACAGACCACCTGATTCGACTTACAGAATCAATTACCGACAGCTTCAACAAAAGAATGCACTGTAGCTTGCTTTCTCGACATTGAGAAAGCATTTGACACAGTGTGGCATAACGGCTTACAACATAGATTGCTTGAAATGGCTACCCCAGGAAACTATTCGCTGGCTGTCCAACTTCCTGGATAACAGAATGTGTAAAGTAAATGTAAATGGGGCCCACTCAGGGTCCTTTTCACCCGAAGCAGGAGTCCCGCAGGAGGGGTTGTTAGCCCTATATTATTTATCATGTACGTGAGTAATATGCCTCTGTCGGACCTAAATTTAGGTTATGCATCACAGTTCGCTGACGATGTAGCAGTCTGGAAAAGTGCCCCCACTCCGTCAATAGCAGCAACGAACCTACAACCAGTCCTAAATAACATCGAAGAATACTGCCAGAAATACAGAATCAAAATTAATATTCCAAAAACCCAAGTCATAGTATTCAGCAGACTGAATAAGCTGAAAAAAGATCCACCAAAACTCTATATGAATGGATCACTTTTACTGACTGCTACTTATGCTAAATTTCTAGGTCTAACCTATGACTCAAAATTAACGTGGCTACCACATATTAAAAATGTACTGATACGAATCTGGAAAAGAGCAAACTATGCAAGAAGTCTTTCAGGTAAAATCCAAGGAACATCACCAGACAACATACTTAAAATCTACAAAACGTACATTAGACCAACAATAGAATATGCATCACCTGCCTGGATTAACATAGCACCCACACATTTACAGAAACTACAACGTATACAAAATTCAGTACTAACTTCGGCATATAAAGTACCACGTAGCACCTCAACCACATTCATGAACAGGTATGCAAACATAGACACAATATCTGAAAGACTCTTACATAATTCTCTAAAATATTTCAATAAGAATTGGCATAAAAATGACTTAATGTGTGATCTCGACAGATATCACGTACATGATGTAAATGGTCCTAAATACCTCTCCCCTTTTAACATATATTTAAGAAATGTAACACAAGCTGGCCACCTTCCACTAGACAATTAGTCCTTGTTTCTTTTTATTATTATAATTATTATTTTCTTTTTTAATTTTTTTCTCTCTTTTTGAATTATTATTACTTTTGTGTGTGTGTTACTACAAGTAGTGGTAGCATTCTCTCAATCGAGAAAAAGGAGAAAAATACAAAAAAATATATATATATGAAAATACAAAAAAATTAAAAAAAAATTAAATGAAGAAAAAAAAACACAAGAGAAAAAAAAACTTGTTCCTCCATGCATGGACTGAGCCCTGAAATGGGCCCGAGTATGATGTTATACTTTTACTCTGGCCCAAAGCTTAAAAATAAACAAAAAAAACCCTAAAGACAGACGCTATGATCGTTTGGGAGGGAGGAAGAGGTCAAATGTACCTGACCCTCTTGGGTATTTAACAACATCAATACCCAAATACCGACACAGTGAACTTGGCTCTCGTTATATGGAACATCATGTGCTACTGCACGAGACAGCGCCTTGTGATGAAAGAATTATAATACGAACCATTTATTTCAATCCTTTATTATTATTACCTGTTTCAGTAAAGAAAACCTAAGAAAGACACGAATTATATTGCTGATAAAGCCACAAAAACCCACCATCTGTTGGTGAATGACAAACGACCGTAAGACGTTCCTGACTATTACCGTTACACGAGAAGGAACGAAACGTTGGACACAAAATAACGATAATTACACGAAACTGGAGATAAGGAAGATAACGAGAAGGTACGAAACGTGGGACACAAAATAACGATAATTACACGAAACTGGAGATGAGGAAGACAACGAGAAGGTACGAAACGTGGGACACAAAATAACGATAATTACACGAAACTGGAGATGAGGAAGGTATCGAGAAGGTACGAAACGTGAGACACAAAATAACGATAATTACACGAAACTGGAGATGAGGAAAACAACGTGAAGGTACGAAACGTGGGACACAAAATAGCGATAATTACACGAAACTGGAGATGAGGAAGGTATCGAGAAGGAACGAAACGTGAGACACAAAATAACGATAATTACACGAAACTGGAGATGAGGAAAACAACAAGAAGGTACAAAACGTGGGACACAAAATAGCGATAATTACACGAAACTGGAGATGAGGAAGACAAAGAGAAGGTACGAAACGTGGGACACAAAATAACGATAATTACACGAAACTGGAGATGAGGAAGACAACGACAAGGTACGAAACGTGGGACACAAAATAACGATAATTACACGAAATTGGAGATGAGGAAGACAACGAGAAGGTACGAAACGTGGGACACAAAATAGCGATAATTACACGAAACTGGAGATGAGGAAGGTATCGAGAAGGAACGAAACGTGAGACACAAAATAACGATAATTACACGAAACTGGAGATGAGGAAAACAACGAGAAGGTACAAAACGTGGGACACAAAATAGCGATAATTACACGAAACTGGAGATGAGGAAGACAAAGAGAAGGTACGAAACGTGGGACACAAAATAACGATAATTACACGAAACTGGAGATGAGGAAGACAACGACAAGGTACGAAACGTGGGACACAAAATAACGATAATTACACAAAATTGGAGATGAAGAAGACAACGAGAAGGAACGAAACGCGGGACACAAAAATAACGATAATTACACAAAACTGGAGATGAGGAATACAACGAGAAGGTACGAAACGTGGGACACAAAATAACGATAATTACACGAAACTGGAGATGAGGAAAGTATCGAGAAGGAACGAAACGTGAGACACAAAATAACGATAATTACACGAAACTGGAGATGATGAAGACAACGAGAAGGTACGAAACGTGGGACACAAAATAACGATAATTACACGAAACTGGAGATGAGGAAGGTATCGAGAAGGAACGAAACGTGAGACACAAAATAACGATAATTACACGAAACTGGAGATGAGGAAGATAAAGAGAATGTACAAAACGTGGGACACAAAATAACGATAATTACACGAAACTGGAGATGAGGAAGACAACGAGAAGGAACGAAACGTGAGACACAAAATAACGATAATTACACGAAACTGGAGATGATGAAGACAACGAGAAGGTACGAAACGTGGGACACAAAATAACGATAATTACACGAAACTGGAGATGAGGAAGGTATCGAGAAGGAACGAAACGTGAGACACAAAATAACGATAATTACACGAAACTGGAGATGAGGAAGATAAAGAGAATGTACAAAACGTGGGACACAAAATAACGATAATTACACGAAACTGGAGATGAGGAAGACAACGAGAAGGTACGAAACGTGGGACACAAAATAACGATAATTACTCGAAACTGGAGATGAGGAAGATAGTAACTAGGGTGTGCTTAAAATTAGGAAAATAAAAAGTCAAACTCGATACGAGGTGTAGCTAAATCTCAGGTGAGAAATCTTTCCTTTCTAAAATCGTTTGGTTGGATAAACGTTTCAAACGACAAATTTTAAAACCCTCCTGATAAGGAAAAATATTTCATCTTTTATTTAGCGATTGTTTATTAACGAAGAGAAAAAAGTAAAATGTACTTCCAGAATGTATCATTTTTTATTGTAAAATTGACAAAAGTTTAACGCTTTCCTGATTAGTTAATGGTCCCTAATTGTTTGGAAGAGCGGTTACGTTTATTACACTTACCAATATAATCTATGTTCACTAGTATGGTGAAATAGATGAACTGGTTACTACGAAACTAAATAACTTAAGCAAAGCCGGAATGAACCGGTTTACCCACTTTTCTGTGATGCTTTATTTCATCTGTCCTCTGGTGAAGTCCAGAAAAAGCTTTCCTTCGGGCATACAGTTTTAATTATGTATAATGTCCGAGTTTATCCCACATTCCAGCTACAGGAGCTGATCATTGTGTATCCCTTCGATGTAAATTAGGTTGACCACACAATCTGTCACGTGGTCGACAGAGCATTGTATAAGATTTGAGCATGGACCTATGCGGTCATACAGATGTGGGAAAAGGTAAAGATATGGGAACCTTTAACCTGTTCAGTGCCGTAGACGAGATAACTCGTCCAAGTCGATCGGTAAAACAGTGCCACGGAAGAGTTAATTCGTTCTCAATAATACTTAACTTCAACGCTAGATTTCAGCACCATACATGCATTTGACTTACTTACAAATTGTTTCACTTTTGATCCAAAATGGCGTCACGAAAAAGTTACAAAATGAATAAGCATCACAGTTGTATGTTGAACTTCGTTTGGAGTTTGAAGATAGCAGTGGCGATTCAGAAGATTCGGATTTTGTAGATTCTTTGAGAAATATGGAAATACAAGACTTAGATGTTAGTGAAGATGATGATAACTGGCCATCAACCAGCACTGGTAAAGGGGCGATAACACCAGGGAGTAAACGTAAAATTTCAAGTCGTGGTAAGAACATTTCCAAGAAAAAGTGCCCTAATGACAATGATTGGAATGCTGAATCCTTTGCTTCTCCAGTTATAAACTCCTTCTCAGGAAATCATGGTTTCCAGTACGACGATTTGACCTCAAAGCTTTTTCATTGTTTTCAAAAGTTCTTCCCTCCTACAATTGTCAACCATATTGTAACCAATAAATATGCACAAACTATGATGGCCCGCGCTGATTTGAATGAATATTGTGGAGTAAAATCATGGAAGCCAACTAATGAGAAGGAATTTTATGAATTTATGGGTCTGTTCATGGACATAGAAAGAAAACCAACTATTTCCATGTACTGACCCTTTGCTTGCCACACACATTTTTGGTCAGTGCGTGTCAAAAAACCGATTTCTTTTGCTGCTATCGATGGTACACTTTGCTGACAATACTCAGGAAAATGTTGTTGACCAACAACAGCACAAGATACAGCCCATTATTGACCATTTACGGAAAAAATTTAGAACCTCATATGTACCAAACGAACATGTTTGTATTGACAAATCTTTGATACTATGGAAGGGTCGACTGGGATT
The DNA here is from genome assembly GCF_004210375.1 of Tachypleus tridentatus. NCBI lineage: Eukaryota > Metazoa > Arthropoda > Merostomata > Xiphosura > Limulidae > Tachypleus > Tachypleus tridentatus. Next base: position 32,299,149 of record NW_027467777.1, on the reverse strand, counting down.
TCGACAGTACATTCTATCTAAAAGGACCAGGTTTGGAGTCAAACGTCATGAGCTATGTGAAAGTGTAAGAGGTTATGTTTGGAACTTTTTCATCTACCCTGGTGCCACTACACATACAGCACTAGAGGGCGAACAGGGCGAACGTGTTGTACGCACGTTGATGGAACCATTGTTTGGACAAAATTATAAGCTCCATTTGGATCGTTTTTTTTTTACAAATCCCACTTATGGAAGTCATTGCTTGATCGTGACACCTATTTGTGTGGGACAGTAATGAAAAATCGAATTGGGATGCCGAAATGTTTCACAAGGGGTGAAATGGAAGTGGCACAAAAAGACAACATTGGTGTTTTTCACTGGAAGGATATGAGGAACATTTTCATGTTGAGTACAATACATGACAATACCAACTGGAAAGATCAACCATGCTACTGGTGCAGCTATTGTAAAACCATTGATTACAATCGATACATGGGAGGGGTTGACTTATGTGACTGTTTGTTGCATGCTTATCCGAGTATTCGCAAAGCTGTCAAGTCGTACAAAAAAGTATTTTTTCACATGATGGATATAGCAGTGTACAATACTTTGGTAGTTTACAAATCAATGGGAAACATCCTGTCTCTCATGGAGTTTAGACTCGGTGTCATACGTACCCTGATTGAAGATACCACACACAGCGCCCACAATCCAACGGCCTTCTTTGGAAAATCCCTTCGCCTCACAGAACGTCATTTCCCAACACTTATTCCCTAAACAGAAAAAAAAAAGTACCCCACTAGAAAGTGTAAAGTATGCTCTGACAAATCCACGAGGAGGGACAGCAGATATGAACGTACTGATTGCAAAGTGACTCTTTGTGTTGACCCCTGCTTAAAAAAATTTCACACGAAAGTGAATTATTAAATGTGTCATGTATTTCAATATCCAAAAATGACATTTTGTGCATTATTGTTTTGTACATATTTCTTCATTTTGTGTAGTACTGTAAGTTTGGCTTTGAGAAAAAATTTGTTGTTCATTTCATTTGTTTTAGAAATTACTCAATTTATGCTAAAAAAAACCGACATTGGAGCTGCCGCAGCAGCTGAAATACTTGGCAGTCAACAGGTTAAAGAGACTCGTGATAGTAAATACATGTCCAACAGATGTCACGTTGTTCATTCGAGTTTATCAACATTGGAAAACGTTGAATAAGATGGCTGCTTCTAGAGAAGATAGTGAACAAAACAACAGTAAGTAAGCGTTTATTAAACCATCGCCTTCAACCATATCTCGTGAAGAACGTTACAACACGTGGACTACGGCAGCAGAAGACCACTGCATGGCCAGGTAGATAAGGCATTTGATTCGCAGTCTCAGGATCGCGAGTTCGAATCCCCGTCATACTAAACATGCTCTCTCTTTCAGCCGTTGGGGTGTTATAATGTGACGTTCGATCCCACTATTCGCTGGTAGCCCAAGAGTTGGCAGTGGGTGGTGATGACTAGCTGCCTTCCTTCTAGTCTTACACTGCTCAATTAGGGACGGCTAGCGCAGATAGCCCTCGCGTAGCTTTGTGCGAAATTAAAAAAACAACAAAACAAACCACAAAGGTGCAAAATGGGCTACCATTCTCTGACCACCACGGGTATCGAAGCCCAGATTATAGTGTTATAAGTTCACAAACATGCCGATGTGCCACTAGGGAGCCCCACCATGGATATTGAACAAAGACTTGTAGTTTAATAGCATTCGGGGATGTGTTGTTATATTTATATATTTTGTGGTTGTATAAAATTAAATGTTGCACAAAATGTAACAACAATTTGGCATTTTATAAATTCATCTACCAAAGCAGTAGGTAACTGAATGTTGTATAAACTGGGGCTGATATTAATGTGGTTCATCAGTTTGAAGCTGAATCTTTCTTGTAGCCTTGTCGTCATATCGCCTTTACTAAATCCAGAATTAAAAAAAGATATAAAGTTGAAGAATCTAGAACCGCTGATTGGTTACTTTCCTTCTGATCAGTATGTCTATGGTGATATCTGATCATTTGTGTCGCTGGCCAGTGTGTTGATGCTATTAAAAGGTTCAGGTATTAATGAACAATGAGATATAGTTTGTTTACCTTTCGTAGCAGCGACTGAGTAAAAAAACATGTATTTATTTTAAAACACTGAATAACAACATTGTTGAAACGTTCGCTATTTCAGGGCCTTCATTTGCAACTGCTAAAAGACATTAATCATTTTATTATTAACAATTAGCTCTGTGCTGTAGTATTTCTACGTTCAAGGTATGAGCTGCAATTTATTTGGTTTGTTTGCTTGGTGTCTTAAATTCATTAGTTTTTAACAGGTAGATCAAACAAGCGAATAACATTTTTGCCATCTGAATCGATTGGGTTTTGTTGTTCTTTTTTAATTTCGCGCAACGCTACACGAGGGCTATCTACGCTAGCCAACCCTAATTTAGCAGTGTAAGACTAGAGGGAAGGCAGCTAGTCATCACCACCCGCCGCCAACTCTGGGGCTACTCTTTTTTACCAGCAAATAGAAGAATCGATCGTAGCATATAATGCCCCCACGGCTGAAAGGGCGAGCATGTTTAGTATGACGGAGATTCGAACCCGCGATCCTGAGACTGCGAATCAACTGTCTTACAAAAATATTTAAGTATTAATGCATTTCTCTCTCAACTCTCTCTTCGTTCCCTGTGTTACCAAGGGAACCGATAAGTGTGACTTTTTAAGGTCAAATTACTGCTGACTGGAAGTACAATGGTCAACAAGGCTAGAGTTAATAACACCCTATATTACGTCAGTACATGCGTACAAGTTAACATTGCACACATGAAAGCAATATTCGACTGGAAGACTATTCTTTTTCCCCAATGTTTCAGCCTTCTTTCCTACCCCACCTCCCCATGGTTTTCAAAGCAACCACGTAACACGCGACACCAGTTGCATATGACAAACAAAATATAGGATTTGATCACATCACGGGGGAAGGGGAAGTAGATGCACTGGTTTGGTTTTGTAAAGTTATTGTAATGAATTCAGTAAAGTGTTATCGTTCGGTCTTTCAGCCGAAAGATGGCGCTTCAATCTCAAGAGTGCTTCTGATCAATTGGTTGATTCCTGGGTTGTTAGGAAACAGGACATTCTATAGCTTACTAGGAACGTTTGGCATACTATCAAATGTTGCGTAACAAAAGCACTTTGAATATCTTAGCATCAGTTTTATTCGTGCATGGAAGGTAAATGATAGTTTGGTTTGTGGTCATCCTCGGATATACTGAAGATGCGTCTATAAACGAAGGACAACTGGAGTTCTACACATCTTAATCGGATTGTTTATACATCATATGGAATTTTTATATATTTTAAAAGGTTTATACACATATTAATGGAATTTTCCTTTTTACAGATTTTGGAATATTTTCGTGCCATAACAGGTTTTTAATGTAAATAGCTTTGCTATTCGCTACTAGAAACTTCAAGTTAATATGCTACCCGCTGGTAGGCCAGCGTAAAGTTTACGGACTTACTATGACAAAATCCGGAGTTCGATTCTCTGCGATGAACAGATAGCAGGAAGTTCAACGTGTAGCTGTGTGATAAGATGTAAACAAATAAACAACTGTCACTATGTTCCTGAACAAAATTGTATCTCCATCTTCGAATAATTCAGTACAACCAGTTTTGAAAGCGCGTATTTAAAAATGCCAAACATTCAAGGGCACGTGTCACACACTCTTCTCTGGCCATAAATAGAGAGTGTCACTCACTATTACCTTTAAAAACTTTGAAATATTACCCTTATTAATACGACTGTATCTTGAGAGAAAAAAAAACTTTGTATTTATATATTAGACCTTCGACAGTTCTGTTTATTAAACAAGTACAGACCCCAACAATATTTATATATTACACCTTCCACAGTTCTGTTTATTAAACAAGTAAAGACCTGAACAGTAGGAGTTAATTTTCACGGTCCAGAAGTGAAACAATGAAGTACGTTTACAACTATATATAAACACACTGAAGAAACATAAACTAACTTGTTATAACTAGGAGAAACAGACATCTTCAAGGTTACCAGTCGTGACCTAGTTTGTTAACCACGAGCATGCTAACAAATCAGGGACATAAAAAGTTACATAAAAGATTTCATCGATAACACAGCTCAAAAGATACGGTTAGAACAGGCACTCAATGGAACACATACTCACTGACAACACAGCTCAAACGATACGGTTAGAACAGACACTCAATGGAACACATATTCATCGATAACACAGCTCAAAAGATACGGTTAGAACAGGCACTCAATGGAACATATATTCACCGATAACACAGCTCAAAAGATACGGTTAGAACAGACACTCAATGGAACATATATTCATCGATAACACAGCTCAAAAGATACGGTTAGAACAGACACTCAATGGAACACATATTCATCGATAACACAGCTCAAAAGATACGGCTAGATCAGACACTCAATGGAACATATATTCATCGATAACACAGCTCAAAAGATACGGCTAGATCAGACACTCAATGGAACACATACCGATTAAATTAATAAATAGAAAAATTAGATAGTGCTTAAAAAATAAAACGACACGCACACCCTTAGATTACAAGTCAAGCGCCTCAACCACCTGGCCATGCCGGGCCTTATACTATGGAGTAATGCGTTTTAAGAGTGACAGTCATATCCCATTATTCGATTAAAGTAGCCCAAGAGCTGGCGACGGATGGTGTTAACTAACTCTGTCGTCTATCACCTAAAAATTGGGAACAGCTCAGATAGTCCTTATCAAGGAATATGGGAAACAAAACATGAATAACTACATGCCACATAACTGCACCAACATGAACAACTTAACGACTGCACTAACTAATTCGTTCTTCTGTCTAATTCACTCATTTTTATCAAAGTTTCCTCTATCGCAAATAATCGAAATTCATTAAACGAAGAGTTTACATCTTTTGAAGTCACTTGATTCAAGACTTGAGTTAGCGTTTACTATGAACTTAGCACGGATCTCAGATTTCTAAATATGAAAACACAAGTTTCCTCGGAGTCAACTTTGTATTCTAACAAAAGCTCTTCACAGAACAAGTAAGCTTGGCATGGCCAGGTGGTTAGGGCACTCGACTCGTAATCCGAGGGTCGAGGGTTCGAATCCCCGTCACACCAAACATGGTCGCCTTTTCAGCCGTGGGGGCGTTATTATGTGACGGTCAATCCAACTATTCGTTGGTAAAAGAGTAGCCCAAGAGTTGGAGGTGGGTGGTGATGACTAGCTGCTTTTCCGTCTAGTCTTACACTGCACAATTAGGGACGGCTAGCACAGATAACCCTCGTGTAGCTTTACATGAAATTCAAAAATAAACAAACAAAAACAAATCACACAACAAGTAGAGTTTTTATAGATGGTACTGTTTAAAAAAGTCTTCAAAAAGGCCCAGGGAACCATCAGCTGATAATGTTACTAATATTTAAAGTTTCCTAAGTTGTCTGGAACAATATATTGCACCTCTTTAATGAACAATCGGCTCTTTATTCACCACAGATCTGACCGATTGCAAAGAAGAGAAAAAAAAAACAAAAGTCAAACTTGTCTCTCAACCCTTGGAACCAATTACTTCCTAGAACTGACGTCACTTAAAGGCCCTTTCAGTTAAACGAAGCGAATCCAGGTCTGGGTGCGTAGTGGTTTGCACGAGCACCAACGTCATTCACCTTGAAGGCCTATCGAAATTGAGTTAACAAAACGAGTTAAAAAACTGAACGAATAAACAACAATAGAAGATGAACACGGTGGAAATAATAAAAACAAAAAATCCACAGAAGTGAAGCAACCAGAATGAAGGAAAAATATTGAAAAACAAAATAGCAGCGGACCAAGTGTCACACGTTTTCAACTTTTCGTTTTCTCGGAACAGACAGGATTTTCCTCAGCTTGGAACACAGTAATGGTGAAGAATAAAACCTTTTGCAATAATCACACTTATCTTGTTAGAACTCCGAGAAATCCGGGACCTTAAACTGAATGAAGGTTATCCCTTTGTATCCTAACCTCTTATAACAGGGCACACAACACTTAACACATTTCACGTGTGTAACCTCTTATAACAGGGCACACAACACTTAACACATTTCACGTGTGTAACCTCTTATAACAGGCACACAACACTTAACACATTTCACGTGTGTAACCTCTTATAACAGGGTACACAACACTTAACACATTTCACGTGTGTAACCTCTTATAACAGGGTACACAACACTTAACACATTTCACGTGTGTAACCTCTTATAACAGGGCACACAACACTTAACACATTTCACGTGTGTAACCTCTTATAACAGGGTACACAACACTTAACATATTTCACGTGTGTAACCTCTTATAAGAGGGCACACAACACTTAACACATTTCACGTGTGTAACCTCTTATAACAGGGCACACAACACTTAACACATTTCACGTGTGTAACCTCTTATAACAGGGTACACAACACTTAACACATTTCACGTGTGTAACCTCTTATAAGAGGGCACACAACACTTAACATATTTCACGTGTGTATCACACGTGTATCACAACAACCATGTTGGTGAAGACAACAGTTCTGTATATCATAACAACCATGTAACAGCCGTGGTGGACGATGGAAAATATCAACATTAGTTAGGACTATCTTATAATAAAGTGGGGAATATGCCAGTAAGAACATCTTACAAATGAAAGGGGGAAAAAAACTGTAAAAGATTATTAAATATTGAACACCACAGTTTAAAATTACAAATGAAAATATCATATTATTCAGGTTAATAATTTCAGTGATCTTATACACAAGAATAATGAATGCTTCAGAAAGTCAAAAGGATTGTACTTCAGTGTAGTTTGTTGTGAATTTAGCGAAAACATACTCGAAGCATGTCTGCTCTAACAGTTCTTTGTTAGAAAGTGAGAGTTTAAGGCTGTTACTCTTTTCCAACGAATCCTGCGATTGACCGATACATTATAACGCCGCTATGACAAAAAGAGTAAACACGTTCGAAAACGGGATTCGGACCTGTGACCCGCAAATTTTGAGTCGCAATCCCTGGCTACCACGCCACGGATTTAATGAAAACAGTCAATACAATGTGGTCAACATTATGACCTCTAGGTGGTTTATAATTCATAAAGTAAGCGAAAACTGTTAAAACACGCTTCGTCACTGTCGTTTTAAGTGTCTTTTTTTTTTTCTCCAAGGTGCAAATAACATTATGGTTTGAAATGAATCAGTAACAGAAAATAAAACATAAAAAATTATATCCACATACGTTAGTTGATATAAAAATTTCGTTCCACTAATAGAGAAGAATCAGAGTAGAGAAATAATAAAAGGAGACACTGATATTAGGTTGTCTGTCATAGTTTCTGGCTCATTTATTAATTCTGGAAATTATCTTCTATTTAAACTGGCGCCACACTTTTCTGGCAAGTTCACTCTCACAGACCACGATAACCAAATACGTCATAGATTAAGATATAACGTTCAAATTGCTACTTATTATTCCTGTTAGAGGTCTGAAATCTTCAACAAAGAGATTATGATAATCAAATAATAACTCAATAAGTTTTTTAAAAAGTTTGATAATAAATAACTAAATATTACGAGCTAGTAGTATGCCTAGACGACAGAAGATGGCGCTGTACCACCTTAAAGACCTTAAATATTTAATAATAAATGTAACAGATGTTTTTATGTTGCTGTCGTTCCTTTATTCAGCGAGAAAGTGTTTTCATTGTACAATAAAACCATCAAACTGTACAGAAACGAATTTATAAACGTGATAACTAGAAGTGATATTTTTATAAACCCTTTAGGCCACGTTATTAGCTACGCGCTAGGACTAAACAATAGAACTTATAAACAAAGACTACACTGGAAAGTTACACAAACCTACCTTCACCATTCTTCTGGTATAGGATGGCACAGGCTTCAATCGCGGTGGGTTTTGTTCCATCACAAAAAAAAAAAAGTTACAGAAAAGTTTGTGTAATTATGAAGACGTGGACTGATATTTCTACTATTTTGAACAGTAGAACGCGAACAGTTCGCCAGATACAAAAGGTACCCGTGCTACGCGTGTAGTTTAACGTCACTTTCGTTTGGTATTGGTTTTCTCGCTTGGTTGGGTCTTCAAGACTGGCAAATTGAAACAAAGGTTTGTTCTATTGCGTACACATTTACACACAGTATTTGAGGTCCAGTGTTTTCCAGATATCATCAAAATTGCTTCTGCTAGCTCGTCACAACTTGTGACACCAGACAGACTGGTCTTTAGGTGTAGAGATGTGTATTGTTTCATTTTCCTGACTGGTGTTACGTTAACTCTACAAACACCTTACCGTATATTGCTTATTTACATCCATACGTGATTAACATAACTGAAGTGTTTCGATACTAAACAGAAACTTTGCTTACAAAGACCTTCGAAGAACTTTTGGCAACGTGCCAGGAAAAACTTATCGCAGACGACTTCTTTCTTACATTTTAGGGTAAACATCTACACAAATTATTGGCTGAACCATTTATCAATAACTGACACCATTTTCACACTTGTATGCCTCGCCTTTTTACTTTCTCCAACTCTGTCAAGTTTGTTTTTTTTCATTTAATTACAACTAAGAAAGTACAATGTTATCAAAGATTTGGATTGAATATCGAGCTTTTATAATTTTTGTCTAAATCTGTTTCCAGGTTAGAAAGATGAAAATGCTTATAGTGTTAATAAAAACTGTTACGCTACAAGCTCATCGAAACGTTTGATATGCCCGTGGTTATATTAAAAGTCGAAACATAAAATGCGTCTGCACGTTTACAGAATCCGTGATTGTATTAAAAGGTGATACGTATAATGACCATCTAAAACTTTAAAAATGTCCGTAGTTGTATTACACATTCAGAAGTCAAAGGATTCATTCACACAGGTTAAAAGAACTACTAGTACAGAAGGTTTTTTGTTTGTTCCAAATTTCGTGAACAGTGCTATAGAGAGTGAAGGGGACGGGTTCATGAATGGTCGTTGTTTTATTCTACAATCCCCTGATAGCACTGCCTCGAGTACGTTTAATTAACTTGTAATCTCCGACATCTTAATACGAAACAGAAAGCCTACAACAGCAAATATTATAGCCAGCTAAAATAAGGGACATCTGTTTACCGAAATATTAGCCATTATTAATGCAAATTTTAAAACCGTTTTACTGTTTATTATTTAAAAGTTTGTACGTGTCGTGTTAACATATGTTTTAAAGCTCTTAATACAACTTGTCTTTATTATCGTTATATTAATTGAAAGTACGAACATTAAGTATTTCAGTTAATCCAACCTAGTGTTGAAACTGGAGTCCATCAACTTTTTTAAAACACATTTTTATGAACTATTTACGAATCAGACAGTTTATCAGCCCTTGTATTTACTTATTATATGGTTCTTGATGGCATTAAGTCACACAGAAGTAATTATTACACACAAAAATATTCTAATTAACTCCACTAATTACCGATGAGTCCTCAATGTGTTTTACATCGAAACTGGATGGTTTCGCTGGCCTGTTTAGGTCAATTGTTTACATAGAGTTTAGTAATTGGAACAAACATAGTATTACTTACAATGATGCAATGTTTGAACTTCACCGCTAATGTTTAGTATAAAAACAAGTCGGTAGTCTGACGGTTAAAGCTATGAAGTTATATCATTTATTGGTTTGTTAACACTATAATAGGGTCAACTCTAAACACGTTGTCTTGACAGCACGTTATTCGAGAACGTTATTTTACGGCTTGTTTGTTTGTTTTGAAATTCGCACAAAGCTACACGAGGGCTATCTCCGATAGCCGTTCCTAATTTAACAGTGTAAGACTAGCGAGAAGGCAGCTGCTCCCCAGTGGCTCAGCGGTATGTCTGCGGACTCGTACCGCTAAAAACCGGGTTTCGATACCCGTGGTGGGCAGAACACAGATAACCCATTGTGTAGCTTTGTGCTTAATTCAAAACAACAACAAGAAGGCAGCTAGTCATTACCACCCACTGCCAATTCTTGGGCTACTCTTTTACCAACGAATAGTGGGATTGATCGTATCTTTATGACGCCCTACGGCTGAAACGATGAGCACGTTTGGTGTGACATGGATTTGAACCCGCGACCCTTAGATTATGAGTCGAATGCCTTAACATATTTTAGGACTTAACTCATGGAATACTTTAATGTAACTCGGGTTTTACAATATAGTGTGTGTGTATTTTTCTTATAACAAAGCCACATTGGGTTATCTGCTGAGTCACCGAAGATAATCGAACCCTGATTTTATCGTTGTAAATATGTTGCCTTACCGCTGTACCAGTGGGAGACTTAAAATATATTCGAGTAAGGCAAATTATTGGAGGAAACTTTACAAAAAATTAAATAATGGTTTATGGAAAAAAAATATTAAAAAATTCTCATCACAATCTCGTAAATATTTCTAATTAGAAAAGTACTTATATTATATTTTATATTTCCTGAAATTATTTAAAATGAATCAATACTCTGAGAATATTTCTACGCCCCCTATATTCGCAAACCCTGGTGATTCTAATGATAATTACAGGAACTTGAAATTTAATCACAGGAAATATTCTTATTGAATTAAACTAATGATTCTCCCTAATAAATATATATATTCACACACATACATACATATATAGTAAAACTCTAGTATCACAGACAATAAAAAAAATCGACAACAGAGAATCGGACAATTTGCTGGGACGTCTGTAAGCCTGGTGTTATAAATATCGTAACCAGGCTAATAATAATAGCACTTCCCCCCTTTAAAAATTAAAAATAATGGCTGATTCACTTGTTAAACCTAGTTTACTGCAACACCTAATGCACAGCCAGAATGGCTGAATGATATGCTTGTACTATTTTTAGCCAGTTAACATACCATGTTGTTCCGCAATTATTAGTAAAGGATTTCTTTTCTCAGAATTCCAGGAACAGACTTTGATTCTTGATGTATCAGTGACCTTCAGAAGTTGAATCTTCTTCTTAACTTCAGTGTAGTCATTTTTCACATTTACCTAGTCTCTAAGAAAAGTTTTAGAAGTAACACAGTTCTGTAGTTGTGTGTAAAATACCTGTGGTTGTCACATGTGTCAAGAAAAGATCGTAAATAAACCTCATACACATACACCCTTCATAGGACTTCCGCCAACAGAAAATTCTAGAAAATATCACACTCTCGACTGAAGACTGGATAGAAAATAATATTACTACGTGTGCAAAAACGTTTTGCACCAGCATCAAAGTAGCATATTTCAAGTTTAAAACACAACTACATATATTCTGTTTGTTGGTTTAAATATAACGTACTACCTGTTACTCTAATTATGACTTTAAATAAAAACAGGTGTTTATATAAGCCACGGTCTGATAGCACGTTTACAAAACTTAAAAGGGTACGTTTCTCGTGATGACGAGAAATACACGTGAAGTAAAAATGTATTCCCAAGACGGTTGGTTTCAACACTTTAATTAAACTAAATCAATAATGTTAATAATAAATTTAAAATGTTATGTTCAGCCAGTTCTAGTTTCAAACAGGGCGAAGTTTCGTTATCACTACAGCTACATACGTGTCTCAAAGGGCTATTAAAACTCTTAGAGCTAAGAGGGCTGCGTTTCGTCTTTACAGTTCCTTTAGGGCTAAAAGAGTTGTTTTGTAATTACAGGTCTAAAAGTGGACTACACAGAGAGTAAAATAGCTGACCAAATAAACATGGAGACAAAACATATCCATCCATTAATCTGAACCAATATAGTCGTTACTAAACTTCGTTACTTAAGAAGGCAGATGTCGTGTTAATAACACCGAGGTATTAAAACCAATAGTAACACTGTGGCGATATAATCAACAATTACCCTGTAGTGTTAAAACCAACAGTAACACTGTTGTGTTATAACCAACAATTACCCTGTAGTGTTAAAACCAACAGTAACACTGTTGTGTTATAACCAACAATTACCCTGTAGTGTTAAAACGAACAATAACAGTTGCGTTATAACCAACAATTACCCTGTGGTGTTAAAACCAACAATAACACTGTTGTGTTATAACCAACAATTACCCTGTAGTGTTAAAACCAACAATAACACTGTTGTGTTATAACCAACAATTACCCTGTAGTGTTAAAACCAACAATAACACTGTTATGTTATAATCAACAATTACCCTGTAGTGTTAAAACCATTAATAACACTGTGATGTTATAACCAACAATTACCCTGTAGTGTTAAAACCAACAATAACACTGTTATGTTATAACCAACAATTACCCTGTAGTGTTAAAACCAACAATAACACTGTTATGTTATAATCAACAATTACACTGTAGTGTTAAAACCATTAATAACACTGTGATGTTATTATCAACAATTGTAGCAAGTCAATACAGAAACACGGCCGTTTCAGTTCTATTAATTCTGGAATAGCGAAGGGTTTCATAAAAATATTTTTAGTTTATGTATCTTAAAATAATAATATTGTTAAGTGTAATTATAAATCATTGTAAAGCCAAGTTTCATTTCTCCATTATCTAATTAGGCTTTCGAATGTGTGAGATTCTTAGCATATTCAATAAATAATTCCATTGTACGTTTAAACGTTTAGGGCTGTTTTTCTATTGGTACAAGAACTTCAAGAATTCTCGTATAATTAAGTAAGTATTTGAAAAATAAAACTCCTAAAAGTACATTCCTGGGCTAGTTTTAGACTGGACGGACAAAACCTCGGACACAAGCAAGTGTTCCATTCCATGAATCAAAATGCACGTGTTGATTCCAATTGAGGAGGTTTCGTGAAGAACCAGGTCTCACATCCCAAAGATCTCAAGATGATGAATGAACAGGCCAACTACAAATATATCAAATTCCCAATAGAAAATTTTGATAGTCGTCACCGCCAGAGGGCGTCACAAAAAGGATAATAAAAAAAGCCCAAACTTGTTTTCCTTTATCTTAAGAAAAATAAAATGCAAGTCATGCAAGGATGGACATTACTCATTACGGTCCCGTCATCTGTAATCATGAGGGATGTGTGGTTAGAGTCCCAGAAGTGGAAAATACTTAAGGCCTACAGAAAGGCCGTTTCTCTTTCTTTTTTTAAAGTTTTGATTGTCATGATTCCGTATGACAAAAACAATAAATTTTTCATCTGTTTTCAGATATTTCTATCTACGTTTAAGACAATTTTGTGAAATTGTTTCGTTTATATCCATATAACTTTATGACAACATGATAAAACAGTTACAAATAAATAGTACATGCGCATTGGAAGAAAAGACAAGTCGAAATTGGCTTTAGTTTTGTTTTCAGGAGTATTCAGTTTTATATTGGAACTACATGTCGTCGGTTTGTACATAGCCTATTAACAATGCGCATGATCAAATTATAAAATGTTTCACATTGAATGGGCCAGCTTAGGCTTAACAATATAGTTTATCCTATACAAGAACTGATACAAAGGAAAGGTGATATGTTGAGAGAATTACACGAAACCAATCTAGGATCATAGAAATAACTCAACGTACTTGTTCATAAGTTCCTTCACCATAACGTCAAATACACCACTGGACGAATAATTAAAACAGGGAACTCTTAGACTTCTCCGATTGGACAATGGAACCCACCAAGACCAAAACAAGGCACTGTTAAACTTCTCCGACTGGACAATGGAACCCACCAAAATCAAAACAAAGTACTGTTAAACTTCTCCGACTGGACAATGGAACCCACCAAGACCAAAACAAGGCACTGTTAAACTTCTCCGACTGGACAATGGAACCCACCAAGACCAAAACAAGACACTGTTAGACTTCTCCGATTGGACAATGGAACCCACCAAGACCAAAACAAGGCAATGTTAAACTTATCCGATTGGACAATGGAACCCACGTGACTCATACTGAACTTCGATGGTTTTGTTTTTATTCAGTAAAATGTCCAACTTTCGTGGTGTAACAGGATATAGATATAAATAACATTAATGTGTACAAACCAAAACATGTGGAGGTCACGTTTAACCAAACAGAGACGGTAACTTCTACACTCAGTGTAAGACATCCGTATAAACCGCATTACGAACATATACAAAGTACGAGAAGCGTGGTATTACTGAATGATGAATATACATACAATGGGAGTATCTTATACGTTCTGAGTGGGTTATATGGTGAAAACAGTTCTATCAAATGTTTGGTTTTTTTTGGTCCAAGCTACGTAAAGGGTACATCTGGGTCGCAATGTTCAATTTAAACTTAGGGGCTAGAGAGGAGGCAACTAATCAAACGCACCCACCGCGAACTCTTGGGGTACTCTGGTTTGTCCAAAAAGTGGAATTTAATATTTAATACTGTATCGACTACAGTAAGTTCTGCTGGCATATATCATATACTGTTCAGTTTTGACGAAATAACTCCCCCTTCCGTATTTTTATAAAGCTTACCTTCTGTGAAAGCAACGCTAATCCAACGTATAATCCACTTTTATTAACGTAATTTTGATTTGAAAAAAAAACAACAAAACACACACACAGTTATAAGCATTGAAATAAACAAATCACATGTGAAAAATATAGAATCCAGAGCTGCACAAATACTATAACAGTTTGCAACGCTCCCGGGGGCGTTAATTAGGGGTAATACGGTGATGAAGAAAGTTTACAGGCATTAATATAACTTTGTATACACGTTCAGAAACGAAATCCCTCATAAAGTGTATCACGTGACCTGATTGTTGTAAACAGGTAAGTTATATGTTAAAACAATGGGAACATTTAGGTGCACGCCTTCGATAGGTCACGTGATCGGGCCACTTCGAGTGAGTTGCGAGAAATCGCGAAGTACGCGTTAGTGCCTAACGCTAGTGTCGTTCACTAGAGGGAGACGTTATTTCCAAATAGTTCCAAATGTCCGAACTTGTTGTTCGTAAGTAAACACAAAGGGCTAAACACCACGGGTATCGATAGCCGGTTTCTAGCCAGTATATGTTCGCAGACAATACCGCTGTGCCACGAAAGGAAAAACATTTGTTGTGTACAAGTTTTTACTAAACAGATCTCCACGTGCTTACCTTTAAGAATACGCGCTCATGTCGTCCGTCAACGCTCGGGGTTCGAGAGTAAGTTTTCCTTTAACGTGAACTGGTTAAAGTTTTTTAGCCTTTACTTCAACATATTTACGTACACGTCGCTTTCCGCAAAATTAAACAGCAACCATTCAACCAGTTTCTCAAAACAAAAAGAACTTTGATATTGGACAACAACTTCTGTGATTATCTGTTTTTCAGTGGATAGGTACTACGTCAGTGAACTCTCTCTCGTCAATAGTTTATTTGTCTGTCTATCAATAGTTTCTTACAACTATGTTCGTGTGTCACATAGTGGCATGAGCGATGTTTGTGTGTCACTGACTGTATGTTCACGTTTCACCATCTTCATGTATGACTGGCTGTTCCTACGTGTCACGGACTTACTCATGTGAAACTGTGTTCGTGTTCGATTAGATGTATGTCTGTGTTCATGTGTCAACAGCTGTTTACGTCTACGCAACAGTGTATTTTTACGTTATACCAAATATTACAATACCACCAGTTTTATGGCTCCACAAAAAAGCGTGTGTTTGATTGATATAAAAGAGTACAACCAGATATAATACCACCAGTTTTATGGCTCTAAAAAAGGTTGTGTTTTATTGATATAAAAGAGTACAACCAGATATAATACCACCAGTTTTATGGCTCTAAAAAAGGTTGTGTTTTATTGATATAAAAGAGTACAACCAGATATAATACCACCAGTTTTTAGGCTCTATAAAAGCGTGTGTTTTATTGATATAAAATAGTACAACCAGATATAATACCACCAGTTTTATGGCTCTATAAAAGCGTGTGTTTTATTGATTTAAAATGGTAAAACCAGATATAATACCACCAGTTTTATGGCTCTATAAAAGCATGTTTTTACATAAACAAGAAAAACAGTTCTGTATGTTTCATCATTACTAGTCTGTAGATATGTTAAAATAAACTCAATTTTTTTCTTATCTTTCCTCAATGAATTTCTTAATTATTTGGTTTTATTCCAGTGCAATGCCGTAACATTTTGACTTTGTTCGTAGCAGAGATCGAACCCTGAATGTTTGGCACAAATAAAGCCAGAAGTCAGTGTTTAATAACTGTTATTGATAGCATAACAATGTAGAAAATTTGCTACCTGATTAGTAACCACCACTACGACAGGTGGTTAAGACATTTGAATCGCAGTCTGAGGGTCATGGGTTCGAATCCCCGTAACACCACAGATACTTGACCTTTCAGCCGTGGGGGCGTTATAATGTTACGGTCAATCCCACTGTCCTTTAGGAAAAGAATAGCCTAAGAGTTGGCGGTGGGTGGTGATGACTAGCTGCCTTCCCTCTAGTCTTACACTGCTAAATTATGAACGGCTAGCACAGATAACCCTCGTGTAGCTTTGTGCGAAATTCTAAACCAACCAAACAAATAAGCACGAAATTTAAAGTCTGGCTACAGATAACATGTGTTAAAATATTTTAAAGTATTTAACGAGATCTTCAGGTAAGGTTTGTTTTGGAATTTCGCGCAAAGCTACTCGAGGGCTATCTGTGCTAGCGGTCCCTAATTTAGCAGTGTAAGACTAGAGGGAAGGCAGCTAGTCATCACCACCCATCACCAACTCTTGGGCTACTCTTTTACCAACGAATAGTGGGATTGACCGTCACATTATAACGCCCCCACGGCTGAAAGGGCGAGCAAGTTTGGCGCGACCGGTCAGGTAAGAATTGATAAAACACAGATTAGTTGTAAAACAAAGATAAACACGTACCACGTGACAAACGTTAGGTTAGGTATTTTATGTAACCAGTTAGAACGCAGTTCTGAAAACTATTATATTTCGGTTTCATTTAGAAGCCATATTTTCGCTCAGGATTTTTACAATGTTTTTTGTTTATTTTATCTCCCATCCATTCAAAATATACATCTCTTAAATTCATATATTATGTATGACGTATTAAAGTATACTCTTCAAAAAAAGAAACGCAAAAGGCAAAATATGAGACCAATTGTTAACAAGTTTATTCCAGGTAGTTCTGTATGACATGTGTGAAACTTTGCACATTCACTGCTAAACATCCAAAGTCTGCAGAGGCGAAGTCCATGCTCACTAGTTGAAGTTTAACGTCACTCAACGTCAATAACGAGTATGCCCCCCGTGAGCATCAATAACTGCTTGGCATCTCCTGCCCATGGAAGCGATGAGATGACGAATCACATCCTGTGGAATGGCTGTCCATTCAGCCTGCAAAGCTGCTGCAAGCTGAGGTAGAGTCTGCGGTTGAGGTTGTCGCCGTCGCAGACGTCGGTCCAGCTCGTCCCAAAGATGTTCGATGAGGTTTACATCTGGTGATCTGGATAGTCAGGGAAGAACGTTGATGTTGTGGTGTCTCAAGAAGACAGTGGTGAGTCGGGCTGTGTGAGGACGGACGTTGTCATGTTGAAAAACGTCGTTGACGTTCACCATGATGAGTTGCACATGGGGCCTAAGAATCTCATAGACGATTGCGTACGGTCTGATCGGAAATCCTACGCAGCCCTGGTATGGTTGAGGCAGTAGACGTCGCAGTGGTGGTCTTATCCCGAAGGTGACGTAACCGGATGTAGTGACAAACGTTACTCAAAGTCACGTGTTTAAAAGTAAGGAAAGTTAAAAAATGTTTATAAAACAAATTACATCAGCAGGACGGATACCTACAGACAAATTACATCAACAGGAAGGATAACTACAGAAAAATTACATCAACAGGACGGATAACTACAGACAAATTACATCAACAGGACGGATAACTACAGACAAATTACATCAGCAGGACGGATAGCTACAGACAAATTACATCAGCAGGACGGATAGCTACAGACAAATTACATCAGCAGGACGGATAACTACAGACAAATTACATCAGCAAGACGGATAACTACAGACAAATTACATCAGCAGAACGGACAACTACAGACAAATTACATCAGCAGAACGGACAACTACAGACAAATTACATCAGCAGGACGGACAACTACAGACAAATTACATCAGCAGGACGGATAACAACAGACAAATTACATCAACAGGAAGGAAACTACAGACAAATTACATCAGCAGGACGGATCATGTGCGGGCGTGGTGACACGAGGTCTGCCAGATCGTGGACAGTCACGAGTTGATCCATGTTGTTGGTGACGATTCCATAGCCTTGTGATGGTACTTGGGTGGACATTCACAGCTCTGGCAACATCTGATCGAGATTCGCCTGCTTCCAAGCGACCAATGGCGTTGTTGCGTTGTGCTTCAGTCAGTCTTGGCGTAACTGTATTGCGTGTCGGTGGCTTAACACTGAGCTATGGAAGCCGAGAACCCGTCACTTTTATAGGGATTTTGCATATGTTGCACTTGCAGAACATGCAGATCTCTCAAACAAATTTATTGGACACGAATGCGTTTTGGCGAAAAATCCGATGTTTTCCTCCGTTTTCAAAGTGCACAACTTTTATTGTCATTTTGGTCTAACAATCAGTGCCTTAACACGTGTAACATCACATACTCTGAGCTTGTAACGTTATTACATATATTTCTCTTTAAAATAACAAAAATATCACTTTTGCGTTTCTTGTTTTGAAGAGTATATATACACACAAATTAGTACACATACGCGTTTGTTCTGCACAAAATTACACGTGGTATACACAAGAGATGTAAGTTACGAATTTTAAGCTGCTTATCCTGCGACAGTAAAACATATATTAAGATTATGTGGACATATATAGCATGGAGGTTATGTGGACATATATAATTTCAAAACAGTCAATTTACCGGTGGTTAAGTCGCTCGGCTCGTAATCCGAGGGTTGAGGGTTCGAATCCCCGTCGCACCAAACATGCTTGCCCTCCCAGCCGTGGGGGCGTTATAAAGTGACGGTCAATCCCACTTTTCGTTAGTAAAAGAGTAGCCCAAGAGTTGGCGGTGGGTGGTGATGACTAGCTACCTTCCCTCTAGTCTTCCTCTGCTAAATTAGGGACGGATTGCGCAAATAGCTCTCGTGTAGCTTTACGCGAAATTCAGAAACAAACAAACAGGCAGTTAATTTACAATAATGAAATGTTGACAAACAATTTAAAATCAGTTATTAATAATAATGTGTGTTTGTGTGGTGACGATAACTTGACAAACGTTACTCAAAGTCACGTGTTTAAAAGTAAGGAAAGTTAAAAAAAATGTTTATAAAACAAATTACATCAGCAGGACGGATAACTACAGACAAATTACATCAACAGGAAGGATAACTACAGACAAATTACATCAGCAGGACGGATAACTACAGACAAATTACATCAACAGGACGGATAACTACAGACAAATTACATCAGCAGGACGGATAACTACAGACAAATTACATCAGCAGGACGGATAACTACAGACAAATTACATCAGCAGGACGGATAACTACAGACAAATTACATCAACAGGACGGATAACTACAGACAAATTACACATCAGCAGGACGGATAACTACAGACAAATTACATCAACAGGACGGATAACTACAGACAAATTACATCAACAGGACGGATAACTACAGACAAATTACATCAGCAGGACGGATAGCTACAAACAAATTACATCAGCAGGACGGATAGCTACAGACAAATTACATCAGCAAGACGGATAACTACAGACAAATTACATCAGCAGAACGGACAACCACAGACAAATTACATCAGCAGGACGGATAACTACAGACAAATTACATCGACAGGACGGACAACTACAGACAAATTACATCAACAGGAAGGATAACTACAGACAAATTACATCGACAGGACGGATAACTACAGACAAATTACATCGACAGGACGGATAACTACAGACAAATTACATCAACAGGACGGATAACTACAGACAAATTACATCAACAGGACGGATAACTACAGACAAATTACATCAACAGGACGGATAACTACAGACAAATTACATCAACAGGAAGGATAACTACAGACAAATTACATCAGCAGGACGGATAACTACAGACAAATTACATCAGCAGGACGGATAGCTACAGGCAAATTACATCAACAGGACGGATAACTACAGACAAATTACATCAGCAGAACGGACAACTACAGACAAATTACATCAGCAGGACGGATAGCTACAGACAAATTACATCAGCAAGACGGATAACTACAGACAAATTACATCAGCAGAACGGACAACTACAGACAAATTACATCAGCAGGACGGATAACTACAGACAAATTACATCGACAGTACGGACAACTACAGACAAATTACATCAACAGGAAGGATAACTACAGACAAATTACATCAGCAGGACGGATAACTACAGACAAATTACATCAGCAGGACGGATAACTACAGACAAATTACATCAACAGGAAGGATAACTACAGACAAATTACATCAACAGGACGGATAACTACAAACAAATTACATCAGCAGGACGGATAACTACAGACAAATTACATCAGCAGGACGGATAACTACAGACAAATTACATCAACAGGAAGGATAACTACAGACAAATTACATCAACAGGACGGATAACTACAGACAAATTACATCAACAGGACGGATAACTACAAACAAATTACATCAGCAGGACGGATAACTACAGACAAATTACATCGACAGGACGGACAACTACAGACAAATTACATCAACAGGACGGATAACTACAGACAAATTACATCGATTACATCAGCAGGACGGATAACTACAGACAAATTACATCAACAGGACGGATAACTACAGACAAATTACATCAGCAGGACGGATAGCTACAGACAAATTACATCAGCAGGACGGATAACTACAGACAAATTACATCAACAGGAAGGATAACTACAGACAAATTACATCAGCAGGACGGATAACTACAGACAAATTACATCAGCAGGACGGATAACTACAAACAAATTACATTAGCAGGACGGGTAACTACAGACAAATTACATCAGCAGGACGGATAACTACAGACAAATTACATCAGCAGAACGGACAACTACAGACAAATTACATCAGCAGGACGGACAACTACAAACAAACTTACATCAGCAGGACGGATAGCTACAGACAAATTACATCAGCAGGACGGACAACTACAGACAAATTACATCAGCAGGACGGACAACTACAGACAAATTACATCAGCAGGACGGATAACTACAGACAAACTATATCAGCAGGACGGATAACTACAGACAAACTATATCAGCAGGACGGATAACCACAGGATATCCAAACCTCAGATGAAATACAGTTAAATGTATATTTATGTAGAGTGAGACATCAAGAAGTATCTAGATTAAAAAACACGAAACAAACAAATGAAAGGTTGTATAATTTGTTCTTTATGTATCTATGTCATTTCTGTATAACTGTACCTCTGTACAGTAGACGTAGACATAGACTTTTGAGTGTCTGTGTCATTTCCATATAACTGTATCTTTGACCCCTGTGTGCCTATGTTATTTCTATACAGCTGTATCTTTGATTATTGTGTTTCTATGTTATTTTTATACAGTTGTACCTTTATGTACCCATGTCATTTCTGTATAACTGAGCCTCTTACCTTTATGTACCCATGTCATTTCTGTATAACTGTACCCCTGATCTTGGTGTGTCTATGTTATTTCTGTATAACTGCACCTCTGACCTTTGGGCGTCATTTCTATGTAACTGTACCTCTGACCTTTGTGTATCTGTGTCCTTTCTGTACAACTGTACTTTTGACCTTTGTGTGTCTATGTTATTTTTATACAGCTCTACCCCTAAACTTTGTTTATCTATGCTATTTCTACATAACTGTACCTCTGACCTTTGTGTATCTATGTTATTTCTATATAACTGTACCTCTGACCTTTGGGTGTCATTTCTACGTAACCATGTCAGCACATTTCATTTTATGTTATATGCTCAAGGTATCATTGTATGGTTTCTCAACCAAGTAATCATTGCGTAATTCGGTAGCTTCTTTAAGATCACTTTTATAGACCAATAATCATTTAACACGATTCTGACCAATTATACCACTCATAAGACAATAGCATTTTAACACTGTATTTCAAACGACCATACCTTGGTCATCACATGCGATGAATTGCGTTTGATGATCTCTGGTACTGAGCAAAATGCGTCGTGGATAAGATATTTTAGCAGACATTGGATGGTTGAAATACTGTTATCCACTTTTATTCTCGGCAGTTGTTAAGGGACCGGATAAATAATACAGAGTTTTTACAAACATAAAATCCTAATAATATTGTCTTATGAAAAACGTAATTAGTTTAAACCTTCAAGTGACATAAATATAGACAGGTTGGAGTTCAAGAGTTCACCGAATCAATGTTTCCTTTGTTAACACACCTCTATCTTTTAGCGACCCGTAACGTGACCGAAACTCGAGGTCATTGAAAACTCGTTAATTGTAAATAAATAATTACGATAATTTATAGCCAGGTGTAAAGGTATTTTCTGTACGGCAGTCAGTAGTCGTGAGCGTACGTGTCACGTGTACTCGTAATGGGTCGATATTACGGTTTCATCTCTACACAGTATATTTGTACACAGCTACTCATAGGTTAACTGTGTTCTGTCCATCACGGTATCGACACACGATATTTAGTGTTACCAGCTATCAGCTCGCAGAGCTACTGTGTGTGTTTGTGCATAATTCAGATTTTATGCAGTTTACATGAAACTTAGTATCACGTTATTTTTTAAAGACTTATTTTCCGGCTTATTCTTATTGTCTTTCCTTGAAATCTTAGAGTTAAGATTCTTATGACTTCGTGACGTTTCTGAAAAAAATTTTTAAAAATTTTGGAAACTGTTTGCTTTTTATATAAACGTGAGGTAATTTTACTTAAATTTCTGCTCAAACATGTACGTTAGAGATTAATATATTTCCCAGCTCACCACGGGTGTCTGTCGGAACCCAAATTTTAGCTTTATAAGCCCTCAGAGCTGTCACTTAGTCACTACTGGAGAGATTTTATAAACACACGCGTACGCATACACTAATAACACTTTTATTTTAATTATTGTAGTCCTAGAAGATGACAAGTGAGATAATATGAACAGTTTCTCACATATCGAAAACCAAATATCCCCAGTCTTCTAGAGTAGAAACAATGTCCTTTTTCTAACATATCGAAAACCAAATATCCCCAGTCTTCTAGAGTAGAAACAATGTCCTTTTTCTAACATATCGAAAACCAAATATCCCCAGTAGTAACGATCTTTCTATGTTTAATTTGACACTCACTATGTCAGCTCTATTTTACTCTATTTTACACACACATAAAACTAAAAACAAAGCTAAAAGTTGGTCAACAAGAAGAGCTATCCGTTAAAATCGACAAACAGTCAATAACTGAAACTACTCTACAAGTCACACACAGTGCTCTAGCTTTGTATTACTCCGCTGTCTCTCTCTATTTTGTATATACCACCGAACTGTTAGTGTATTACTCCGCTGTCTACCTTCATATTTTGTAAACGACACAAAACTGTTAATGTATTATTCCGCTGTCTACCTTCAAGCTTTGTACACGACACAAAACTGTTAGTGTATTACTCCGCTGTCTACCTTCATATTTTGTAAACGACACAAAACTGTTAGTGTATTACTCCGCTGTCTATCGAACAGTTTAATTGCATTTTTATTGTTTGTGTATTAAATTTTAAATGAAAATCTAAAAATCAATAAGATAAACGTTCAAAATAGTTCTGAAGTTATATCATTTCGTTTTTGATTCCACAACTACTAATTGTTCTAACTCTTTAAAATGTGTGTGTGTGTAGTAGTACAGTAGAACTTCATAAAGTAAAGTGTGAAAGGCGCGAGGTACGAATGACAAGAACACATGGAAGTCATAAGAAGAGATTTCCGCCGGTTCAACACTTTTATCAGCCACAAGACAATAGTGACATTACACGTTCATATTTCGTCCATAGTGGCGCCACCGTCGGCTTCCAGACCATCAATTATTACATATTTGTGCCCTGACTGTATAATTTCCATAGCTTTACTACAAGCTATGAATCACAGTGAAATTCCGACCCCGTTATTGTATTATCAAAATACAAGATAAAAAATAACAATAGCATTCCGGGAGAGGGGGTTATAAATGTAAAAAATAATGAAGATAGAAATAAAATGAAAGGGGAGCAGCATAAGAGCCTATCATAAACTGGGATAACAAAACCGAGGAGATAAGAAAACATAAGGGAGAGAAATAAAACAAATACTGGACCAATGAGGTTAAAAACATAGAGGAAACTTTGTGACGTTAGTAAAGTTCGTGACGTTAGTAAAGTTCGTGAAGTTAGTAAAGTTCGTGACGTTAGTAAAGTTTCTCACCACCTGCTAGTTACACGGGTTTCTCACCACCTGCTAGTTACACGGGTTTCTCACCATCTGCTAGTTACACGAGTTTCTCACCATCTGCTAGTTACACAAGTTTCTCACCACCTGCTAATTACACGGGTTTCTCACCACCTGCTAGTTACACGGGTTTCTCACCACCTGCTAATTACACGAGTTTCTCACCACCTGCTAATTACACGGGTTTCTCACCACCTGCTAGTTACACGGGTTTCTCACCACCTGCTAGTTACACGGGTTTCTCACCATCTGCTAGTTACACGAGTTTCTCACCACCTGCTAGTTACACGGGTTTCTCACCACCTGCTAGTTACACGGGTTTCTCACCATCTGCTAGTTACACGAGTTTCTCACCATCTGCTAGTTACACAAGTTTCTCACCACCTGCTAATTACACGGGTTTCTCACCACCTGCTAGTTACACGGTTTCTCACCACCTGCTAATTACACGAGTTTCTCACCACCTGCTAATTACACGGGTTTCTCACCACCTGCTAGTTACACGGGTTTCTCACCACCTGCTAGTTACACGGGTTTCTCACCATCTGCTAGTTACACGAGTTTCTCACCACCTGCTAGTTACACGGGTTTCTCACCACCTGCTAGTTACACGGGTTTCTCACCATCTGCTAGTTACACGAGTTTCTCACCATCTGCTAGTTACACAAGTTTCTCACCACCTGCTAATTACACGGGTTTCTCACCACCTGCTAGTTACACGGGTTTCTCACCACCTGCTAATTACACGAGTTTCTCACCACCTGCTAGTTACACAAGTTTCTCACCACCTGCTAGTTACACGGGTTTCTCACCACCTGCTAGTTACACGGGTTTCTCACCATCTGCTAGTTACACGAGTTTCTCACCATCTGCTAGTTACACAAGTTTCTCACCACCTGCTAATTACACGGGTTTCTCACCACCTGCTAGTTACACGGGTTTCTCACCACCTGCTAATTACACGAGTTTCTCACCACCTGCTAATTACACGGGTTTCTCACCACCTGCTAGTTACACGGGTTTCTCACCACCTGCTAGTTACACGAGTTTCTCACCACCTGCTAGTTACACGAGTTTCTCACCACCTGCTAGTTACACGAGTTTCTCACCACCTGCTAGTTACACGGGTTTCTCACCACCTGCTTATTACACGGGTTTCTCTTTCTACCATTGACCTGAGGTTGTAACACATAAAAACAGACTGTTGTAACCAACCTAAACCAGTTGTAAACAGAAACACTTGTAAGATCTGTTACTCGATATGTTAACAATCATTAAACAGACAGACAGATAGCCTTGTCACTTCTAGTGACGATCAGTTTTGCTGTTTTGTAACATTCTGTAACTTCTTTGTTACAGAGATTTATATTTTCTTTTTTGTGTGCAACAGCCCGTGAATTATTCGTTCTTAAATGTCATTGTGTCTTTCAAGACGAGTTTGAACCATATTCCAAACAACCGACGAAACGTTACAGGATCGGTTACATTGCTTACACTTTTCTCCGTTAGAGGCGCTACTGTAGCCTCAGAAAATCTTATTTAATAAGAACCTGGCTTATCACATCGTAAAAGGATCCTCGTGACTGTGGACAATTCAGAACCTAAAGTTGAAAACAGAGTCAGAGTTGTTTGTTTGTTTGTTTTTGTTGGTTTTCTTTGAAAACTGAAACTTTTCCTGTGAACTTGGAACATTCAAAGATCATTTGTTTTAGCCGCGGGGATCGAGCTCCAAATTTTAACATCATAAACCCTCAAGTTCACAAGAAATTACTGACGAAGTTTCCCGCTGGTATAGCGGTAAGTTTACGGATTTACAACGCTAAAATCAGGGTTCGATTTCCCTCGGTGGACTTAGAAGAAAACCCGATGTGGCTTTGCTATATGAAAACACCCACCCACACATTACTGACGTGGTTGAGGGTGGAAGAACACACGACAAGACAAAGAAAAATGTGCTAGCCTCTTAGTTTGTTTCAAATGGGTGTAATATTTTCAACCACCCTCTACATACGAATCTTACTTGGTGTAATGGTAAATACTCTCAATATCTGCCCCACTTCACTGGTAAGTGAGTAACAAAATGAATGCAATATGCAGGGATACAACCCGATAATGCACGAGTGAAATGACATCTAAGTGTTTGCAGCATGTACGAGTAAGAATTACAGGAATTCTGACAGCTATTCCCTGAATGAATCTTCCCTAACAGTCGAAATAGATGCGCGAGACTAAGAAGGACCTTGGCAGCAGCTGCGATAAACAGACATGGCGGAAATCGTTCCAGACCTCGAAACAAAAGCTTTATTTTTTGTGTGCAGCTGGAACTGATGTTCAATTTGACTCCTATTAACTTCCCTAGCTTTTTTCGTAATTTCTTTTCCTTTTTTACCCCTTGGTATAAAAACTAACTGCTTTGAAAAAAAATACAAAAAAGTGTCCATATTTTAAAACTTAGGTAAATTAGTTACCACACCTGTCCACTTGTCCGAATATCAAAAAACTGACCAATCAAATCCTGACTGATTCTCGTTTTATCACATCTCACCCAAGACGTGTACGAGCCCGGCATGGCCACGTGGTTAAGGTGTTTGACTCGTAATCCGAGGGTCGCGGGTTCGAATCCCCGTCACACCAAACATGCTCGCCCCTTTTAACCGTAAGGACTTTATAATGTGACGGTCAGTCCCACTATTCGTTGGTAAAAGAGTAGCCCAAGAGTTGGCGGTGAGTGGTGATGACTAGCCGCCTTCCCTCTAGTCTTACACTGTTAAATAAGGGACGGCTAGCGCAGATAGCCCTCGTGGAGCTTTACGCGGAATTCCAAAACAAACGAAGATGTGTTACAAACGCCTTCTACCGGAGTAATTTTTGACAATCACGTGCATGCTGCCATATTAGAAGGTTAATCACCACCTTCAGCACCGAACAGACAAGATACAGCATTCTGATTGGATGGATGCGTTTCACCTCAATTACGTTTCATGACTAAGGTTCATCACCGAACAGACAAGATACAGCATTCTGACTGGATGGATGCGTTTCACCTTAATTACGTTTCATGACTAAGGTTCAGCACCGAACAGACAAGACGCAGCATTATGACTGGATGGATGCGTTTCACCTCAATTACGTTTCATGACTAAGGTTCAGCACCGAACAGACAAGATACAGCATTCTGACTGGATGGATGCGTTTCACCTCAATTACGTTTCATGACTAATGTTCAGCACCGAACAGACAAGATACAGCATTCTGACTGGATGGATGCGTTTCACCTCAGTTACGTTTCATGACTAAGGTTCAGCACCGAACAGACAAGATACAGCATTCTGACTGGATGGATGCGTTTCACCTCAGTTACGTTTCATGACTAAGGTTCAGCACCGAACAGACAAGATACAGCATTCTGACTGGATGGATGCGTTTCACCTCAATTACGTTTCATGACTGAGGTGAGAATAACATATTCTGTTTCACTATAAACTGGTCCTGTGAGAGGTCTGTCTGTTTCACCTTACTTAGTTTCATGACTGCACTCAAAGATTCTACACGTTTAACATGCATGTCCCCCACTAGTACAGCGGTAAGTTTGACATGCATGACCCCACTAGTACAGCGGTAAGTCTACAGATTTACAACGCTAAACTCAGGGGTTCGATTCCTCTCGGTGAACTCAGCTGATAGTCCCAAGTGACTTTGCTATAAAAAAACACACACATGCACGTGCCTTTGTTTAGTTTGCTAGCTAATCACTAGGTCGCGCTGGATCCAAGCGAAAAAAATTGGTGAATGAAGACAAAGTACGCACATGAGGTAATACAGTGGGTGGAGGACAGCTGCTAAGGTGTTTGGATGTGATATGCGTAAAATTGTCTCGCTAATGTAGTTTAACGTTCTTTAAAGTTCCAAGTTTTATCCTGACACAGAATTATCCGTTCAAAATCTTTTATCACTACTTAACATCAAAGCAAAGACTCAACGTAGGTTAAGGACATTCGAATCCTTAATTTCAAATTATAATTCGATTGGAGGAAACTCTTTTTGTGCTATTCGGCAGTCGCAAGTCACGTGATAAAAAGTTTGCCCAGCTTCACTGAACGAGTTTTTTACAACTAATGAGTACTCGTACTTACATCATTTGTCTTTATTTTAAAGTTTTTAAACAAGTCACAATCGGCGCTGTTCATATTTGGATTGAACATAATAGACCATCCATTAAAGCTTCATTGTAAGGTCAGTTTTGAAGGTCTATTGGCGCCATCTAGCTTGGGGATTACAGTTTCGTATAGGCTGCAAATGTAATATTATCAGGATATTAAAATGAAAGAAATCTTTCCTTTCGTGCTAATAGTGAAAGACTAAATGGTTTCATTGCTGAGGATAAGATGAAACCATCAAAGCAGAGTTTGGTCATGTGATTAGTGTTAGAGAATGTAATAATTTGTTTCTCATCAGCTACTGTCTGTTTGTTTTTCTGTTTTTGAATATCGCGCAAAGCTACACGAGGGCTATCAGCGCTAGTTGTCCCTAATTTAGCAGTGTAAGACTAAAGGGAAAGCAGCTAGTCATCACCGCCCACCGCAAACTCTTGGGATACTCCTTTACCAACGAATAGTAGGATGGACCGTCACATTATAACGCCCCCACGGCTGAAAGGGCAAGCATGTTTCCTGTGACGGAGATTCGAACCCACGACCCTCAGATTACGAGTCGAGTGCCTTGACCACCTGGCCATGCCGGGCCTGCTCCAGTCTGAAAAAAAACAAAGAAACAAATGGGCGTAAAGTTAGAGACAATCCAGTAGATGACACATTACTTTCAACCTGAGCTCGGCATGGCCAAATGTGTTACGTTCGACTCGTAATCCGAGGGTTGCGGGTTCGAATCCCGGTCGCACCAAACATGCTCGCCCTTTCAACCGTGGTGGCCTTATACTGTGACGGTCAATCCCACTATTCGTTAGTAAAGGAGTAGCCCAAGAGTTGGCGGTGGGTGGTGATGACTAGCTGCCTTCCCTCTAGTCTTACACAACTAAATAAGGGACGGCTAGCGCAGATAGCCCTCAAATAGCTTTACGCGAAATTCATAACAAAGAAACAATACTTTCAACCCTCTATCGTCAAATTCCAGTACTAAAGATAATTCCTTAACACTTGTGAATATTATCAATACAAAGGTGATTCAAATGGTGAAACTCCATTTGTTCCTTGTTTTAAAAAACTAATCGTAAAATACACGTATTTATAAACACAGCTTTTGGATATTTCTATACACATAAAGTAATGTATACTTCAGGGTAAATTTCGCCTGCGTTTTTATATATTTATTCCTAACAATTTTTTATAGAACTCTTGGACTATTTGTTCATTTGTTTCTTCTGTTTCAGTCATCCCATTACATCTTACGCTGTAGGCATAGATTTTCCAAAAGGGAGTTAGGTTACTTGTTGTTCAATATTCTTAGCATTCCCATTACAGATCCACAGTCCCTTGCATCTGAATTGCCTCGTTTCAGTCTCTCCCGCAAGGGAAACACGTACATTAACCACAAATGATTACCATGGTAGAGGCGAACAGCTGTTTAGCAGTGTATAGGAAAAAAAATATTACAGAGAATGAAAGTCAGGGGCTGAAACACCTGTCGTAACGAGAGGTTGACAGGCTGAATAAAAAAAAACAGATATATACCAAGACTACACAAATGAAACAAGTAGAGAAGCAGGGCTACACTGATTTATATAGGGCGAAGAACAACTTTTCACCTTTAATGAACTTTTAACCTATAAGCGCAGCTCTAAAATAAAGTTATCTCAAGTCCAAATAGAACATTTAGAAATAGAATTAACATTGAAATACATTTAAAAAGAATATTTTCATTTACATACATTGAATTTGTTAATTTTAGCAATCACTTAATCGCAATAGTTAGCTTTATTTCGTAGAGCAATTTTAATAAACCAATCTTATTTTATATGGTAAGCCTAATAAACCAGCCTTATCTCTTATAGTAAGCCTAATAACTAATCTTATCTTATATGGTAAGCCTAATTTATCAGCTTCATCTCTCATGGTAAGCCTAAGATATCAACCTTATCTCTTCTGTTAAGACTAATAACCATCCTTATCTTATATCTTTTTGTTTGTTTTTCTTTGATTTGTTTGGAATTAAGCACAAAGCTACACAATGAGCTACCTTGTATGGTAAGCCCTTTCTCTTATGGTAAGCTCAATAACAATATTTTACTCCTATGGTAAACCTAATATACCCTTCAACATAATCCACGGTAAATTTCCTAATTACAAAATAAATGGAAAAAGGAAATACTGTTAACAATTTCTGTTTAGATTTGGTGGCATTCGCGAGTAAATTGAGATCGGGTAATAAATAAATATCGTAATAAAAAAGGCTTAACGCTTGACATCAAACAGTATTATTCAGTGACGAATTAACCAGAACGAACAGTAGGCAGTTTCATATCAGCCAGAATGGTTATTAACTTCTCCAGTAATTTTTACGTTGAATATTGAAGTATTTCAAAATTATTAAGTTTAGTGAAAGGCTATTTGGTTGGTCAACTTTGAGTAAAAACAAACAAACAAATGAAGACAAGTGAAGAAGGCGTGTTGTCTCTGTGTTAACTGTTATTTGTGTTAAACAAGATGTGAAACTGTAATACGTGTAACCCAATCACTAGCTAGGCCTTCTTTAATAAAATTTTTAATACAATATTTATAAACTGTCCCTAATCATGTGCGAGGGTCTCGGAAAGTTGGCGAAAATTATATTTTACATGACAAGGATAAACAACAACAATAGTCTAAGAGAGCAACCAGTCATGTTTAAGACAAAATCTTAAAACACCTTTAAACATTGTAAATAACTGACAACCTCAATCAAGTCAAACTTACTTCGCTTATTGCCAACAAAAACAAAGGTACAGTAGCAGTAATAGAAACAAGTATCACATTAGTCTTAAAAGACAACAGTAAATCTGTCAAAAGGGTAAAACGGTGCCACTTTTATATGGAAATCAAAGACTTGAGTGTTAGGCTTAACCATCAGATAAATGTACCAACCATCGTCGGCTTGATTCGTTCCCAATAAATGAAAGTGTGCACTTCGAAACGTTAGGGTTTTCGTCACCTCCCCTATTTCTCTCGTCCGCGGCTAAAAAAAAAAAACGAATGTAAAAAAACTTCAAGTAAGGCGACCCTGCTGTAATAGGACAAGTGTTTTTTTGTTGTTGTTTTTTTATCTGCTGATAACCTGAGAAACCGTCATTACTGTTCTACAGGTCAACGTACATTAGATCCTCTAGAGGTGTAAGCACAAACAGTGAGTCTTTTGTACGTAAAATCTTCGTATCGTGTTTCTATTTCTCATGCAACAACCTATATTTTGCTGTAAAATATATTTCGATGTTATTATGATTAACAATGTCGTAATAAACTAGCTAAGTAAATAACGAGTCATTCTTTGTGTTAACCCTATTTATGGTTAACACCAGATGCGTCACTGGGTGATTAAAAGAACAGCCCATAGGCGGGGGAATTTGCGGGGCTTCAGTATGATATCCATTATGGTTTCCTGTTCTGATTTTTTGTAAGACACCAAAATTCAGGGTTCTGTCAAGCAGAATTGGGGCAAAGGCTTCGTGCACCAGCGTCTGGCGACGCCTCTGGTTGAACACACTTCACTTTGATTTGTAAATGACGTTCGGTTAAGATAATGCACACTAAACTGGTTAATCAAAGAATAAGAATTATCTCACATCAAAATACTCAAATTAAACTGGTTAATCAAGAAATGAGGGTTATTTCGGATTAAAATAATCCAAATTAAACTGGTTAATCAAAGAATAAGGGTTATTTCGATTAAATAATCCAAATTAAACTGGTTAATCAAGGAATAAGAATTATCTCAGATTAAAATAATCCAAATTAAACTGGTTAATCAAGAAATAAAAATTATTTCGGATAAAGTAATCTAAATTAAACTGGTTAATCAAAAAATAAAGGTTATTTCGGATTAAAATAATTTAAATTAAACTGGTTAATCAAGAAATAAGAATTATTTCGGATAAAATAATCCAAATTAAACTGGTTAATCAAGGAATAAAGGTTATTTCGGATTAAAATAATCCAAATTAAACTAGTTAATCAAGGAATAAGGGTTATTTCGAATTAAAATAATTTAAATTAAACTGGTTAATCAAGGAATAAGAGTTATTTCGGATTAAAATAATCCAAATTAACTTGGTTAATCAAGGAATAAGAATTATCTCAGATTAAAATAATCCAAATTAAACTGGTTAATCAAGGAATAAGGGTTATTTCGGATTAAAATAATCCAAATTAAACTGGTTGATCAAGAAATAAGAATTATTTTGGATAAAGTAATCCAATCTAAACTGGTTAATCAAGAAATAAGAATTATTTCGGATAAAATAATCCAAATTAAACTGGCTAATAAAGGAATAAGATTTATTTCGGATTAAAATAATCCAAATTAAACTGGTTAATAAAGGAATAAGATTTATTTCGGATTAAAATAATCCAAATTAAACTGGTTAATCAAGAAATAAGAATTATTTCTGATAAAATAATCCAAATTAAACTGGTTAATCAAGGAATAAGATTTATTTCGAATAAAATAATCCAAATTAAACTGGTTAATCAAGAAATTATCTAGGATTAAAATAATCCATATTATAGTACAAAATAAAATAATAAAATAGAACAGTAGATTATTTGTGTATATAGTTTTGTTATTTACTCTCGAACACAACATCAGTTTTTCTTAATTTCGCGCAAAGCTACACGAAGGTTTTCTGAGCTAGCTTTCCCTAATTTAACAGTATAAGACTAGAGGGAAAACAGCTAGTCATCACCACCCATCGCCAACTCTTGGGCTACTCTTTTACCAACGAATAGTGAGATTGACCGTCACGTTATAACGCCCCCACGACTGAAAGGGCAAGCACGTTCGGTGCCACGCGGATTCGAACCCGCGACCCTCGGATTACGAATCGAACCTCCTTAACATACCTGGCCGTGCTGGGCCTTCTGGGGTTAACCCGCGACCCTCAGATTACGAATTGAACCTCCTTAACATACCTGGCCGTGCTGGGCCTTCTGGGGTTAACCGAACACTTGTATGTTTTATTTCATTCTTTCTTCAGCTAAGTTCACTCATAAAAGAACAAAAGTAGAGTAGATATAAATATATCACTACTACAAGACGTCACAGACCAATAAGTAACCTTATTGGTGAATTATCTCCAGTTCATTCCTGTGTCAGACCAATAAGTAACCTGATTGGTGAATTATCTCCAGTTCATTCCTGTGTTTATCAGAGTAACTCTATTCAATCTAGGTAAGACTTTAATATCCTTGCTTGTTTATTTGAAGATAAACACAAAGCCACAGAAAGCGACATCTGTGCTTTGCCCATCACGAATATTGAAAGCCAATTTCTAGCATAGTTTTTGTGTTATCGGTATGATAAAGTGTTAAGTTTGGATCACGATCGAAAACAGAACTGTCATGATTTACTTTCGCTAGCCAATTTTTAGTTCCCGTTGTGTTCAAGGGAAAACAAATGTATTTATGAAAACATAAACATGCTTTGTTTAAATCAGTATTGTAAATAATTAGAAGTTGACAATATCTTCACGCGCCACGAGTTACTTCGCGGCAAAATCTAAATAGCAAGTATCACGAGAAGTTCCGGAAGTTTGTGTGTGTGTGTGTTTTCTTATAGTAAAACCACATCGGGCTATCTGCCGAGTCCCCCGAGAGGAATCGAACCCTTGATTTTAGCGTTGTAAATCCGGGGACGAGTTTATAGAAAACACGAAAAAAAACAGAAGTTTCCCAAACGTTTGTTTGTTGATAAACCGCTGCGAAATAAAGCAATATTTTCTCTCGATTTTAATCTGAACAGGTTACTTTCACGTCTATCAGTACCACTATGGGACTAAAGGATGCTGGGTTTATCTAGAAAAATGAATCATGTAGCAGTGAAAAAAAACAGGAACTCTCTTGAAACAGGACCTGAATAAACAGGAACCGCCCTTTTCAAAGGATTTGGACTAACAAAAACAAAACGTTAAAAACAACACTTGTCCCGGCATGGCCAGGTGGGTTAAGGTGTTCGATTCGTAATTCGAGGGTCGCGGGTTAGAATCTCCATCACAACAAACATGCTCGCCCTGTCAGCCGTGGGGGCGTTAAAAGTGACGGTTCATCCCACTAATCATTGGTGAAAGAGTAGCCCAGGGTTTGTGGTGGGTGGTGAGCACTAGCTGCTTTTCCTCTAGTCTTACATTGCTAAATTAGGGACGGCTACCGCAGATAGCCCTCGTGTAGCTTTCGCGAAATTAAAAAAAAACAAAAAAACTTGAAAGCTAACTTCTCTATCAAGAAGAGCTATATTTATAACCACCATATTTATAACAATAATAGTTTTCCTATCTAGCTGTGCTGTGAAACTGACAATCCCGGTACCACAGCGTGTCAAGTTTTCACCTTTATATTACAAGCAAAACCAACAGGTTATCTGAAAAATCGCCAAAGCGGCGTAAGACTCTCTCTTCAATGTGTCATGCGCTCTCTTCACGCACGTGCCTCCGAACTTCAGTCGGGCTCGACTCGCTAGACTAACTGACGATACAGTTGAAATAACAGCGCTACTGATTACTAACCACGTGGCTTTTAACCCTTCGTGAAACGATTTGTTAAACAGCCACATATCCTTACCTTTCCTGGATTTCATTGTGGCCCAGTATTCCTGCTTACGTATTCCACTGGAATATGATGGCAGTCCACAAAGTGAATGAATCGGCGATGACACTCTATCTTACACGACGAAAACTGAAGCTAATATCAAACACGAATACTGCTCGCGACAAGGACGTAACCACACTGCAACGAATGGTTTTGTTGCCGCTAGTATACAACCACGTGGTTCTACCAGTTGCCTGTTAGTAGAAGTAATGGCCACCTGAGGGCACTATAATACAGATTCGATATTTTTAACGCAAATATTTAAAACTGAAAACGTGCACGATTAAACGCAGTATATTATAAAGATTAGGAAAAATAATTAATAATTATTTTAAGTATATTATATATAAATATATATATTATATATAAATATGGACACAACATTGCCGTTTTAATATTTTTTATATTAATACGTTGTCATAGAAACCTCAACTGACGTAACGTGATACGACAAATAAAAAGATATGACGTAGTCTGTAAATTAAACTAGAAATTGAAACCAAATCTATAGCCTGATGAAACTACTAAAACTAATTATAATATTTTTACTTTTTATTGTACGAGGGAAATATTAATAATTCAATTCTGTAACTTCGGTCAGACAAGACCTAGTCGTTAGCATGCCACACTCAGGGTCCGAGGGTTTGTGGTTTGCATCTCGTTGCCTCAAAAATGCATTTCGCATGTTTGGCGTGACAGTATAATAAATTTCAGTATTCGATTAGAGTAGCCCAAGATTTGACGGTAGCACATGCTGCCGCCGAGATTCTTCCATTTAGATAATCAGCTCGGAATTAGAGACGGCTATACACGAATACGAGTAGTCCACGCGTAGCTTAACCAACTCCAACTCAAGAGGGCGTTATGATGATGATAATGCACGCGCATTACCAATGACGTGCCCTTTTGCCTTTAAAGACAGTTTTTTTTTTCTGTCATAAAACTGAAATCAATTACGTAAAGGCACACCTGATTCTACACTTTGTTTGATACGAATTATTGGAGAGTAGGAGATGATTTTATAATTAAAATAAATAGAACTAGGGGACTTGCAGACTTTTATAGTAGAAAAATAATTAATATAGTCTGAAGAATTTACATGCGTAAGTATAATATTTAATTTTACATTTTAAAAAATACTTATAAAACTAGTTGTGTAGGAGTTAAAGAAACGGTTCATAGTTTTATATGTGAAACAAGAAGTAATCCCCACAGTCCCCTCTAATATCCCCCTCAGAAAACACTCTTGCACAATGATACTTCAAAATCGTCCTTTTTGTCGATGGCCCCACCCTGTTACTGACAAGTCTCCCTTTACCCACCCACCTCGATGCTGGTAAAGTAACCTTTCTGTCAATGACCGCTGCCCCTTAAACGACCTTTGATCCTTACTAACATTTTAACAGTTTTTATATATTCACGTAAACACAGAAGAAAGAACCCACAGAAATCGCACGTTACACAGCGGTAGATTTTGTGCATTTGACAATTGTGTATCGATGCTCTGTCCACCGCTGGTATCAACACCCGAACTACAGTGTTTTTATAAAACCATCAGTAAAATCGTCTTGAAGCGTCTTACTGTAAAGCTACATAATTTGTTACGCTCTCTCTTTCTCCATCGCAGGGAATTGAACCAAGAATTTTACGTTGTAACTCTTTAAACATCAGCCTCGTTCCGTGTTCACTCTGCAAGACACGAGTAAGACAAATAGACTGGAACTCCACCATCACATGATGGCGAAACCATGCAAACTCAGACTTCATCTCTTAAATTTGAAACAATCCATTCTCCCTGTGGGACAGCAGTAAGTTTCTGGACCTACAAAGACAAGCTGGATACAGTTACCCGTATTGGAATCGGCAGATAGCTTGATGTGACTTCAAGCATATTCTCCTAAAGTTAAAATTTCTAGTAGGTTACACCAGCTGTCAGACTCTTAATAAAACCTGTACTGAATTACCATAGCTGTTAAACTCTATGAAACTTTCTTCTGAGCTATACTACTTATCAGCTTGTTTAGCTGATCTTAGGAAAGTTTCTCCATGGAACTGTATTTATATCTGGGTATCACAACCATATAAAACTACAACCTTAAACAAGCCTGTGTATACACGCTATAACGTGGCGTCATTGTTTAATACCTCTCAAGGACAAAAATTATAATGTCAGATAACGAAGACAACTGAAATAGAGAGATAGACCAAAAATAGAAAAGAGAGAAGGTTAAAAATTACATTAATGTGAAACCGTGCACGTATTGTATGGTGTTGTAGTATTCTATAGTATATGACAAGATACAATACCAATCTATCCTTGGTCATCATGTAGTATTCTATAGTATATGACAAGATACAACACCAATCTATCCTTGGTCATCATGTAGTATTCTATAGTATATGACAACACCAATATATCCTTGGTCATCTTGTAGTATTATATTGTAGGTGACAAAATACAACACCAATCTATCCTTGGTCATCATGTAGTATTCTATAGTAGGTGACAAGATACAACACCAATCTATCCTTGGTCATCATGTAGTATTCTATAGTAGGTGACAAGATACAACACCAATCTATCCTTGGTCATCATGTAGTATTCTATAGTAGGTGACAAGATACAACACCAATCTATCCTTGGTCATCATGTAGTATTCTATAGTAGGTGACAAGATACAACACCAATCTATCCTTGGTCATCATGTAGTATTCTATGGTAGGTGACAAGATACAACACCAATCTATCCTTGGTCATCATGTAGTATTATATAGTAGGTGACAAAATACAACACTAATCTATCCTTGGTCATCATGTAGTATTCTATAGTAGGTGACAAGATACAACACCAATCTATCCTTGGTCATCATGTAGTATTCTATAGTAGGTGACAAAATACAACACCAATCTATCCTTGGTCATCATGTAGTATTCTATAGTAGGTGACAAGATACAACACCAATCTATCCTTGGTCATCATGTAGTATTCTATAGTAGGTGACAAGATACAACACCAATCTATCCTTGGTCATCATGTAGTATTCTATAGTAGGTGACAAAATACAACACCAATCTATCCTTGGTCATCATGTAGTATTCTATAGTAGGTGACAAGATACAACACCAATCTATCCTTGGTCATCATGTAGTATTCTATAGTAGGTGACAAGATACAACACCAATCTATCCTTGGTCATCATGTAGTATTCTATAGTAGGTGACAAGATACAACACCAATCTATCCTTGGTCATCATGTAGTATTCTATAGTAGGTGACAAGATACAACACTAATCTATCCTTGGTCATCATGTAGTATTCTATAGTAGGTGACAAGATACAACACTAATATATCCTTGGTCATCATGTAGTATTCTATAGTAGGTGACAAAATACAACACCAATCTATCCTTGGTCATCATGTAGTATTCTATAGTAGGTGACAAGATACAACACTAATCTATCCTTGGTCATCATGTAGTATTCTATAGTAGGTGACAAAATACAACACCAATCTATCCTTGGTCATCATGTAGTATTCTATAGTAGGTGACAAGATACAACACTAATCTATCCTTGGTCATCATGTAGTATTCTATAGTAGGTGACAAAATACAACACTAATCTATCCTTGGTCATCATGTAGTATTCTATAGTAGGTGACAAGATACAACACCAATCTATCCTTGGTCATCATGTAGTATTCTATAGTAGGTGACAAGATACAACACCAATCTATCCTTGGTCATCATGTAGTATTCTATGGTAGGTGACAAGATACAACACCAATCTATCCTTGGTCATCATGTAGTATTCTATGGTAGGTGACAAGATACAACACCAATCTATCCTTGGTCATCATGTAGTATTCTATGGTAGGTGACAAGATACAACACCAATCTATCCTTGGTCATCATGTAGTATTCTATGGTAGGTGACAAGATACAACACCAATCTATCCTTGGTCATCATGTAGTATTCTATGGTAGGTGACAAGATACAACACCAATCTATCCTTGGTCATCATGTAGTATTCTATGGTAGGTGACAAGATACAACACCAATCTATCCTTGGTCATCATGTAGTATTCTATGGTAGGTGACAAGATACAACACCAATCTATCCTTGGCCATCATGTAGTATTCTATGGTAGGTGACAAGATACAACACCAATCTATCCTTGGCAATCATGTAGTATTCTATGGTAGGTGACAAGATACAACACCAATCTATCCTTGGTCATCATGTAGTATTATATTGTAGGTGACAAGATACAACACTAATCTATCCTTAGCCATCGTTTAGTTCTGTGAGACAGGCGTGCTGTTACAAGTTCTGTCAATTCTTGGTCATGATGTAGTGTTGTTAAACAGTTTGACTGATACAACTTCCATCTACCATTCTGCTGTCAATATTGTACCCACTTTCGAAACACAGCTAGTATAATGGTATTAAAGCTATTTTTCAGAAAGTACATTTGTTTGTTTCTCCGTCAGATTGCCTACCTTTCCATCTAGCTTAGTTTGTCGTTTTTACAATACTCTTTGTTTGGTTTACCTACGTGTGTGTCCAGATTAATCGAAAGTAAGTTTTATTTTTAGCGTCCATTCCACTTTTTACCTTCAGTATGGCACATTTTATGGTTCACATTATGTGTTATTTTCTGAACAATGATATCGCGAGGAATCAGCCCCTTAAAGAGTCCACATGCCAGCTGAAAATTAACAAAACTAAAGAAAATGAAGGTATTTCACTGACTCATTCCAGCGTTACAAACTGTGGGTAAAAAAGTGAAGAGGAAAACATATTTTGAGTACTCGAAACGGTTATACACTTTCAGGCTTCTTTCGCGTATGTACGCAAAGTGATACTCACCCATCTTAAGATATATATTTTTAAAAACTCGATTTTCACCTGTAGAGTACTGCTGAGCCACATTCAAGGCTGGGAGGGGAGCATAGAGCTGAATATAGTTTTAGGAATTCTGTTAACTCTGCTTTTCTTCCTTTTAATACAGAGTTAATTACAGGCCAGTGGTTAATGTACTGGGCTGTGGACACGAAGTTCCGTGGTTTCCAAAAGACAAAATTGCAATCCACATTTTGGGGGCATGTTTACGCTGTAAGATTGATGGTAAAATGTCACACACACATATATATATATATATGACCCAACGGGGGTCACTTTCAACATTGTTTATAATTGTCATTCATATTTACCTCCTGTATTCTATATTGAAACATGTCTGTTAATAAGCATATAAGTGCATAGTGACTTTTCGAACACCCAGATATCACTTTGTATTGTATATACACATCACCAGATTTGAAATTTATATTTATTAACCCACTATTAATTTGGATCAGTTATTAAGCTTCTATTAAACATTTGCTAATTAATTAATTAATATTAATCACTGAGTTGATATTTAAGCTAATATTAATTACTTTGTTAATCTAGAATTAATTATCGTTGATATGTCATTAACCTTTCTTGATAGTTTTCTTACAGCAAAGCCACAACGGGCTAACTGCCGAGCCTAATCGAACCTCTGATTTTAGCATTGTAAATCCGTAGACTTACCGCTGTACTAGCGGGGGATTCTGGATAAAAGTGAAATTAGTGGCACTTTGAGTTGTCAAAAAGTGACCGCTGGGAATTATCATCTACTACAGTTCATGGATCTGTCGTCTGGTATGGACAATCACGAGTTGCTAAAAAGTGACCGCTAGGGGCTATCATCTAACTCAGTTGATGGAGGTCTCGTATTGTCTGGTATGGACAATCATAAGTTATTAAAAAGTGACCGCTAGGGGCTATCATCTAACTCAGTTGATGGAGGTC
Source organism: Tachypleus tridentatus (assembly GCF_004210375.1). Taxonomy (NCBI): domain Eukaryota; kingdom Metazoa; phylum Arthropoda; class Merostomata; order Xiphosura; family Limulidae; genus Tachypleus; species Tachypleus tridentatus. The sequence goes on along the minus strand of NW_027467777.1, from coordinate 32,257,939 downwards.
TCGTTTCGTCTGGTATGGACAATCATAAGTTATTAAAAAGTGACCGCTAGGGGCTATCATCTAACTCAGTTGATGGAGGTCTCGTCTCGTCTGGTATGGACAATCATAAGTTATTAAAAAGTGACCGCTAGGGGCTATCATCTAACTCAGTTGATGGAGGTCTCGTTTCGTCTGGTGTGGACAATCATCAGAATTGCATCCAATGATAAGAAATGTAGTTTATGCCAAAATTGCAGTAGAAGACAAAAAGCCTTGTTTTCATTAGCCAAAGCATATCAGAGGTTCCAATATGGTTGGTCTTTTTAACAACAGATGTCGCGAAAATAAAGTTTACGTGTTTACTCGGGATAATTATACTCGACTCTTTTTTATTCTTTTAGTTTTTCTTCAGTTGTATCCTTTTATCTCGGTTCACAATTAAAACTGAGAACTGTGTTGTAGAACTGTTAATAACAGTTTAAGTTACAAAGTAAATAAAACTGGCAGACACCACACTTTCTTCAATAACTACGTTTGTTTCAGCTTACCTGAAGAGGTCGTCCTAATAAATTTAATACTCTGCAAAGTTTTATTTGTTTCTTTTTTATTAAGCACAAAACTTGCCAAAGAGCTACCCGTGCTTTGCCCACCACGGGTATCAAAGCCCGGTTTCTAGCAGTGCAAGTCCGTGGACATCTTGTTAAGCCACCTGAGGGAAATACTTTGTAAGATTTTAAAGAGATAATAATTTAGGCCTAAGTTGTTGTTTACCGCATTTTATCCACTTTCCTATTCTGTAGGAAATAACTTAAGAAAAGAGATAAAACACGGGTTAAAATGTATCAAATGTATTAAAACTGTTTCAACAAACCATTATCCAACTAAAAGACTGTTAACTTATATGAATTACCAAATAAATCAAATAATCAGAGAAATGTGTATTATAATATTTCATGTGATTGTTTCTACCTTTGGTACAACATCTAATAATGTTTCCAGTTCACGTTACAATATATACTCCAGATCCCAGCTCGCTTCCTTACAATATATACTCCAGATCCCAGCTCGCTTCCTTACCATATATACTCCAGATCCCAGCTCACTTCCTTACCAAATATATTCTATATCCCAGCTCACTTCCTTACCATATATATTCCAGATCCCAGTTCGCTTCCTTACCATATATACTCCAGATCCCAGCTTGCTTCCTTACCATATATACTCCAGATCCCAGCTCACTTCCTTACCAAATATATTCTATATCCCAGCTCACTTCCTTACCATATATACTCCAGATCCCAGCTCGCTTCCTTACCATATATACTCCAGATCCCAACTCACTTCCTTACCAAATGTATTCTATATCCCAGCTCACTTCCTTACCATATATACCTAGATCCCAGCTCACTTCCTTACCATATATATCTAGATCCCAGCTCGTTTCTTACCATATATACCTAGATCCCAGCTCACTTCCTACTAAATATATTCTATATCCCAGCTCACTTCCTTACCATATATACCTAGATCCCAGCTAATCTCCTACTAAATATACTCTAGATCCTAGCTCACTTCTTACTATATATACTCCAGATCCCAGCTTGCTTCCTTACCATATATATACCTAGATCCCAACTCACTTCCTTACCAAATGTATTCTATATCCCAACTCACTTCTTACCATACATACCTAGATCCCAGCTCACTTCCTTACCAAATATACTCCAGATCCCAGCACACTTCCTTACCATATATACTCCAGATCCCAGCTCGCTTCCTTACCATATATACTCCAGATCCCAGCTCGCTTTCTTACCATATACACTCCAGATCCCAGCTTCGCTTCTTACCATATATACTCCAGATCCCAGCTCACTTCCTTACCAAATATATTCTATATCCCAGCTTCACTTCTCTACTATATATACCTAGATCCCAGCTTCACTTCCATACCAAATATACTCCAGATCCCAGCTCGCTTCCTACCATATATATACCCAGATCCCAGCTTCGCTTCCTTACCATATATACTCCAGATCCTGGTTTCGCTTCCTTACCATATATACTCCAGATCCCAGCTCACTTCCTACCAAATATATTCTATATCCCAGCTCACTTCCTACCATATATACCTAGATCCCAGCTCACTTCCTTACCAAATATATTCTATATCCCAGCTCACTTCCTTACCATATATACTCCAGATCCCAGCTCACTTCCTTACCATATATACTCCAGATCCCAGCTCACTTCCTTACCATATATACTCCAGATCCCAGCTCACTTCCTTACCATATATATTCTAGGTTCTTAACTTACTTCCATACCATAGAAATTGTAGCAGGTTTAATTACACTTGTTAGATCTACATCACATAGAACTTCTTGAAATTCCAGTAATCTGACCATGAAACAAGTTTTTAGTCAATGTAGGTTTTCTTGTCTTTCTGTAGGCCATTACTCAAAACACAGTCGACAAATTATTTCAGAACATTCATTTCCGTATCGACTTGACACAAAATATACTTTCACATTTTATATACACACATTTCTTGACAACTCTCTACAAAATTTTAATTCTGAAAATCATTAGAATAATAAATACACATCTTTCGAAATATCTTGGAACATGTGTATATACTTTGGTGAGCCAGTGCTATATTTTGGAATATATTCATCCCTTCTAGTAACAATTATCTTCTCTATTTTCCATTTCTAATACGAGTTCATTTCTAAGACTTCTCTTCTAATTCCTTTACATTTTCTCCAACGGACTGAATCGATTTGGGCTGGCTCTCATCTGACACTTTCAACTCTTCAACCAAGGACTGCCACTGACCTAAATTTCTTCTGTTTAAAATAAATAAAACAACATTTAAACTGGTTTGAAAACAGTTTCACTTCATTACCATTACATTTACTTCCCATTTCACTTTTTACCATTACATTTTACTTCTCATTTCACTTTTTTACCATTACATTTTACTTCCCATTTCACTTTTTACCATTATATTTTACTTCCCATTTCACTTTTTTACCATTACAATTTACTTCCCCTTTCACTTCCTCACCATTACATTTTACTTCCCTCTTTCACTTCCTTACCATTACATTTTACTTCCCATTTCACTTCCTTACCATTACATTTTACATCCCATTTAACTTTTTTACCATTACATTTTACTTCCTATTTCACATTTTACTATTATATTTATTTCCTCTTTTCACTTCCTTACTATTATACTTTACTTCCTTTTCACTTCTTACTATTAAATTTTACATCCCATTTCACTTTTACCATTACATTTTGTATCCCATTTCACTTTTTTACCATTACTTTTTACATCCCATTTCACTTTTTTACCATTACATTTTACTCCCCATTTCACTTTTTTACCATTACATTTTACTTCCTTCCCATTTCACTTCCTTACCATTACATTTTACTTCCCATTTCACTTTTACCATTACATTTTACTCTATTTCACTTTTACTTTTATTATATTTACTTCCTATTTCACATTTTACCATTACATTTTATTTCCTTTTCACTTCTCTTACTATTATTAATTTACTTCCTCTTTCACTTCTTTACCATTAATTTTACATCCCATTTCACTTCCTTACAATTACATTTTGCTTCCCCTTTCACTTCCTTACCATTAAATTTTACATCCCATTTCACTTCCTTACAATTACATTTTGCTTCCCCTTTCACTTCCTTACCATTTCAATTTACTTCCCATTTCACTTTTTTACCATTACATTTTACTTCTCATTTCAATTTTTACCATTACATTTTACTTCCCATTTCAATTTTTACCATTTCATTTTACAGCAGTTACATTTCAATTCCTATTTCAAAACTGCCCTCTCTTCATTCTTTTCCTCCAAAACCCAATAATTTTATAGAAGTGACATTTAGAAGCTTGTGAATCGTTGACAGGAAGTAATTAATAAAAATGGAACATACATTATTGATTAAATAACATTAAAAGTGTTTGAAATACTTTCTCTTTTTCTGAACCTAAATCGTACATTAATTAATGGATGACCTGATACAAAACATTTATTCTGTTACATCACTAATTTTATTACAAATAACCTTCGTTCACGTTGTGTAACAATAGGAAGCGTTCAGAAAAGAACTCTGAAAAGTTCATCCTAAAACACGAATAAAAAAATAACTTCTCACATCTTTGTGTTGACGTTAAGATATAGACAATTTATCTGTCTACAACATGACACTTACAGACAACCATTCAACATCGGTCTGCTTTCTGGAATAGCAGCTGCCAAAAGTTCATAGCAGGGCTTACATATAGATGTCAGGAAACCCACCTAGGAAAACAGAAAATAACAGTGGTTACATCTTCAGTGAAAACATTAGTCTTAGGTTAGTTTTAAAAGAAGGTTACTAGTTCCAAAACTAATAACAAAACTGGTTACATCTTCAGTGAAAACATTTGTGTTATGTTAGTTTTAAAAGAAACTTACTAGTTCCAAAACTAATAACAAAACTGGTTACATCTTCAGTGAAAACATTTGTGTTATGTTAGTTTTAAACTTACTAGTTCCAAAACTAATAACAAAACTGGTCACATCTTCAGTGAAAACATTTGTGTTATGTTAGTTTTAAAAGAAAGTTACTAGTTCCAAAATTGATGATAAAACTGGTCACATCTTCAGTGAAAACATTTGTTTTATGTCCAAGAAAGAAAAGTAAAATGATAATTTATTAGTAGTCCTACCTGTGAAGCAGGCTGCTCCTGGGGTTTAGTTCGATCCATCATGGGCACGGGCTCTCTTCCTTGCATCCTCTCGGCATCACCCTGAAAACCAAAAGATTGGAGTACCACATGAAAATAGTATCACTTCTGATCGAGATAGTTCTGTGACCTTTGTTTCTTTTTGAAATATTCTTATAAAAGTCCACTGAAATAGTTATATAATATGTTTATGAATATATTTATTAATTATTTTTGTCCTCAAGTCCAAAGTTACACAATGGGTTAACTGTTCGCTTACTACTGCGGGTATCAAAATTCAATTTTTAACGTTATAAGCCTTCATACTTAGAGCTGAAGCAGGGAACATGGTCACTGTGTGTCCAGTTGTTGTTGTCTAAAAGCAAACCTACCAGATTGGTCATCTGTGCTCTTCGCAGTGGGGTCATGGAAACAGATTACCATTGTTGTCCCCCAGTGGCTCAGCGGTATGTCTGCGGACTTACAATGTTAAAAACCGGGTTTCGATACCTATGGTGGCCAGAGCATCTTTGTGCTTAATTGAAAAACAACAACAAATATCTATCGTTATGATCTCCTAAACTTAACGTCTCTGGAACTTCAATAACCATAATAATTGTGGGTAATTTACAAAAGTAAAGTAATGTTAACCCACTCTGTAAGTAAATCATGTACTTTATTATAGAAATTCTGATATAAATGCGTTAGGAATCATTTCTGATTTTGAAACAAAAGAAGCAGTCTGGGGTACCAAAAAAATTAAGTTTTTTTATTTTATACCCCACTGGTGAAGAATAACTTAAAAGTTTGATTGTCACAGTTCAGAAATTAGTTTGTTTATTCCATTAAAACAGAGCAACACTGGGATGTCTGTTGTGTCCACTAAGGAGAATAGAACCCTGGATTTTACCATTCTGAGTCCCTAATTTACAGCAGTTCCATATACAGAGAACTAAGTAAGTAATGACTTCACATGAAATAATAACTACTAAGAAATTGTCGGAAAAAGGTTTATTTAAGACAAAAAATATCGAATCCCAAATTTAACGTTGGATTACTCTTGGGATTTGGGATCTGTATCGGTTTCACTGAGTTGGTCATTTTAACAATAAGTTATTAATTTTTTGTTCTACTTTTAAAATAGTAACAGGAAACGAGTGTTTGTTTTTCTTATGGTAAAGCCACATCTGGCTATCTGCTATGTCAGGTTTATCTATTAACACAACTGTCATGGTCTACCTGTTAACACAACTGTCATGGTTTACATGTTAACACAACTGTCATGGTTTAACTGTTAACACAACTGTCATGGTCTACCTGTTACCACAACTGTCATGATTTACCTGTTAACACAACTGTCATAATTTAACTGTTAACACAACTGTCATGGTCTACCTGTTAACACAACTGTCATGATTTACCTGTTAACACAACTGTCATGGTCTACCTGTTAACACAACTGTCATGGTTTAACTGTTAACACAACTGTCATGGTTTACCTGTTAACACAACTGTTATGGTTTACGTGTTAACACAACTGTCATGGTTTACATGTTAACACAACTGTCATGGTCTACATGTAAACACAACTGTCATGGTTTACCTGTTAACACAGCTCTCATGGTTTACCTGTTAACACAACTGTCATGGTTTAACTGTTAACAGAACTGTCATGGTTTACATGTTAACACAACTGTCATGGTTTAACTGTTAACACAACTGTCATGGTCTACCTGTTAACACAACTGTCATGGTTTAACTCTTAACACAACTGTCATGGTTTAACTGTTAACACAACTGTCATGGTCTACCTGTTAACACAACTGTCATGGTTTAACTGTTAACACAACTGTCATGGTCTACCTGTTAACACAACTGTCATGATTTACCTGTTAACACAACTGTCATGGTCTACCTGTTAACACAACTGTCATGGTTTAACTGTTAACACAACTGTCATGGTCTACCTGTTAACACAACTGTCATGGTTTAACTGTTAACACAACTGTCATGGTCTACCTGTTAACACAACTGTCATGGTCTACCTGTTAACACAACTGTCATGGTTTAACTGTTAACACAACTGTCATGGTCTACCTGTTAACACAACTGTCATGGTTTAACTGTTAACACAACTTTCATGGTTTACCTGTTCATAAAACTCCTCAAAAATGACCTTCACCGTCTTTCGCTGTTCCTCCCAGGGTTTTGTACTGGCACATAGGTCACAGGCGGTCATAGCTATTGCTTCTAATAAGAGCCTACAAAGTACAACAAATACAGTCATGTGAAAAAGTTAGGACATGGAAGCCTGTGTATTTTTGTAACATGTTTGGATATATAGATATTTAATCTCAATTTTAACAATACTGAGAGATTATAGGAATATAACTAAATAATTAAAACTGAAGAAAAGACTTTTCAAGATCTTCTGTAAATGTAATTTTACAAAAATGCATATTCTAACTGAGGTAAAAGTTAGGACATCCTACCCCCTAATAGCTAGTGTTACCCCCTTTGGCTGAAATAACTGCAGTGAGACGCTTCTTGCAGCCATCTACCAGTCTCTGACATCGATCTGAAGAAAGTTTGCCCCACTCCTCAATGCAGAATTCTTTCAGCTGTGAGATGTTTGAGAGGTTTCTTGCATGTACAGCCCGTTTTAAGTCACCCCACAGCATCTCAATGGGATTAAGTTCTGGTCTTTGACTCGGCCATTCCAGGATTCTCCATTTCTTAGTTTTCTGCCAGTCGTTGGTGGATTTACTGGTATGTTTTGGGTCATTGTCGTGTTGCATGGTCCAGGTCCGCTTCAGCTTTACTTTTCTTACAGATGGTCTCACATGATCCTCAAGCACCCTTTGATACACGGTAGAATTCATGGTGGATTCTATGATTGTGAGCTGTCCAGGTCCTGCTACAGCAAAGCAGCCCCAAACCATGACACCTCCATGCTTCACAGTTGGTATGAGGTTCTTTTCCTGGAATGCTGTATTTGGTTTATGCCAAACATGTCCTCTGTTCTGGTGTCCAAATAATTCAGTTTTGGACTCATCATCCCAAAGAATATTATTCCAGAAGACCTGGTCTTTGTCTACATTGTCTCTGGCACACTTCAATCTGGTCTTGATGTTTCTCTTAGAGAGCAAAGGTTTCCTCCTTGTACACTTCCCACGCAAGTTAAACTTGTGCAGTCTCTTTCTGATTGTAGAAACATGCACTTTCAAATCAACAGTAGCCAGAGCCTGCTGTAGGTCCCATGATGACATGTTAAGGTGTTTGGAGACCTCTTTTAGCATCTTGCGGTCTGCTCTCGGGGTGAACTTGCTTGGACGACCAGACCTGTTGACAGTTGTTTTGAAAGTCCTCCACTTGTTGACTATTTTCCAGACAGTGGAATGGCTTATTTCAAAATATTTTGGGATTTTTTTAAATCCCTTACCAGCCTCATAAGCTGCTACAATTTTCTTTCTGAAGGTCTCAGACATCTCTTCTGCTCTCACCATGATGCTCACTCTCACTTCAACAGTCAGGAGCACACCAAACTAAATGTCTGAGGTTTAAATAGGACAAGCCTCATTCAAAATGCTGAGTAACGATCTTCTAATCATGTACACCTGGTGTGATACACCTGTGTGTGAGTTGAGCCATTTTAAGTGGGAATAAATGTGGGGGTGTCCTAACTTTTCCTCAATTAGAATACGTATTTTTGTAGAATTACATTTACAGAAGATCATGAAAAGTCTTTTCTTCAGTTTTAATTATTTAGTTATATTCCTATAATCTCTCAGTATTGTTAAAATTGAGATTAAATATCTATATATCCAAAAATGTTACACAAATACACAGGTTTTCATAGGGTGTCCTAACTTTTTCAAATGACTGTAGGTCCTGATGAAGACCTGTTTTAACAAGCGGTAGCATCACCATCTAGTTATTTCTAGTAAAGAGCTATTTTAAAAAATCCACACATCGACATTGGTTATTCCAGATGAATATCTCCTTTAAAAGACAGAATCACTTCCATCAGTTGATTTAAAATAAACCAATCTTCGATACCTATTCATACTTGACACCATCAGTTGATTTAAAATAAACCAATCTTCCATACCTATTCATAGTTAACACCATCAGTTGATTTAAAATAAACCAATCTTCGATACCTATTCATACTTAACAGATGAATATCTCCTTTAAAAGACAGAATCACTTCCATCAGTTGATTTAAAATAAACCAATCTTCGATACCTATTAAACTTAACACCATCAGTTGATTTAAAATAAACCAATCTTCGATACCTATTAAACTTAACACCATCAGTTGATTTAAAATAAACCAATCTTCGATACCTATTAAACTTAACACCATCAGTTGATTTAAAATAAACCAATCTTCGATACCTATTCATACTTGACACCATCAGTTGATTTAAAATAAACCAATCTTCCATACCTATTCATACTTAACACCATCAGTTGATTTAAAATAAACCAATCTTCTATACCTATTCATACTTGACACCATCAGTTGATTTAAAATAAACCAATCTTCCATACCTATTCATACTTAACACCATCAGTTGATTTAAAATAAACCAATCTTCTATACCTATTCATACTTAACACCATCAGTTGATTTAAAATAAACCAATCTTCGATACCTATTCATACTTAACACCATCAGTTGATTTAAAATAAACCAATCTTCTATACCTATTCATACTTAACACCATCAGTTGATTTAAAATAAACCAATCTTCCATACCTATTCATACTTGACACCATCAGTTGATTTAAAATAAACCAATCTTCCATACCTATTCATACTTAACACCATCAGTTGATTTAAAATAAACCAATCTTCCATACCTATTCATACTTAACACCATCAGTTGATTTAAAATAAACCAATCTTCTATACCTATTCATACTTAACACCATCAGTTGATTTAAAATAAACCAATCTTCGATACCTATTCATACTTGACACCATCAGTTGATTTAAAATAAACCAATCTTCCATTCCTATTCATAGTTAACACCATCAGTTGATTTAAAATAAACCAATCTTCCATACCTATTCATACTTGACACCATCAGTTGATTTAAAATAAACCAATCTTCCATACCTATTCATACTTAACACCATCAGTTGATTTAAAATAAACCAATCTTCGATACCTATTCATACTTAACACCATCAGTTGATTTAAAATAAACCAATCTTCCATACCTATTCATACTTAACACCATCAGTTGATTTAAAATAAACCAATCTTCGATACCTATTCATACTTAACACCATCAGTTGATTTAAAATAAACCAATCTTCGATACCTATTCATACTTGACACCATCAGTTGATTTAAAATAAACCAATCTTCGATACCTATTCATACTTAACACCATCAGTTGATTTAAAATAAACCAATCTTCTATACCTATTCATACTTAACACCAGCAGTTGATTTAAAATAAACCAATCTTCTATACCTATTCATACTTAACACCATCAGTTGATTTAAAATAAACCAATCTTCCATACCTATTCATACTTAACACCATCAGTTGATTTAAAATAAACCAATCTTCGATACCTATTCATACTTAACACCATCAGTTGATTTAAAATAAACCAATCTTCTATACCTATTCATACTTGACACCATCAGTTGATTTAAAATAAACCAATCTTCCATACCTATTCATACTTAACACCATCAGTTGATTTAAAATAAACCAATCTTCTATACCTATTCATACTTAACACCATCAGTTGATTTAAAATAAACCAATCTTCGATACCTATTCATACTTAACACCATCAGTTGATTTAAAATAAACCAATCTTCGATACCTATTCATACTTAACACCATCAGTTGATTTAAAATAAACCAATCTTCCATACCTATTCATAGTTAACACCATCAGTTGATTTAAAATAAACCAATCTTCCATACCTATTCATACTTGACACCATCAGTTGATTTAAAATAAACCAATCTTCGATACCTATTCATACTTAACACCATCAGTTGATTTAAAATAAACCAATCTTCCATACCTATTCATACATAACAATTATTTCTTTAATATATTCGATAAATATTCGCTTAGCTTCTTGAGTTAAAAAACGAAAAACTATCTCTGTACGTGTTAAACTATTCTACAGAAGCAAAGACAAAACTAAATGGTACATTTAGAAGTTCAGAGTACAAAAAAAAATGTTTTAAATACGATCTGGAGCGAATTGAAGTGCGACCGGTAACAGCACTTACATGAAACTTTAATGTACATTATATTATTTATATATGTCAAAAGATGGCGTTATCGTCTATGGTTTCAACGATATGTGAGAATTTTTATACACGACATATTTGAATTTTAAATTCTATTTAAGTTACGAATCTTTACGATTCAGGTTTATGTATATACTCTTGTATCAGGTATTTTTAATATATTTTTATACGCTAGTGTACGTACACACGTGTATATTAAAATACGGTTACCTGTGCTCATTAGAATCCCAGTCAAACCCGTTTTCATCGAGGATTCTTCTCAGCTTGATTTGATTTGGAAAGAACAAAGCCAAATCTGTTGCTAATATACAATGCTTTATGTTTCTCAGCACCTTAAGAAATAATAAATAAAACGTAGAAACTACTGGAGCATATAGAACAACATCACTAGAGTTTTAATAACAAATTACAAGACGAACAAAACACAGAACGAACCAAATCTAAAATAAAAAGTTGTTGTTGTTGTTGCCGGGACTAAACTGAAACTAAACATCTACAGGAATGGATAGACACTTACTTTTTTATATTCATCGGAAGTCAGGTTCTTAAAAATGTTGTGTCCTTCTTGCTGTGGATGAAACAAACAAACTCTACATTAACATAAAACAAAATAACTGAATGAAACTCTAGTGTGGTTAACATGAGCACAAATTAACCGTTATTTGACCAGGTCAGAGCTCACAAAACATATACTGATCTATTCATGAGCACAAATTAACCGTTGTTTGACCAGGTCAGAGTTCACAAAACACATCTCGATCTATTCACGAGCACAAATTAACAGTTATTTCACCAGGTCAGAGTTCACAAAACACATCTCGATCTATTCACGAGCACAAATTAACAGTTATTTGACCAGGTCAGAGCTCACAAAACTCATCTTGACCTATTCACGAGCACAAATTAACGGTCATATTTGACCAGGTCAGAGCTCACAAAACACATCTTGACCTATTCACGAGCACAAATTAACGGTCATATTTGACCAGGTCAGAGTTCACAAAACATATACTGACCTATTCACGAGCACAAATTAACGGTCATATTTGACCAGGTCTGAGTTCACAAAACACTTCTTGACCTATCCACGAGCACAAATTAACGGTCATATTTGACCAGGTCTGAGTTCACAAAACACATCTTGACCTATTCACGAGCACAAATTAACGGTCATATTTGACCAGGTCTGAGTTCCCAAAACACATCTTGACCTATTCACGAGCACAAATTAACGGTCATATTTGACCAGGTCTGAGTTCACAAAACACATCTTGACCTATTCACGAGCACAAATTAACGGTCATATTTGACCAGGTCTGAGTTCACAAAACACATCTTGACCTATTCACGAGCACAAATTAACGGTCATATTTGACCAGGTCAGAGCTCACAAAACACATCTTGACCTATTCACGAGCACAAATTAACGGTCATATTTGACCAGGTCAGAGCTCACAAAACACATCTTGACCTATTCATGAGCACAAATTAACGGTCATATTTGACCAGGTCTGAGTTCACAAAACACATCTTGACCTATTCACGAGCACAAATTAACGGTCATATTTGACCAGGTCAGAGCTCACAAAACACATCTTGACCTATTCACGAGCACAAATTAACGGTCATATTTGACCAGGTCAGAGCTCACAAAACACATCTTGACCTATTCACGAGCACAAATTAACCGTTATGTTTCATCAAATGAAAAGTTTTAACCAATGAAGAAGTCCCACTCGAACCATTATGTATCTACAAATAATTAATTTCTGCCGAATATGACCAGGTCAGAGTTCGCTAAACACATTTTAATTATACCGAAAATCAAATCATGTACTATTTTCACCAACTACCCGACATGAATGTCTAAATTCATAAAAAACAAACTTTTCGTAATAAACCTATGATGAACGAGTCAATAAACAGACCAGTATAATTTGATTTTCTGTTACAGTAGAAATGAAACCAACGTTACCTGAAGAATAGAAACCGTTTGGTTGAAGTGGTGATGCTCTAGGGTTGATGTGGTGTACATTGCAGCGAGGGGAGAGGCGGACTTCACTAGAAACTGGTTGTTTTTCCCCCTGTGGTCTAGATCGTGGCACAAACAGGCAACGAAAAGCGCCAATTTCTGTAACAGTTATAAACCAGAAACGTAACTACCCCAACACAATGCTTTTACCTTGTAATATTGTTACGTCTTTGTTGTCTTTTCAACAAACTGTCACTAGGTTTGGCAAAACAAACGTTGAAATTAGACAGGAAATTATGGGTAAATATCAAATTAAATGTGGAACAAAGGTTTGTTATAAAAATGAAATTATTATAATAATCACTTTAATAGTACAATAAATATCTCGACAGAGGGATTATCCCTCTAGCGGATGTTTGTGGAACAAAACACTCATATATCGATGGATTTATTTTAACAACTTTTAAAGCTATGACATCAATCCCTCTGAAGTTTCTAGGATTATAAACGTGACGACTGTTTCCACCAGAGGGCTGTTAGAAGATAAACAAGTCATTTACTTAGAGTGAAATGAATGTTCGAGAAACCGAACCTCTGTAGGTGTGAAAACTTCCGGTGAACTTTTAATGATGGCGTACATAGAATTAGCCACACTAAATCCGTGTTCCCAGTTGTGGTACGGAACTCTTCGATAATTCTTCCTTACTGTCAAGGTGAACCGAATCAAACAGTCCTGATCGAACCTGTTGGAATAAAAGAACCAATAATCACATCGACCAACCAAACCTCATTGTTGAGAGAAGGAACACCAGTCTTAACAAACGAACACAGAGCGTGGTAATGATATATTAATTCTGTCGCCCTATACTTCTTACTAATAAAGAATCGCCCTATACTTCTTACTAATAAAGAATCGCCCTATACTTCTTACTAATAAAGTAACGCCCTACACTTCTTACTAATAAAGAATCGCCCTATACTTCTTACTAATAAAGAATCGCCCTATACTTCTTACTAATAAAGAATCGCCCTACACTTCTTACTAATAAAGAATCGCCCTATACTTCTTACTAATAAAGTAACGCCCTACACTTCTTACTAATAAAGAATCGCCCTATACTTCTTACTAATAAAGTAACGCCCTACACTTCTTACTAATAAAGTAACGCCCTATACTTCTTACTAATAAAGTAACGCCCTACACTTCTTACTAATAAAGTAACGCCCTACACTTCTTACTAATAAAGAATCGCCCTATACTTCTTACTAATAAAGTAACGCCCTACACTTCTTACTAATAAAGCAACGCCCTATACTTCTTACTAATAAAGCAACGCCCTATACTTCTTACTAATAAAGAATCGCCCTATACTTCTTACTAATAAAGAATCGCCCTATACTTCTTACTAATAAAGAATCGCCCTATACTTCTTACTAATAAAGAATCGCCCTATACTTCTTACTAATAAAGCAACGCCCTATACTTCTTACTAATAAAGAATCGCCCTATACTTCTTACTAATAAAGAATCGCCCTACACTTCTTACTAATAAAGAATCGCCCTATACTTCTTACTAATAAAGAATCGCCCTATACTTCTTACTAATAAAGAATCGCCCTATACTTCTTACTAATAAAGTAACGCCCTACACTTCTTACTAATAAAGCAACGCCCTATACTTCTTACTAATAAAGCAACGCCCTATACTTCTTACTAATAAAGAATCGCCCTACACTTCTTACTAATAAAGAATCGCCCTATAGTTCTTACAGCATTCACACATAGCGACATAAAAGCCGTAACGTGACAGGAGCAACAAACCCTCAGTAAATACCAAAGGCTACATTTACAGTTCACGAACATCAAGAGGTTTTCACATAACTAGCTCTTCACATACACGGAAACGAGTTTCAGTTGAAAAATACCGTTTATAACACCCCTCACCAGGAATAAATTACACACTTACTTACAAGTTCCATAGTAAAACTAAGGGTTTATAACAATAGTGATTCAAACATCAGCAAAATTACTTTTCTAACACATGGTGAAACATTAAACATTATCTATTATTAACAGAAAATAATATATAAAACATTAAACTGGTAATGTCGTTATCAGTAATGTAATCAAACATTAAACTGGTAATGTCGTTATCAGTAGTGTTATCAAACTTTAAACTGGTAATGTCGTTATCAGTAGTGTAATCAAACATTAAACTGGTAATGTCGTTATCAGTAGTGTTATCAAACTTTAAACTGGTAATGTCGTTATCAGTAATGTAATCAAACTTTAAACTGGTAATGTCGTTATCAGTAATGTAATCAAACTTTAAACTGGTAATGTCGTTATCAGTAATGTAATCAAACTTTAAACTGGTAATGTCGTTATCAGTAATGTAATCAAACTTTAGACTGGTAATGTCGTTATCAGTAGTGTAATCAAACTTTAAATTCGTAAGGTCGTTATCAGTAATGTAATCAAACTTTAAACTGGTAATGTCGTTATCAGTAATGTAATCAAACTTTAAATTCGTAAGGTCGTTATCAGTAATGTAATCAAACTTTAAACTGGTAATGTCGTTATCAGTAATGTAATCAAACTTTAAATTCGTAAGGTCGTTATCAGTAGTGTAATCAAACTTTAAATTCGTAAGGTCGTTATCAGTAATGTAATCAAACTTTAAATTCGTAATGTCGTTATCAGTAATATAATCAAACTTTAGACTGGTAATGTCGTTATCAGTAATGTAATCAAACTTTAAATTCGTAAGGTCGTTATCAGTAATGTAATCAAACTTTAAATTCGTAATGTCGTTATCAGTAATGTAATCAAACTTTAAACTGGTAATGTCGTTATCAGTAATGTAATCAAACTTTAAACTGGTAATGTCGTTATCAGTAATATAATCAAACTTTAAACTGGTAATGTCGTTATCAGTAATGTAATCAAACTTTAAACTGGTAATGTCGTTATCAGTAATGTAATCAAACTTTAAACTGGTAATGTCGTTATCAGTAATGTAATCAAACATTAAACTGGTAATGTCGTTATCAGTAGTGTAATCAAACTTTAAACTGGTAATGTCGTTATCAGTAATGTAATCAAACTTTAAACTGGTAATGTCGTTAACAGTAATGTAATCAAACATTAAACTGGTAATGTCGTTATCAGTAGTGTAATCAAACTTTAGACTGGTAATGTCGTTATCAGTAATGTCATCAAACTTTAAACTGGTAATGTCGTTATCAGTAATGTAATCAAACTTTAAACATTTTATATTATCTATTATCAACAGAAAATAATATATCAAACTTTAAACTGGTAATGTCGTTATCAGTAATGTAATCAAACTTTAAACTGGTAATGTCGTTATCAGTAATGTCCTCAAACTTTAAACTGGTAATGTCGTTATCAGTAATGTGATCAAACTTTAAACTGGTAATGTCGTTATCAGTAGTGTAATCAAACTTTAAACTGGTAATGTCGTTATCAGTAGTGTAATCAAACTTTAAACTGGTAATGTCGTTATCAGTAGTGTAATCAAACTTTAAACTGGTAATGTCGTTATCAGTAATGTAATCAAACTTTAAACTGGTAATGTCGTTATCAGTAATGTAATCAAACTTTAAACTGGTAATGTCGTTATCAGTAATGTAATCAAACTTTAGACTGATAATGTCGTTATCAGTAATATAATCAAACTTTAAACTGGTAATGTCGTTATCAGTAATGTAATCAAACTTTAAACTGGTAATGTCGTTATCAGTAATGTAATCAAACTTTAAACTGGTAATGTCGTTATCAGTAATGTTTAATCAAATCAGTAATGTAATCAAACTTTAAACTGGTAATGTCGTTATCAGTAATGTAATCAAACTTTAAACTGGTAATGTCGTTATCAGTAATGTAATCAAACTTTAAACTGGTAATGTCGTTATCAGTAGTGTAATCAAACTTTAAACTGGTAATGTCGTTATCAGTAATGTAATCAAACTTTAAACTGGTAATGTCGTTATCAGTAATGTAATCAAACTTTAAACTGGTAATGTCGTTATCAGTAATGTAATCAAACTTTAAACTGGTAATGTCGTTATCAGTAATGTAATCAAACTTTAAACTGGTAATGTCGTTATCAGTAATGTAATCAAACTTTAAACTGGTAATGTCGTTATCAGTAATGTAATCAAACTTTAAACTGGTAATGTCGTTATCAGTACTTTAAACTGGTAATGTCGTTATCAGTAATGTAATCAAACTTTAAACTGGTAATGTCGTTATCAGTAATGTAATCAAACTTTAAACTGGTAATGTCGTTATCAGTAGTGTAATCAAACTTTAAACTGGTAATGTCGTTATCAGTAATGTAATCAAACTTTAAACTGGTAATGTCGTTATCAGTAATGTAATCAAACTTTAAACTGGTAATGTCGTTATCAGTAGTGTAATCAAACTTTAAACTGGTAATGTCGTTATCAGTAGTGTAATCAAACTTTAAACTGGTAATGTCGTTATCAGTAATGTAATCAAACTTTAAACTGGTAATGTCGTTATCAGTAATGTAATCAAACTTTGGTAAACTGGTAATGTCGTTATCAGTAATGTAATCAAACTTTAAACTGGTAATGTCGTTATCAGTAGTGTAATGAAACTTTAAACTGGTAATGTCGTTATCAGTAATGTAATCAAACTTTAAACTGGTAATGTCGTTATCAGTAATGTAATCAAACTTTAAACTGGTAATGTCGTTATCAGTAATGTAATCAAACTTTAAACTGGTAATGTCGTTATCAGTAATGTAATCAAACTTTAAACTGGTAATGTCGTTATCAGTAGTGTAATGAAACTTTAAACTGGTAATGTCGTTATCAGTAATGTAATCAAACTTTAAACTGGTAATGTCGTTATCAGTAGTGTAATCAAACTTTAGACTGGTAATGTCGTTATCAGTAATGTAATCAAACTTTAAACTGGTAATGTCGTTATCAGTAGTGTAATGTAATCAAACTTTAAACTGGTAATGTCGTTATCAGTAATGTAATCAAACTTTAAACTGGTAATGTCGTTATCAGTAATGTAATCAAACTTTAAACTGGTAATGTCGTTATCAGTAATGTAATCAAACTTTAAACTGGTAATGTCGTTATCAGTAATGTAATCAAACTTTAAACTGGTAATGTCGTTATCAGTAATGTAATCAAACTTTAAACTGGTAATGTCGTTATCAGTAATGTAATCAAACTTTAAACTGGTAATGTCGTTATCAGTAATGTAATCAAACTTTAAACTGGTAATGTCGTTATCAGTAGTGTAATCAAACTTTAAACTGGTAATGTCGTTATCAGTAATGTAATCAAACTTTAAACTGGTAATGTCGTTATCAGTAATGTAATCAAACTTTAAACTGGTAATGTCGTTATCAGTAATGTAATCAAACTTTAAACTGGTAATGTCGTTATCAGTAATGTAATCAAACTTTAAACTGGTAATGTCGTTATCAGTAATGTAATCAAACTTTAAACTGGTAATGTCGTTATCAGTAATGTAATCAAACTTTAAACTGGTAATGTCGTTATCGTAATAATCAAACTTTAAACTGGTAATGTCGTTATCAGTAATGTAATCAAACTTTAAACTGGTAATGTCGTTATCAGTAATCAAACTTTAAACTGGTAATGTCGTTATCAGTAATGTAATCAAACTTTAAACTGGTAATGTCGTTATAATGTAATCAAACTTTAAACTGGTAATGTCGTTATCAGTAATGTAATCAAACTTTAAACTGGTAATGTCGTTATCAGTAATGTAATCAAACTTTAAACTGGTAATGTCGTTATGAGTAATGTAATCAAACTTTAAACTGGTAATGTCGTTATCAGTAATGTAATCAAACTTTAAACTGGTAATGTCGTTATCAGTAATGTAATCAAACTTTAAACTGGTAATGTCGTTATCAGTAATGTAAGTAGTGTAATCAAACTTTAAACTGGTAATGTCGTTATCAGTAATGTAATCAAACTTTAAACTGGTAATGTCGTTATCAGTAATGTAATCAAACTTTAAACTGGTAATGTCGTTATCAGTAATGTAATCAAACTTTAAACTGGTAATGTAATCAAACTTTAAACAGGTAATGTCGTTATCAGTATAATGTCGTTATCAGTAATGTAATCAAACTTTAAACTGGTAATGTCGTTATCAGTAATGTAATCAAACTTTAAACTGGTAATGTCGTTATCAGTAATGTAATCAAACTTTAAACTGGTAATGTCGTTATCAGTAATGTAATCAAACTTTAAACTGGTAATGTCGTTATCAGTAATGTAATCAAACTTTAAACTGGTAATGTCGTTATCAGTAATGTAATCAAACTTTAAACTGGTAATGTCGTTATCAGTAATGTAATCAAACTTTAAACTTTAAACTGGTAATGTCGTTATCAGTAATGTAATCAAACTTTAAACTGGTAATGTTATCAGTAATGTAATCAAACTTTAAACTGGTAATGTCGTTATCAGTAATGTAATCAAACTTTAAACTGGTAATGTCGTTATCAGTAATGTAATCAAACTTTAAACTGGTAATGTCGTTATCAGTAATGTAATCAAACTTTAAACTGGTAATGTCGTTATCAGTAGTGTAATCAAACTTTAAACTGGTAATGTCGTTATCAGTAATGTAATCAAACTTTAAACTGGTAATGTCGTTATCAGTAATGTAATCAAACTTTAAACTGGTAATCAAACTTTAAACTGGTAATGTCGTTATCAGTAATGTAATCAAACTTTAAACTGGTAATGTCGTTAAGTAATGTAATCAAACTTTAAACTGGTAATGTCGTTATCAGTAATGTAATCAAACTTTAAACTGTCGTTAAGTGTAATCAAACTTTAAACTGTTATCAGTAATGTAATCAAACTTTAAACTGGTAATGTCGTTATCAGTAATGTAATCAAACTTTAAACTGGTAATGTCGTTATCAGTAATGTAATCAAACTTTAAACTGGTAATGTCGTTATCAGTAATGTAATCAAACTTTAAACTGGTAATGTCGTTATCAGTAATGTAATCAAACTTTAAACTGGTAATGTCGTTATCAGTAATGTAATCAAACTTTAAACTGGTAATGTCGTTATCAGTAATGTAATCAAACTTTAAACTGGTAATGTCGTTATCAGTAATGTAATCAAACTTTAAACTGGTAATGTCGTTATCAGTAATGTAATCAAACTTTAAACTGGTAATGTCGTTATCAGTAATGTAATCAAACTTTAAACTGGTAATGTCGTTATCAGTAATGTAATCAAACTTTAAACTGGTAATGTCGTTATCAGTAATGTAATCAAACTTTAAACTGGTAATGTCGTTATCAGTAATGTAATCAAACTTTAAACTGGTAATGTCGTTATCAGTAATGTAATCAAACTTTAAACTGGTAATGTCGTTATCAGTAATGTAATCAAACTTTAAACTGGTAATGTCGTTATCAGTAATGTAATCAAACTTTAAACTGGTAATGTCGTTATCAGTAATGTAATCAAACTTTAAACTGGTAATGTCGTTATCAGTAATGTAATCAAACTTTAAACTGGTAATGTCGTTATCAGTAATGTAATCAAACTTTAAACTGGTAATGTCGTTATCAGTAATGTAATCAAACTTTAAACTGGTAATGTCGTTATCAGTAATGTAATCAAACTTTAAACTGGTAATGTCGTTATCAGTAATGTAATCAAACTTTAAACTGGTAATGTCGTTATCAGTAGTGTAATCAAACTTTAAACTGGTAATGTCGTTATCAGTAATGTAATCAAACTTTAAACTGGTAATGTCGTTATCAGTAATGTAATCAAACTTTAAACTGGTAATGTCAAACCAAACAGTTATCAAACTTAAACTGTAATGTCGTTAATCAAACTTAAACTGGTAATGTCGTTATCAGTAATGTAATCAAACTTTAAACTGGTAATGTCGTTACAGTAGTGTAATCAAACTTTAAACTGTAGGTATCAAACTTTAAACTGTAATGTATCAGTAGTGTAATCAAACTTTAAACTGGTAATGTCGTTATCAGTAATGTAATCAAACTTTAAACTGGTAATGTCGTTATCAGTAATGTAATCAAACTTTAAACTGTAATGTCGTTATCAACAAACTTTAAACTGGTAATGTCGTTATCAGTAATGTAATCAAACTTTAAACTGGTAATGTCGTTATCAGTAATGTAATCAAACTTTAAACTGGTAATGTCGTTAATGTGTAATCAAACTTTAAACTGGTAATGTCGTTATCAGTAATGTAATCAAAATGTAATTTAAACTGGTAATGTCGTTATCAGTAATGTAATCATCAACTTTAAACTGGTAATGTCGTTATCAGTAATGTGGTAATCAAACTTTAAACTGGTAATGTCGTTATCAGTAATGTAATCAAACTTTAAACTGGTAATGTCGTTATCAGTAATGTAATCAAACTTTAAACTGGTAAGTAATGTCGTTATCAGTAATGTAATCAAACTTTAAACTAAGGTAAGTGTCGTTATCAGTAATGTAATCAAACTTTAAACTGGTAATGTCGTTATCAGTAATGTAATCAAACTTTAAACTGGTAATGTCGTTATCAGTAATGTAATCAAACTTTAAACTGGTAATGTCGTTATCAGTAATGTAATCAAACTTTAAACTGGTAATGTCGTTATCAGTAATGTAATCAAACTTTAAACTGGTAATGTCGTTATCAGTAATGTAATCAAACTTTAAACTGGTAATGTCGTTATCAGTAGTGTAATCAAACTTTAAACTGGTAATGTCGTTATCAGTAATGTAATCAAACTTTAAACTGGTAATGTCGTTATCAGTAATGTAATCAAACTTTAAACTGGTAATGTCGTTATCAGTAATGTAATCAAACTTTAAACTGGTAATGTCGTTATCAGTAATATCAAACTAAACTGGTAATGTCGTTATCAGTAATGTAATCAAACTTAAACTGGTAATGTCGTTATCAGTAATGTAATCAAACTTTAAACTGGTA
Organism: Tachypleus tridentatus; assembly: GCF_004210375.1. Lineage (NCBI taxonomy): Eukaryota > Metazoa > Arthropoda > Merostomata > Xiphosura > Limulidae > Tachypleus > Tachypleus tridentatus. The sequence continues at coordinate 32,235,910 of NW_027467777.1, read as the reverse complement.
ATGTCGTTATCAGTAATGTAATCAAACTTTAAACTGGTAATGTCGTTATCAGTAATGTAATCAAACTTTAAACTGGTAATGTCTATCGTTATCATATATCAAACTTTAAACTGGTAATTATCAATCAAACTTTAAACTGTAATGTAATCAAACTTTAAACTGGTAATGTCGTTATCAGTAATCAAACTTTAATCAAACTTTATCAGTAATGGTAAACTCGTTATCAGTAATGTAATCAAACTTTAAACTGGTAATGTCGTTATCAGTAATGTAATCAAACTTTAAACTGGTATGTCGTTATCTATTTATCAAACTTTAAACTGGTAATAGTATGTAATCAAACTTTAAACTGGTAATGTCGTTATCAGTAGTGTAATCAAACTTTAAACTGGTAATGTGTTATCAGTAGTGTAATCAAACTTCGTGGTAATGTCGTATAATGTAATCAAACTTTAAACTGGTAATGTCGTTATCAGTAATGTAATCAAACTTTAAACTGGTAATGTCGTTATCAGTAATGTAATCAAACTTTAAACTGGTAATGTCGTTATCAGTAATGTAATCAAACTTTAAACTGGTAATGTCGTTATCAGTAATGTAATCAAACTTTAAACTGGTAATGTCGTTATCAGTAATGTAATCAAACTTTAAACTGGTAATGTCGTTATCAGTAATGTAATCAAACTTTAAACTGGTAATGTCGTTATCAGTAATGTAATCAAACTTTAAACTGGTAATGTCGTTATCAGTAATGTAATCAAACTTTAAACTGGTAATGTCGTTATCAGTAATGTAATCAAACTTTAAACTGGTAATGTCGTTATCAGTAATGTAATCAAACTTTAAACTGGTAATGTCGTTATCAGTAGTGTAATCAAACTTTAAACTGGTAATGTCGTTATCAGTAATGTAATCAAACTTTAAACTGGTAATGTCGTTATCAGTAATGTAATCAAACTTTGGTAAACAAACTGGTAATGTCGTTATCAGTAATAATAATCAAACTTTAAACTGGTAATGTCGTTATCAGTAATGTAATCAAACTTTAAACTGGTAATGTCGTTATCAGTAATGTCATCAAACTTTAAACTGGTAATGTCAAGTACTTTAAACTGGTAATGTCGTTATCAGTAATGTAATCAAACTTTAAACTGGTAATGTCGTTATCAGTAATGTAATCAAACTTTAAACTGGTAATGTCGTTATCAGTAATGTAATCAAACTTTAAACTGGTAATGTCGTTATCAGTAGTGTAATGAAACTTTAAACTGGTAATGTCGTTATCAGTAATGTAATCAAACTTTAAACTGGTAATGTCGTTATCAGTAATGTAATCAAACTTTAAACTGGTAATGTCGTTATCAGTAATGTAATCAAACTTTAAACTGGTAATGTCGTTATCAGTAATGTAATCAAACTTTAAACTGGTAATGTCGTTATCAGTAATGTAATCAAACTTTAAACTGGTAATGTCGTTATCAGTAATGTAATCAAACTTTAAACTGGTAATGTCGTTATCAGTAATGTAATCAAACTTTAAACTGGTAATGTCGTTATCAGTAATGTAATCAAACTTTAAACTGGTAATGTCGTTATCAGTAATGTAATCAAACTTTAAACTGGTAATGTCGTTATCAGTAATGTAATCAAACTTTAAACTGGTAATTATCAGTCAAACTTTAAACTGGTAATATCGTTATCAGTAATGTAATCAAACTTTAAACTGGTAATGTCGTTATCAGTAATCAAACTTTATACTGTGTAATCAAACTTTAAACTGGTAATGTCGTTATCAGTAATGTAATCAAACTTTAAACTGGTAATGTCGTTATCAGTAATGTAATCAAACTTTAAACTGGTAATGTCGTTATCAGTAATGTAATCAAACTTTAAACTGGTAATGTCGTTATCAGTAATGTAATCAAACTTTAAACTGGTAATGTCGTTATCAGTAGTGTAATCAAACTTTAAACTGGTAATGTCGTTATCAGTAATGTAATCAAACTTTAAACTGGTAATGTCGTTATCAGTAATGTAATCAAACTTAAACTGGTAATCAAACTTTAGACGTTATCAGTAATGTAATCAAACTTTAAACTGGTAATGTCGTTATCAGTAGTGTAATCAAACTTAAACTGGTAATGTCGTTATCAGTAATGTAATCAAACTTTAAACTGGTAATGTCGTTATCAGTAATGTAATCAAACTTTAAACTGGTAATGTCGTTATCAGTAATGTAATCAAACTTTAAACTGGTAATGTCGTTATCAGTAATGTAATCAAACTTTAAACTGGTAATGTCGTTATCAGTAATGTAATCAAACTTTAAACTGGTAATGTCGTTATCAGTAATGTAATCAAACTTAAACTGGTAATGTCGTTATCAGTAATGTAATCAAACTTTAAACTGGTAATGTCGCTGTAGTAATGGTAATGCCGTTATCAGTAATGTAATCAAACTTTAAACTGGTAATGTCGTTATCAGTAATGTAATCAAACTTTAAACTGGTAATGTCGTTATCAGTAATGTAATCAAACTTTAAACTGGTAATGTCGTTATCAGTAATGTAATCAAACTTTAAACTGGTAATGTCGTTATCAGTAATGTAATCAAACTTTAAACTGGTAATGTCGTTATCAGTAATGTAATCAAACTTTAAACTGGTAATGTCGTTATCAGTAATGTAATCAAACTTTAAACTGGTAATGTCGTTATCAGTAATGTAATCAAACTTTAAACTGGTAATGTCGTTATCAGTAATGTAATCAAACTTTAAACTGGTAATGTCGTTATCAGTAATGTAATCAAACTTTAAACTGGTAATGTCGTTATCAGTAATGTAATCAAACTTTAAACTGGTAATGTCGTTATCAGTAATGTAATCAAACTTAAACTGGTAATGTCGTTATCAGTAGTGTAATCAAACTTTAAACTGGTAATGTCATTATCAGTAATGTAATGAAACTTTAAACTGGTAATGTCGTTATCAGTAATGTAATCAAACTTTAAACTGGTAATGTCGTTATCAGTAATGTAATCAAACTTTAAACTGGTAATGTCGTTATGAGTAATGTAATCAAACTTTAAACTGGTAATGTCGTTATCAGTAATGTAATCAAACTTTAAACTGGTAATGTTCGTTATGTAATCAGTAATGTAATCAAACTTTAAACTGGTAATGTCGTTATCAGTAATGTAATCAAACTTTAAACTGGTAATGTCGTTATCAGTAATGTAATCAAACTTTAAACTGGTAATGTCGTTATCAGTAATGTAATCAAACTTTAAACTGGTAATGTCGTTATCAGTAATGTAATCAAACTTTAAACTGGTAATGTCGTTATCAGTAATATAATCAAACTTTAAACTGGTAATGTCGTTATCAGTAATGTAATCAAACTTTAAACAGGTAATGTCGTTATCAGTAATGTAATCAAACTTTAAACTGGTAATGTCGTTATCAGTAATGTAATCAAACTTTAAACTGGTAATGTCGTTATCAGTAATGTAATCAAACTTTAAACTGGTAATGTCGTTATCAGTAGTGTAATCAAACTTTAGACTGGTAATGTCGTTATCAGTAATGTAATCAAACTTTAAACTGGTAATGTCGTTATCAGTAATGTAATCAAACTTTAAACTGGTAATGTCGTTATCAGTAATGTAATCAAACTTTAAACTGGTAATGTCGTTATCAGTAATATAATCAAACTTAAACTGGTAATGTCGTTATCAGTAATGTAATCAAACTTTAAACTGGTAATGTCGTTATCAGTAATGTAATCAAACTTTAAACTGGTAATGTCGTTATCAGTAATGTAATCAAACTTTAAACTGGTAATGTCGTTATCAGTAATGTAATCAAACTTTAAACTGTGTAATGTCGTTATCAGTAGTGTAATCAAACTTTAAACTGGTAATGTCGTTATCAGTAGTGTAATCAAACTTTAAACTGGTAATGTCGTTATCAGTAGTATAATCAAACTTTAAACTGGTAATGTCGTTATCAGTAATGTAATCAAACTTTAAACTGGTAATGTCGTTATCAGTAATGTAATCAAACTTTAAACTGGTAATGTCGTTATCAGTAATGTAATCAAACTTTAAACTGGTAATGTCGTTATCAGTAATGTAATCAAACTTTAAACTGGTAATGTCGTTATCAGTAATGTAATCAAACTTTAAACTGGTAATGTCGTTATCAGTAATAATCAAACTTTAAACTGGTAATGTTACATTAGGTAATGTAATCTAAACTTTAAAACGCTCAAGCAAATCAAACTTTAAACTGGTAATGTCGTTACCGTAATGTAATCAAACTTTAAACTGGTAATGTCGTTATCAGTAATATAATCAAACTTTAAACTGGTAATGTCGTTATTGTAATGTAGTCAAACTTAAACTGTAATGTCGTTATGAGTAATGTAATCAAACTTAAACAGGTAATGTCGTTATAGTAATGTAATCAAACTTTAAACTGGTAATGTCGTTATGAGTAATGTAATCAAACTTTAAACTAGGTAATGTCGTTATCAGTAATGTAATGTAAACTTTAAACTGGTAATGTCGTTATCAGTAATGTAATCAAACTTTAAACTGGTAATGTCAAGCGGAGTAATGTAATCAAACTTAAACAGGTAATGTCGTTATAAGTAATGTAATCAAACCTTAAACTGGTAATGTCGTTAATGAGTAATGTAATCAAACATTAAACTGGTAATGTCGTTATCAGTAGTGTTATCAAACTTTAAACTGGTAATGTCGTTATCAGTAATGTAATCAAACCTTAAACTGGTAATGTCGTTATCAGTAATGCAAACAACTGGTAATGTCGTTATCAGTAATGTAATCAAACTTTAACCGGCAAATGCTGAGTAATGTAATCAAACTTTAAAGGTAACGTCGTTATCAGTAATGTAATCAAACTTTAAACTGGTAATGTCGTTATCAGTAATGTAATCAAACTTTAAACTGGTAAATGTCGTTATCAGTAATGTAATCAAACTCGCCGTAACATATTAAAGAGTAGTAATAATTAAATCTAAATTCAGGGTCGTTATCAGCATATGGGCGTTAAGTAACTGTAATCAAACATTAAACTGGTTGTGTCATTATAAGCAATGTAATCAAACATTAAATTGGTAATGTCGTTATTAGTAGTGTTATCAAATCTTAAACTGGTAATGTCGTTATCAGTAGTGCAATCAAACATTAAACTGGTAATGTTTATCAGTAGTGTTATCAAACTTTAAACTGGTAATGTCGTTATCAGTAATGTAATCAAACTTTAAACTGGTAATGTCGTTAATAGTAGTGTAATCAAACTTTAAACTGGTAATGTCGTTATCAGTAATGTAATCAAACTTTAAACTGGTAATGTCGTTATCAGTAATGTAACTTCAAACTTTAGACTGGTAATGTCGTTATCAGTAGTGTAATCAAACTTTAAATTGTAAGGTCGTTATCAGTACTGTAATCAAACTTTAAACTGGTAATGTCGTTATCAGTAATGTAATCAAACCTTTAAATTCGTAAGGCCGTTATCAGTAATGTAATCAAACTTTAAACTGGTAAATGTCGTTATCAGTAATGTAATCAAACTCTGAAATTGTAAGGTCCTTATCAGTAGTGTAATCAAACTTTAAATTCGTAAGGTCGTTATCAGTAATGTAATCAAACTTTAAATCTGTAATGTCGTTATCAGTAATATAATCAAACTTTAGACTGGTAATGTCGTTATCAGTAATGTAATCAAACTTTAAATTCGTAAGGTCGTTATCAGTAATGTAATCAAACTTTAAATTCGTAATGTCGTTATCAGTAATGTAATCAAACTTTAAACTGGTAATGTCGTTATCAGTAATGTAATCAAACATTAAACTGGTAATGTCGTTATCAGTAATATAATCAAACATTAAACTGGTAATGTCGTTATCAGTAGTGTTATCAAACTTTAAACTGGTAATGTCGTTATCAGTGTGTAATCAAACATTAAACTGGTAATGTCCTATCAGTAGTGTTATCAAACTTTAAACTGGTAATGTCGTTATCAGTAATGTAATCAAACTTTAAACTGGTAATGTCGTTATCAGTAGTGTAATCAAACTTTAAACTAGTAATGTCGTTATCAGTAATGTCATCAAACTTTAAACTGGTAATGTCGTTAACAGTAATGTAATCAAACATTAAACTGGTAATGTCGTTATCAGTAGTGTAATCAAACTTTAAATTCGTAATGTCGTTATCGGTAATGTAATCAAACTTTAAACTGGTAATGTCGTTATCAGTAATGTAATCAAACTTTAAATTCGTAAGGTCGTTATCAGTAATGTAATCAAACTTTAAACTGGTAATGGTTATCAGTAATGTAATCAAACTTTAAATTCAATAGGTCGTTATCAGTAGTAATCAAACTTTAAATTCGTAGGTCGTTATCAGTAATGTAATCAAACTTTAAATTCAAACTTAATGTCGTTATCAGTAATATAATCAAACTTTAGACTGGTAATGTCGTTATCAGTAATCAAACTTTAAATTCGTGGATGGTTATCAGTAATGTAATCAAACTTTAAATTCGTAATGTCGTTATCAGTAATGTAATCAAACTTTAAACTGGTAATGTTTATCAGTAATGTAATCAAACTTTAAACTGGTAATGTCGTTTATCAGTAATATAATCAAACTTTAAACTGGTAATGTCGTTATCAGTAATGTAATCAAACTTTAAACTGGTAATGTCGTTATCAGTAATGTAATCAAACTTTAAACTGGTAATGTCGTTATCAGTAATGTAATCAAACATTAAACTGGTAATGTCGTTATCGGTAGTTGTAATCAAACTTTAAACTAGTAATGTCGTTATCAGTAATGTCAAAACTTTAAACTGGTGTGTCGTTATCAGTAATGTAATCAAACATTAAACTGGTAATGTTTATCAGTAATTGTAATCAAACTTTGAACTGAAATGTCGTTATCAGTAATGTCATCAAACTTTAAACTGGTAATGTCGTTATCAGTAATGTGATCAAACTTTAAACATTTTATATTATTTATAGTAGAAAATAATATCAAACTTTAAACTGGTAATGTCGTTATCAGTAGTGTAATCAAACTTTAAACTGGTGTCGTTACATCATTGTCCTCAAACTTTAAACTGGTAATGTCGTTTATCAGTAGTGTGATCAAACTTTAAACTGGTAATGTCGTTATCAGTAGTGTACTCAAACTTTAAACTGGTAATGTCGGTATCAGTAATGTAATCAAACTTTAAACTGGTAATGTCGTTATCGGTAATGTTATCAAACTTTAAACTGGTAATGTCGTTATCAGTAATGTAATCAAACTTTAGACTGATAATGTCGTTTATCAGTAATATTTATCAAACTTTAAACTGGTAATGTCGTTATCAGTAATGTAATCAAACTTTAAACTGATAATGTCGTTATCAGTAATGTATCATTAAACTTTAGTAGTAATCGTTATCAGTAGTAATCAAACAAACTGTGTAATAGTCGTTATCAGTAATGTAATCAAACATTAAACTGGTAATGTCGTTTATCAGGTAATGTTATCAAACATTAAATTGGTAATAATGGTTATCAGTAGTGTAATCAAACTTTAAATTCGTAATGTCGTTATCAGTAGTGTAATCAAACTTTAAACTGGTAATGTCGTTATCAGTAATGTAATCAAACTTTAAACTGGTAATGTCGTTATCAGTAGTGTAATCAAACTTTAGACTGGTAATGTCGTTAATCAGTAGTATAATCAAACTTTAGACTGGTAATGTCGTTATCAGTAATATAATCAAACTTTAAACTGGTATTGTCGTTTATCAGTAATGTAATCAAACTTTAAACTGGTAATGTCGTTATCAGTAGTGTAATGAAACTTTAAACTGGTAATGTCGTTATCAGTAGTTATGATCAAACTTTAAACTGGTAATGTCGTTATCAGTAATGTAATCAAACTTTAAACTGGTAATGTCGTTATCAGTAGTGTAATGAAACTTTAAACTGGTAATGTCGTTGTATCAGTAATGTATTCAAACTTTAAACTGGTAATGTCGTTATCAGTAATGTAATCAAACTTTAAACTGGTAATGTCGTTATCAGTAGTGTAATGAAACTTTAAACTGGTAATGTCGTTATCAGTAGTGTAATGAAACTTTAAACTGGTAATGTCGTTATCAGTAATGTAATCAAACTTTAAACTGGTAATGTCGTTATCAGTAGTGTTATCAAACTTTAAACTGGTAATGTCGTTATCAGTAGTGTTATGAAACTTTAAACTGGTAATGTCGTTATCAGTAGTGTAATGAAACTTTAAACTGGTAATGTCGTTTATCAGTAATGTAATCAAACTTTAAACTGGTAATGTCGTTATCAGTAATGTAATCAAACTTTAAACTGGTAATGTCGTTATCAGTAATGCAATCAAACTTTAAACTGGTAATGTCGTTATCAGTAATGTAATCAAACCTTAAACTGGTAATGTCGTTATCAGTAGTGTAATGAAACTTTAAACTGGTAATGTCGTTATCAGTAGTGTAATGAAACTTTTTAAACTGGTAATGTCGTTATCGGTAGTAGAGTAAAAGTAATCAAACTTTTGAACTGGTAATGTCGTTATCAGTAATGTAATCAAACTTTAAACTGGTAATGTCGTTATCAGTAATGTAATCAAACTTTAGACTGGTAATGTCGTTATCAGTAATGTAATGAAACTTTAAACTGGTAATGTCGTTATCAGTAATGTAATCAAACTTTAAACTGGTAATGTCGTTATCGGTAGTGTAATCAAACTTTAGACTGGTAGTAATCGTTATCAGTAATGTAATCAAACTTTAAACTGGTAATGTCGTTATCAGTAGTGTAATCAAACTTTTAGACTGGTAATGTCGTTATCAGTAGTGTAATGAAACTTTAAACTGGTAATGTTGTCAGTAAGTAATGGCTTTTAACTGGTAATGTCGTTATCAGTAATGTAATCAAACTTTAAACTGGTAATGTCGTTATCAGTAGTGTAATCAAACTTTAGACTGGTAATGTCGTTATCAGTAGTAATCAAACTTTTAAACTGGTAATGTCGTTATCAGTAGTGTAATCAAACTTTAAACTGGTAATGTCGTTATCAGTAATGTAATCAAACTTTAGACTGGTAATGTCGTTATCAGTAGTGTAATCAAACTTTAAACTGGTAATGTCGTTATCAGTAATGTAATCAAACTTTAAACTGGTAATGTCGTTATCAGTAATGTAATCAAACTTTAAACTGGTAATGTCGTTATCAGTAGTGTAATCAAACTTTAAACTGGTAATGTCGTTATCAGTAATGTAATCAAACTTTAAACTGGTAATGTCGTTATCAGTAGTGTAATCAAACTTTAAACTGGTAATGTCGTTATCAGTAATGTAATGAAACTTTAAACTGGTAATGTCGTTATCGGTAATGTAATCAAACTTTAAACTGGTAATGTCGTTATCAGTAATGTAATGAAACTTTAAACTGGTAATGTCGTTATGAGTAATGTAATCAAACTTTAAACTGGTAATGTCGTTATGAATAATGTAATCAAACTTTAAACTGGTAATGTCGTTATGAGTAATGTAATCAAACTTTAAACAGGTAATGTCGTTATCAGTAATGTAATCAAACTTTAAACTGGTAATGTCGTTATCAGTAATGTAATCAAACTTTAATGGTGTAATGTCGTTATCAGTAATGTAATCAAACTTTAAACTGGTAATGTCGTTATGAGTAATGTAATCAAACTTTAAACAGGTAATGCCGTTTATCAGTAATGTAATCAAACTTTAAACCATGTCGTTATGAGTAATGTAATCAAACTTAAACAGGTAATGTCGTTATCAGTAATGTAATCAAACTTTAAACTGGTAATGTCGTTATCAGTAATGTAATCAAACTTTAAACTGGTAATGTCGTTATCAGTAATGTAATCAAACTTTAAACAGGTAATGTCGTTATGAGTAATGTAATCAAACTTTAAACTGGTAATGTCGTTATGAGTAATGTAATCAAACTTTAAACTGGTAATGTCGTTATCAGTAATGTAATCAAACTTTAAACTGGTAATGTCGTTATCAGTAATGTAATCAAACTTTAAACTGGTAATGTCGTTATGAGTAATGTAATCAAACTTTAAACAGGTAATGTCGTTATAAGTAGTGTAATCAAACATTAAACTGGTAATGTCGTTATCAGTAGTGTTATCAAACATTAAACTGGTAATGTCGTTATCAGTAGTGTTATCAAACTTTCAACTGGTAATGTCGTTATCAGTAATGTAATCATTTAAACTGGTAAATGTCGTTATCGGTAATGTAATCAAACTTTAAACTGGTAATGTCGTTATCAGTAATGTAATCAAACTTTAAACTGGTAATGTCGTTATCGGTAATATAATCAAACTTTAAACTGGTAATGTCGTTTATCAGTAATGTAATCAAACTTTAAACTGGTAATGTCGTTATCAGTAGTGTAATCAAACTTAAACTGGTAATGTCGTTATCAGTAATGTAATCAAACTTTAAACTGGTAATGTCGTTTATCAATGTAATCAAACTTTAAACTGGTAATGTCGTTATCAGTAATGTAATCAAACTTTTAAATTCGTAATGTGTTTCATCAGTAGTGTAATCAAAAAACTTTAAACTGGTAATGTCGTTATCAGTAATGTAATCAAACTTTAAACTGGTAATGTCGTTATCAGTAATGTAATCAAACTTTAAACTGGTAATGTCGTTTATCAGTAGTGTAATCAAACTTTAAACTGGTAATGTTATTATTAATAATGTAATCAAACTTTAAATTCGTAAGGTCGTTATCAGTAATGTAATCAAACTTTAAATCTGGTAATGTCGTTATCAGTAATATAATCAAAAACTTTAAACTGGTAATGTCAGTAATGTAATCAAACTTTAAACTGGTAAGTGTCGTTATCAGTATGTAATCAAACTTTAAACTGGTAATGTCGTTATCAGTAATGTAATCAAACTTTTAAACAGGTAATGTCGTTATCAGTAATAATAATCAAACTTTAAACTGGTAATATAGTTTGTATCAGTAGTGTAATCAAACATTAAACTGGTAATGTCGTTATCAGTAGTGTTATCAAACTTTAAACTGGTAATGTCGTTATCAGTAGTGTAAATCAAACTTTAAACTGGTAGTATGTCGTTATCAGTAGTGTAATCAAACTTTAAACTGGTAATGTCGTTATCGGTAGTAATAATCAAACTTTAAACTGGTAATGTCGTTATCAGTAATGTAATCAAACTTTAAACTGGTAATGTCGTTTCGCAGTAATGTAATCAAACTTTAAACTGGTAATGTCGTTATGAGTAGTGTAATGAAACTTTAAACTGGTAATGTCGTTATCAGATAATGTAATCAAACTTTAAACTGGTAATGTCGTTATCAGTAATGTAATCAAACTTTAAACTGGTAATGTCGTTATGAGTAATGTAATCAAACTTTAAACAGGTAATGTCGTTATGAGTAATGTAATCAAACTTTAAACTGGTAATGTCGTTATGAGTAATGTAATCAAACTTTAAACTGGTAATGTCGTTATGAGTAATGTAATCAAACTTTAAACTGGTAATGTCGTTATCAGTAATGTAATCAAACTTTAAACTGGTAATGTCGTTATCAGTAATGTAATCAAACTTTAAACAGGTAATGTCGTTATGAGTAATGTAATCAAACTTTAAACTGGTAATGTCGTTATCAGTAGTGTAATCAAACATTAAACTGGTAATGTCGTTATCGGTAATGTAATCAAACTTTAAATGGTAATGTCGTTATCAGTAATATAATCAAACTTTAAACTGGTAATGTCGTTATCAGTAGTGTTATCAAACTTTAAACTGGTAATGTCGTTATAATGTGTAATCAAACTTTAAACTGGTAATGTCGTTGGTAATGTAATCAAACTTTAAACTGGTAATGTCGTTATCAGTAAGTGTAATCAAACTTTAAACTGGTAATGTCGTTATCAGGTAGTATTGTAATCAAACTTTAAACTTGGTAATGTCGTTATCAGTAGTGTAATCAAACTTTAAACTGGTAATGTCGTTTATCAGTAATGTAATCAAACTTTAAACTGGTAATGTCGTTATCAGTAATGTAATCAAACTTTAAACTGGTAATGTCGTTATCTAGTGTAATCAAACTTTAAACTGGTAATGTCGTTATCAGTAATGTAATCAAACTTTAAACTGGTAATGTCGTTATCAGTAATGTAATCAAACTTTAAACTGGTAATGTCGTTATCAGTAGTGTAATCAAACATTAAACTGGTAATGTCGTTATCAGTAGTGTAATCAAACTTTATATTCGTAAGGTCGTTATCAGTAATGTCATCAAACTTTAAACTGGTAATGTCGTTATCAGTAATGTAATCAAACTTTAAACTGATAATGTCGTTATCAGTAGTGTAATCAAACTTTAAACTGGTAATGTCGTTATCAGTAATGTAATCAAACTTTAGACTGGTAATGTCGTTATCAGTAATGTAATCAAACTTTAAACTGGTAATGTCGTTATCAGTAATGTAATCAAACTTTAAACTGGTAATGTCGTTATCAGTAATGTAATCAAACTTTAAACTGGTAATAAGTCGTTATCAGTAATGTAATCAAACTTTAAACCTGGTAATGTCGTTATCAGTAATGTAATCAAAACTTTAAATTCGTAAGGTCGTTATCGGTAATGTAATCAAACTTTAAATTAATGGGTCGTTATCAGTAATGTAATCAAACTTTAAACTGGTAATGTCGTTATCAGTAATGTAATCAAACTTTAAACTGGTAATGTCGTTATCAGTAATGTAATCAAACTTTAAACTGGTAATGTCGTTATCAGTAATGTAATCAAACTTTAAATTCGTAATTATCGTTTATCAGTAATGTAATCAAACTTTAAACTGGTAATGTCGTTTATCAGTAATGTAATCAAACTTTAAACTGGTAATGTTTATCAGTTATCAGTAGTGTAATCAAACTTTAAACTGGTAATGTCGTTATCAGTAATGTAATCAAACTTTAAACTGGTAATGTCGTTATCAGTAATAATCAAACTTTAAACTGGTAATGTCGTTATCAGTAATGTAATCAAACTTTAAACTCGTAATGTCGTTATCAGTAATGTAATCAAACTTTAAACTGGTAATATCGTTATCAGTAATGTAATCAAACTTTAAACTGGTAATGTCGTTATCAGTAATGTAATCAAACTTTAAACTGGTAATGTCGTTATCAGTAATGTAATCAAACTTTAAACTGGTAATGTCGTTATCAGTAATGTAATCAAACTTTAAACTGGTAATGTCGTTATCAGTAATGTAATCAAACTTTAAACTGGTAATGTCGTTATCAGTAATGTAATCAAACTTTAAACTGGTAATGTCGTTATCAGTAATGTAATCAAACTTTAAATCTATCAGTAATGTCGTTATCAGTAATGTAATCAAACTTTAAACTGGTAATGTCGTTATCAGTAATGTAATCAAACTTTAAACTGGTAATGTCGTTATCAGTAATGTAATCAAACTTTAAACTGGTAATGTCGTTATCAGTAATGTAATCAAACTTTAAACTGGTAATGTCGTTATCAGTAATGTAATCAAACTTTAAACTGGTAATGTCGTTATCAGTAGTGTAATCAGTTTAAACTAGTAATCAAAATGTCATTTAAACTGGTAATGTCGTTATCAGTAATGTAATCAAACTTTAAACTGGTAATGTCGTTATCAGTAATGTAATCAAACTTTAAACTGGTAATGTCGTTATCAGTAATGTAATCAAACTTTAAACTGGTAATGTCGTTATCAGTAATGTAATCAAACTTTAAACTGGTAATGTCGTTATCAGTAATGTAATCAAACTTTAAACTGGTAATGTCGTTATCAGTAATGTAATCAAACTTTAAACTGGTAATGTCGTTATCAGTAATGTAATCAAACTTTAAACTGGTAATGTCGTTATCAGTAAATGTAATCAAACTTTAAACTGGTAATGTCGTTATCAGTAATGTAATCAAACTTTAAACTGGTAATGTCGTTATCAGTAATGTAATCAAACTTTAAACTGGTAATGTCGTTATCAGTAATGTAATCAAACTTTAAACTGGTAATGTCGTTATCAGTAATGTAATCAAACTTTAAACTGGTAATGTCGTTATCAGTAATGTAATCAAACTTTAAACTGGTAATGTCGTTATTTAGTAATGTAATCAAACTTTAAACTGGTAATGTCGTTTATCAGTAGTGTAATCAAACTTTAAACTGGTAATATCGTTATCAGTATGTAATCAAAATGTAACATTGTGTGTCATTATCGTAATGTAATCAAACTTTAAACTGGTAATGTCGTTATCAGTAATGTAATCAAACTTTAAACTGGTAATGTCGTTATCAGTAATGTAATCAAACTTTAAACTGGTAATGTCGTTATCAGTAGTGTAATCAAACTTTAAACTGGTAATGTGGGTATCAGTAATGTAATCAAACTTTAAACTGGTAATGTCGTTATCAGTAATGTAATCAAACTTTAAACTGGTAATGTCGTTATCAGTAATGTAATCAAACTTTAAACTGGTAATGTCGTTATCAGTAATGTAATCAAACTTTAAACTGGTAATGTCGTTATCAGTAATGTAATCAAACTTTAAACTGGTAATGTCGTTATCAGTAATGTAATCAAACTTTAAACTGGTAATGTCGTTATCAGTAATGTAATCAAACTTTAAACTGGTAATGTCGTTATCAGTAGTGTAATGAAACTTTAAACTGGTAATGTCGTTATCAGTAATGTAATCAAACTTTAAACTGGTAATGTCGTTATCAGTAATGTAATCAAACTTTAAACTGGTAATGTCGTTATCAGTAGTGTAATCAAACTTTAAACTGGTAATGTCGTTATCAGTAGTGTAATCAAACTTTAAACTGTAATGTCGTTATCAGTAATATAATCAAACTTTAAACTGGTAATGTCGTTATCAGTAATGTAATCAAACTTTAAACTGGTAATGTCGTTATCAGTAATGTAATCAAACTTTAAACTGGTAATGTCGTTATCAGTAGTGTAATCAAACTTTAAACTGGTAATGTCGTTATCAGTAATGTAATCAAACTTTAAACTGGTAATGTCGTTATCAGTAATAATCAAACTTTATACTGGTAATCAAACTTTAAACTGGTAATGTCGTTATCAGTAGTGTAATCAAACTTTAAACTGGTAATGTCGTTATCAGTAATGTAATCAAACTTTAAACTGGTAATGTCGTTATCAGTAATGTAATCAAACTTTAAACTGGTAATGTCAGTAATGTAATCAAACTTTAAACTGGTAATGCTTCGTTATCAGTAATGTGTAATGTCGTTAAACTTTAAACTGGTAATGTCGTTATCAGTAATGTAATCAAACTTTAAACTGGTAATGTCGTTATCAGTAATGTAATCAAACTTTAAACTGGTAATGTCGTTATCAGTAATGTAATCAAACTTTAAACTGGTAATGTCGTTATCAGTAGTGTAATCAAACTTTAAACTGGTAATGTCGTTATCAGTAATGTAATCAAACTTTAAACTGGTAATGTCGTTATCAGTAATGTAATCAAACTTTAAACTGGTAATGTCGTTATCAGTAATGGTAATCAAACTTTAAACTGGTAATGTCGTTATCAGTAATGTAATCAAACTTTAAACTGGTAATGTCGTTATCAGTAGTGTAATCAAACTTTAAACTGGTAATGTCGTTATCAGTAATGTAATCAAACTTTAAACTGGTAATGTCGTTATCAGTAATGTAATCAAACTTTAAACTGGTAATGTCGTTATCAGTAATGTAATCAAACTTTAAACTGGTAATGTCGTTATCAGTAATGTAATCAAACTTTAAACTGGTAATGTCGTTATCAGTAGTGTAATCAAACTTTAAACTGGTAATGTCGTTATCAGTAATGTAATCAAACTTTAAACTGGTAATGTCGTTATCAGTAGTGTAATCAAACTTTAAACTGGTAATGTCGTTATCAGTAATGTAATCAAACTTTAAACTGGTAATGTCGTTATCAGTAGTGTAATCAAACTTTAGACTGGTAATGTCGTTATCAGTAGTGTAATGAAACTTTAAACTGGTAATGTCGTTATCAGTAATGTAATCAAACTTTAAACTGGTAATGTCGTTATCAGTAGTGTAATCAAACTTTAAACTGGTAATGTCGTTATCAGTAGTGTAATCAAACTTTAAACTGGTAATCGTTATCAGTAGTGTATCAGTAATGTAATCAAACTTTAAACTGGTAATGTCGTTATCAGTAATGTAATCAAACTTAAACTGGTAATGTCGTTATCAGTAATGTAATCAAACTTTAAACCGGTAATGTCGTTATCAGTAATGTAATCAAACTTTAAACTGGTAATGTCGTTATCAGTAATGTAATCAAACTTTAAACTGGTAATGTCGTTATCAGTAGTGTAATCAAACTTTAAACTGGTAATGTCGTTATCAGTAATGTAATCAAACTTTAAACTGGTAATGTCGTTATCAGTAATGTAATCAAACTTTAAACTGGTAATCGTCAGTAGTGTAATCAAACTTTAAACTGGTAATGTCGTTATCAGTAATGTAATCAAACTTTAAACTGGTAATGTCGTTATCAGTAATATAATCAAACTTTAAACTGGTAATGTCGTTATCAGTAATGTAATCAAACTTTAAACTGGTAATGTCGTTATCAGTAATGTAATCAAACTTTAAACTGGTAATGTCGTTATCAGTAATGTAATCAAACTTTAAACTGGTAATGTCGTTATCAGTAATGTAATCAAACTTTAAACTGGTAATGTCGTTATGAGTAATGTAATCAAACTTTAAACTGGTAATGTCGTTATGAGTAATGTAATCAAACTTTAAACTGGTAATGTCGTTATCAGTAATGTAATCAAACTTTAAACTGGTAATGTCGTTATCAGTAATGTAATCAAACTTTAAACTGGTAATGTCGTTATCAGTAATGTAATCAAACTTTAAACTGGTAATGTCGTTATCAGTAATGTAATCAAACTTTAAACTGGTAATGTCGTTATGAGTAATGTAATCAAACTTTAAACTGGTAATGTCGTTATCAGTAATGTAATCAAACTTTAAACTGGTAATGTCGTTATCAGTAATGTAATCAAACTTTAAACTGGTAATGTCGTTATCAGTAATGTAATCAAACTTTAAACTGGTAATGTCGTTATCAGTAATGTAATCAAACTTTAAACTGGTAATGTCGTTATCAGTAATGTAATCAAACTTTAAACTGGTAATGTCGTTATCAGTAATGTAATCAAACTTTAAACTGGTAATGTCGTTATCAGTAATGTAATCAAACTTTAAATTCGTAAGGTCGTTATCAGTAATATAATCAAACTTTAAACTGGTAATGTCGTTATCAGTAATGTAATCAAACTTTAAACTGGTAATGTCGTTATCAGTAATATAATCAAACTTTAAACTGGTAATGTCGTTATCAGTAATGTAATCAAACTTTAAACTGGTAATGTCGTTATCAGTAATGTAATCAAACTTTAAACTGGTAATGTCGTTATCAGTAATGTAATCAAACTTTAAACTGGTAATGTCGTTATCAGTAATGTAATCAAACTTTAAACTGGTAATGTCGTTATCAGTAATGTAATCAAACTTTTAAACTGGTAATGTCGTTATCGGTAATGTAATCAAACTTTAAACTGGTAATGTCGTTATCAGTAATGTAATCAAACTTTAAACTGGTAATGTCGTTATCAGTAATGTAATCAAACTTTAAACTGGTAATGTCGTTATCAGTAATGTAATCAAACTTTAAACTGGTAATGTCGTTATCAGTAATATAATCAAACTTTAAACTGGTAATGTCGTTATCAGTAATGTAATCAAACTTTAAACTGGTAATGTCGTTATCAGTAATGTAATCAAACTTTAAACTGGTAATGTCGTTATCAGTAATGTAATCAAACTTTAAACTGGTAATGTCGTTATCAGTAATGTAATCAAACTTTAAACTGGTAATGTCGTTATCAGTAATGTAATCAAACTTTAAACTGGTAATGTCGTTATCAGTAATGTAATCAAACTTTAAACTGGTAATGTCGTTATCAGTAGTGTAATCAAACTTTAAACTGGTAATGTCGTTATCAGTAGTGTAATCAAACTTTAAACTGGTAATGTCGTTATCAGTAGTGTAATCAAACTTTAAACTGGTAATGTCGTTATCAGTAATGTAATCAAACTTTAAACTGGTAATGTCGTTATCAGTAATGTAATCAAACTTTAAACTGGTAATGTCGTTATCAGTAATGTAATCAAACTTTAAACTGGTAATGTCGTTATCAGTAATGTAATCAAACTTTAAACTGGTAATGTCGTTATCAGTAATGTAATCAAACTTTAAACTGGTAATGTCGTTATCAGTAGTGTTATCAAACTTTAATGTTGTATATATAAATGTTTCCAACTAACCCTGACGTACACCTTACAGAATCATTACTTAACTTCACATTGATAAGACACATGACTCACTTGTTAAGACCAAACAGGTCAATGAACATGTATATAGCTGCTGACACTTTCTGTTCAGAGTCCAGAGAGAATGGAGAAAAGTTGAATCTGTCCAAAGAATGAATGAGAGATGTTAGAAATTATTTACTTAATATCGTGTATTAGCCATCTATAAACTAGAGATTTAGATAGATAATTACATGGGTAATAGTTGTTTAAAACTAGAATATGTCTTTAAGTCGGTCACAAGTGTCCCAGTTGTGACATGTGTTTAAGTCCGTCACATTTGTATTGTCTTATGTGTTGCTTGAAAGATAAAATAAAATGGTACCGGTAGATAAACTGTTTACAGACTTTAAATTTCGAATTAGCCTGTCCTGTAAAACAGTTTGCGCATAAGTAATAAGTTTCATAAACTGACCAGTCAGTTCAGAATAAAATAGAGTAAACGTAATCTTAAGAGATTAAACATATAAGTAAATAAACGTATTAATTATAATAGTATGAACACAGTGATGATGTAATATTACACAACACGATTTATCTCATTCACTGATTCACGACTCGCTACAAGTGTCATTCTGAACTGGACAGTAGCTGTACATTTTACCTTTGTTTGATTTCTTTTTTGAATTTCGCGCAAAGCTACTCGAGGACTATCTGCGCTATCCGTCCCTTACTTTGCAGTGTAAGACTAGAGGGAAGGCAACTTGTCGTCACCACCCACCGCCAACTCTTGGGCTACTCTTTTACCAACGAATAGCGGGATTGACCCTAACAATATATCGCCCCCACGGCTAAAAGGTCGAGCGTGTTTGGTGTGACGGGGATTCGAACCCACGAATCTCTGTTTGGTCAAGAAGGGTGTTCCAATCACTGTGCGATATTTGAATATTCGTAAGAAATAGCCCAATCAGTGTGCAGTATTTGAGCCTCCATAATAAATAGTCCAATCACCGTGCGGTATTTGATGTTACGTAATAATCAGTCCAATGACTGTGCGTTATTTGAATCTTTGTAATGAGCAGTCCAATCACTGTGCAATATATGAATCTATGTAATAAATAGTCCATTACGTGATGACGATAAACCCATTTCAAGTATAAACGTATTTCAGGACAGATGGTGTGGGTATTAGCGTATTTTAGGTCATCGTCAGGTTAGCTAAAATGGTCGAAACGTTGTTTACTGCTTTATTTTGGTAAAAGTATCCAGCCGTCCTGGAATGCAAATAGTCCATAACTCTGCGGTGGTTGATTCTACATAATAAACACTCCAATCACTGTGCGATATTTGATTTTCGTAATATATAGTCCAATCAGTGTGCAGTATTTGATGCTACGTAATATATCGTCCAATCAGTGTGCAGTATTTGATGATACGTAATATATCGTCCAATCAGTGTGCAGTATTTGATGCTACGTAATATATCGTCCAATCAGTGTGCAATATTTGATGATACGTAATATATCGTCCAATCAGTTTGGAGTAACAATTACACGAGAAAAGGTTTAAACTTCCAATGATCGCAAATTTTTATAACAAATAGTTTGGAAAACTCACCCAGTGTTAGAACTGATGTGTGTACGGAGTTGTCCCGCAAAACACAATAAAACAAACAAACACTTATACGACACTCATAAATACCGTGTTTCCTATCTTTAAAAACAACTTATCCGTTATAGAACGTTGTTTATATGTTTAAACACATTCGTTTGTCTTTATTACTACATTACAGACGACGTCGGAAAAGAGACACGAAGCTTATGAAAGATACAAATGTAAGTAAACTTACTCCGCCAACGACTGCGCGCTCGGTAAAGGCGGTGAATGTTTAATCTCGTTCACTTCCGTTTCCGTGCACGTGCTATGGTACGATAAAACTTCTAGCGCCACCTTGTATTTCTGTTCGGAACGACGAATTTTATCGTACAACTGTAAAACAAAATGCAATCAAATGTTTAACCATTTAAACACAAAATGTCTCTAAACCATTACCTTGAAACACAAAATGTCTCTAAAACCATTACCTTCAAACACAAAATGTCTCTACTTTATTATATATATATCAGTTACTAGTGTATTCAAAAGTGTACGCTTCTTATATTGTATTATGGCAGATGGAAAGAAACCACTAAGAGCACTCTACCACACCGCTATCCATGCTAAGAAAAGGATTATTACTCTTATAACACACCCACAAGTTATCAAAGAATAATTTCTGGTGTCACACAGTTTGGAACTGGTTCGTCAAAATTAACCACCTACCATTCACACAGAGAATTTGACTGCTACTTCTATAAGGTACCCAATGCCTAACACTTTGCTTACATCTTACCAATGCGAAATATGGGATTCAACACATCATAACAACGCTTACTCAGTCGAAAAGATCGGAGAGGTTTGGTGACGGGATTCAAACTCGCGACCCACAGATTGCGACTCGAGCGCCCTCTAACCACAAGCATAGATATCTTATGCTTGTATAACGACCCTGTATTTTCTAAGCCTACCTTGGCATGATGAAGAGCTAGTCCACAGTAAGTAGCAAAGTGGCAAACGCTTCCTCGTCAGCTTTACTGAAAGGTCCACTTTCCTTGTTGACCATCTGGACAACTCCGATGACACTGAAATAACGTAGAAAAGAAACCTGTTCATCTGGACTCACTTTAATAAAGGTCTAAATGCCACATGTACCTCACCGTAAACAAGGTCTAAATGTCACATCTACCTCACTGTAGACAAGGTCTAAATGTCACATCTACCTCACTGTAGACAAGGTCTAAATGTCACATCTACCGCACTGTAGACAAGGTCTAAATGTCACATCTACCTCACTGTAGACAAGGTCTAAATGTCACATCTACCTCACTGTGGACAAGGTCTAAATGTCACATCTACCTCACTGTAGATAAGGTCTAAATGTCACATCTACCTCACTGTAAACAAGGTCTAAATGTCACATCTACCTCACTGTAGACAAGGTCTAAATGTCACATCTACCTCACTGTAGACAAGGTCTAAATGTCACATCTACCTCACTGTAGACAAGGTCTAAATGTCACATCTACCTCACTGTAGATAAGGTCTAAATGTCACATCTACCTCAATGTAGACAAGGTGTAAATGTCACATCTACCTCACTGTAGACAAGGTCTAAATGTCACATCTACCTCACTGTAAACAAGGTCTAAATGTCACATCTACCTCACTGTAGATAAGGTCTAAATGTCACATCTACCTCACTTTAAACAAGGTCTAAATGTCACATCTATCTCACTGTAGACAAGGTCTAAATGTCACATCTACCTCAATGTAGACAAGGTGTAAATGTCACATCTACCTCACTGTAGACAAGGTCTAAATGTCACATCTACCTCACTGTAAACAAGGTCTAAATGTCACATCTACCTCACTGTAGATAAGGTCTAAATGTCACATCTACCTCACTTTAAACAAGGTCTAAATGTCACATCTATCTCACTGTAGACAAGGTCTAAATGTCACATCTACCTCACTGTAGACAAGGTCTAAGTGTCACATCTACCTCACTGTGGACAAGGTCTAAATGTCACACCTACCTCACTGTAAACAAGGTCTAAATGTCACATCTACCTCACTGTAAACAAGGTCTAAATGTTACATCTACCTCACTGTAAACAAGGTCTAAATGTCACATGTACCTCACTGTAAACAAGGTCTAAATGTCACATCTACCTCACTGTAGACAAGATCTAAATGTCACATCTACCTCACTGTAAACAAGGTCTAAATGTCACATCTACCTCACTGTAGACAAGGTCTAAATGTCACATCTACCTCACTGTAGACAAGGTCTAAATGTCACATCTACCTCACTGTGGACAAGGTCTAAATGTCACACCTACCTCACTGTAAACAAGGTCTAAATGTCACATCTACCTCACTGTAAACAAGGTCTAAATGTCACATCTACCTCACTGTAAACAAGGTCTAAATGTCACATCTACCTCACTGTGGACAAGGTCTAAATGTCACATCTACCTCACTGTAAACAAGGTCTAAATGTCACATCTACCTCACTGTAGACAAGGTCTAAATGTCACATCTACCTCACTGTGGACAAGGTCTAAATGTCACACCTACCTCACTGTAAACAAGGTCTAAATGTCACATCTACCTCACTGTAAACAAGGTCTAAATGTCACATCTACCTCACTGTAAACAAGGTCTAAATGTCACATCTACCTCACTGTAGACAAGGTCTAAATGTCACATCTACCTCACTGTAAACCAGGTGTAAATGTCACATGTACCTCACTGTGGACAAGGTCTAAATGTCACATCTACCTCACTGTAAACAAGGTCTAAATGTCACATCTACCTCACTGTAGACAAGGTCTAAATGTCACATCTACCTCACTGTAGACAAGGTCTAAATGTCACATCTACCTCACTGTGGACAAGGTCTAAATGTCACACCTACCTCACTGTAAACAAGGTCTAAATGTCACATCTACCCTCACTGTAGACAAGGTCTAAATGTCACATCTACCTCACTGTAGATAAGGTCTAAATGTCACATCTACCTCACTGTAGACAAGGTGTAAATGTCACATCTACCTCACTGTAGACAAGGTCTAAATGTCACATCTACCTCACTGTAAACAAGGTCTAAATGTCACATCTACCTCACTGTAGATAAGGTCTAAATGTCACATCTACCTCACTTTAAACAAGGTCTAAATGTCACATCTATCTCACTGTAGACAAGGTCTAAATGTCACATCTACCTCAATGTAGACAAGGTGTAAATGTCACATCTACCTCACTGTAGACAAGGTCTAAATGTCACATCTACCTCACTGTAGATAAGGTCTAAATGTCACATCTACCTCACTTTAAACAAGGTCTAAATGTCACATCTATCTCACTGTAGACAAGGTCTAAATGTCACATCTACCTCACTGTAGACAAGGTCTAAATGTCACATCTACCTCACTGTGGACAAGATCTAAATGTCACATCTACCTCACTGTAAACAAGGTCTAAATGTCACATCTACCTCACTGTAAACAAGGTCTAAATGTCACATCTACCTCACTGTAGACAAGGTCTAAATGTCACATGTACCTCACTGTAAACAAGGTCTAAATGTCACATCTACCTCACTGTAGATAAGGTCTAAATGTCACATCTACCTCACTTTAAACAAGGTCTAAATGTCACATCTATCTCACTGTAGACAAGGTCTAAATGTCACATCTACCTCAATGTAGACAAGGTGTAAATGTCACATCTACCTCACTGTAGACAAGGTCTAAATGTCACATCTACCTCACTGTAAACAAGGTCTAAATGTCACATCTACCTCACTGTAGATAAGGTCTAAATGTCACATCTACCTCACTTTAAACAAGGTCTAAATGTCACATCTATCTCACTGTAGACAAGGTCTAAATGTCACATCTACCTCACTATTGACAAGGTCTAAATGTCACATCTACCTCACTGTGGACAAGATCTATATGTCACACCTACCTCACTGTAAACAAGGTCTAAATGTC
The DNA here is from genome assembly GCF_004210375.1 of Tachypleus tridentatus. Classification (NCBI taxonomy): domain Eukaryota; kingdom Metazoa; phylum Arthropoda; class Merostomata; order Xiphosura; family Limulidae; genus Tachypleus; species Tachypleus tridentatus. Next base: position 32,211,794 of record NW_027467777.1, on the reverse strand, counting down.
ACATCTACCTCACTGTAAACAAGGTCTAAATGTCACATCTACCTCACTGTAGACAAGGTCTAAATGTCACATCTACCTCACTGTAGATAAGGTCTAAATGTCACATCTACCTCACTGTAAACAAGGTCTAAATGTCACATCCACCTCACTGTAGACAAGGTCTAAATGTCACATCTACCTCACTGTAGACAAGGTCTAAATGTCACATCTACCTCACTGTAGACAAGGTCTAAATGTCACATCTACCTCACTGTAGACAAGGTCTAAATGTCACATCTACCTCACTGTAGACAAGGTCTAAATGTCACATCTACCTCACTGTAGATAAGGTCTAAATGTCACATCTACCTCAATGTAGACAAGGTGTAAATGTCACATCTACCTCACTGTAGACAAGGTCTAAATGTCACATCTACCTCACTGTAAACAAGGTCTAAATGTCACATCTACCTCACTGTAGATAAGGTTTAAATGTCACATCTACCTCACTTTAAACAAGGTCTAAATGTCACATCTATCTCACTGTAGACAAGGTTTAAATGTCACATCTACCTCACTGTAGACAAGGTCTAAATGTCACATCTACCTCAATGTAGACAAGGTGTAAATGTCACATCTACCTCTCTGTAAACAAGGTCTAAATGTCACATCTACCTCACTGTAGATAAGGTCTAAATGTCACATCTACCTCACTTTAAACAAGGTCTAAATGTCACATCTATCTCACTGTAGACAAGGTCTAAATGTCACATCTACCTCACTGTAGACAAGGTCTAAATGTCACATCTACCTCACTGTGGACAAGGTCTAAATGTCACACCTACCTCACTGTAAACAAGGTCTAAATGTCACATCTACCTCACTGTAAACAAGGTCTAAATGTCACATCTACCTCACTGTAAACAAGGTCTAAATGTCACATGTACCTCACTGTAAACAAGGTCTAAATGTCACATCTACCTCACTGTAGACAAGATCTAAATGTCACATCTACCTCACTGTAAACAAGGTCTAAATGTCACATGTACCTCACTGTAAACAAGGTCTAAATGTCACATCTACCTCACTGTAGATAAGGTCTAAATGTCACATCTACCTCACTTTAAACAACGTCTAAATGTCACATCTATCTCACTGTAGACAAGGTCTAAATGTCACATCTACCTCACTGTAGACAAGGTCTAATTGTCACATCTACCTCACTGTGGACAAGGTCTAAATGTCACACCTACCTCACTGTAAACAAGGTCTAAATGTCACATCTACCTCACTGTAAACAAGGTCTAAATGTCACATCTACCTCACTGTAAACAAGGTCTAAATGTCACATCTACCTCACTGTAGACAAGGTCTAAATGTCACATCTACCTCACTGTGGACAAGGTCTAAATGTCACACCTACCTCACTGTAAACAAGGTCTAAATGTCACATCTACCTCACTGTAAACAAGGTCTAAATGTCACATCTACCTCACTATTGACAAGGTCTAAATGTCACATCTACCTCACTGTGGACAAGATCTAAATGTCACACCTACCTCACTGTAAACAAGGTCTAAATGTCACATCTACCTCACTGTAAACAAGGTCTAAATGTCACATCTACCTCACTGTAGACAAGGTCTAAATGTCACATCTACCTCACTGTGGACAAGGTCTAAATGTCACACCTACTCACTGTAAACAAGGTCTAAATGTCACATCTACCTCACTGTAAACAAGGTCTAAATGTCACATCTACCTCACTGTAAACAAGGTCTAAATGTCACATCTACCTCACTGTGGACAAGGTCTAAATGTCACATCTACCTCACTGTAAACAAGGTCTAAATGTCACATCTACCTCACTGTAGACAAGGTCTAAATGTCACATCTACCTCACTGTGGACAAGGTCTAAATGTCACACCTACCTCACTGTAAACAAGGTCTAAATGTCACATCTACCTCACTGTAAACAAGGTCTAAATGTCACATCTACCTCACTGTAAACAAGGTCTAAATGTCACATCTACCTCACTGTAGACAAGGTCTAAATGTCACATCTACCTCACTGTAAACCAGGTGTAAATGTCACATGTACCTCACTGTGGACAAGGTCTAAATGTCACATCTACCTCACTGTAAACAAGGTCTAAATGTCACATCTACCTCACTGTAGACAAGGTCTAAATGTCACATCTACCTCACTGTAGACAAGGTCTAAATGTCACATCTACCTCACTGTGGACAAGGTCTAAATGTCACACCTACCTCACTGTAAACAAGGTCTAAATGTCACATCTACCTCACTGTAAACAAGGTCTAAATGTCACATCTACCTCACTGTAAACAAGGTCTAAATGTCACATCTACCTCACTGTAGACAAGGTCTAAATGTCACATCTACCTCACTGTAAACCAGGTGTAAATGTCACATGTACCTCACTGTAAACAAGGTCTAAACTATACACAAACTTATTGCAGATGATGACACACACAACGGCCTTACTTGTTTCTGATGGACACATAACAACAACCTTACTTGTTTCTGATGAAGATTGGCATACATAGTAAGTTCCTTGTTCTGTAACCTGTCTGCTGATCCACTGTCCTGTTCAGAAACGTTAAGGATCATTTATATATTAATAATGTAGTTAACACAACTGAAAATATGAATTACTATACTGGTGTCTTTGATATTTATAATTAACACGTTACATTGTTAGATAATCCTCTATATCTATAAAGCACATTGTTAGCTATCCTCTATATCTATAAAGCACATTGTTAGCTAATCCTTTATATCTATAAAGCACATTGTTAGCTATCCCTCTATATCTATAAAGCACATTGTTAGCTATTCCTTTATATTTATAGAGCACATTGTTAGCTAATCCTATATATCTATACAGCACATTGTTAGCTAATCCTATATATCTATACAGCACATTGTTAGCTAATCCTATATATCTATAGAGCACATTGTTAGCTAATCCTATACATCTATACAGCACATTGTTAGCTAATCTTGTATATCTATAAAGCACATTGTTAGCTAATCCTCTATTTCTATGAAGAACACTATCAGCTAATTTTTTATATTTATACAGCACATTGTTAGCTAATCTTGTATATCTATAAAGCACATTGTTAGCTAATGCTCTATATCTATGAAGAACATTGTCAGCTAATCCTTTATATTTATACAGCACATTGTTAGATAATCTTGTATATCTATAAAACACATTGTTATCTAATCCTATATATCTATAATGCACATTGTTCGCTAATCCTATATTTCTATAAAGCACATTGTTAGCTAATCCTGTGCATCTATAAAGCACATTGTTATCTAATCGTATATTTCTATAAAGCACATTGTTAGTTAATCCCCTATACCTATGAAGCACATTGTTATCTAATCCTATATATCTATAATGCACATTGTTCGCTAATCCTATATTTCTATAAAGCACATTGTTAGCTAATCCTGTGCATCTATAAAACACATTGTTAGCTAATCCTCTATATCTATAAAGCACATTGTTAGTTAATCCTCTATACCTATGAAGCACATTGTTATCTAATCCTATATTTCTATGAAGCACATTGTTAGCTAATCCTCTATATCTATGAAGAACATTATCAGCTAATCCTTTATATTTATACAGCACATTGTTAGCTAATCTTGCACATCTATACAGCGCATTGTTAGCTAATCCTTTATATCTATACAGCGCATTGTTAGCTAATCCTGCATATATATACAGCACATTGTTAGTTAATCCTCTATACGTATGAAGCACATTGTTATCTAATCCTATATTTCTATAAAGCACATTGTTAGCTAATCCTCTATATCTAGATAATAAACTACTGATATCTAAGAAAGGAAGGTTACAAAAACCTAGATAACAATAATTTATTATAAAACTTTCTCTCACCTGTTGAATCTGTCATCATCATATGCATCTGGAATGTTCAGTGATTGCCCTGTCAAAGCAACATGTCCAGCTATTCCCTTCCCAACTGGAAACCTGAACATACAGATGAAGTTATCTAATGAACAGTTGAGAAGACCACTATAACACAACATCAAATAGATATCACATAATTTACAGTCGAACCAATAATTTTTGTCACAACAAATCATACCAACCTTTAAATAGAACCCATGATGTTTAACCATACATACTATTATATAACGAGTATTATTACAGGTGGATATGAATATAACTAATAACAGTCTAGTGTCATCTACAGAATATACCATAATATATTAAAAAATATTCCATACTGCACACAGATAAAAACACTGATCCACCTTTCAACCTTCTAAAGTAACAAACAGCAAAGTCACAAAAATAATACTAACAACAACAATATTGCAACAATAGTAATACAACCATAATACTACTAACAACAACAGTAGTACAACCAGAATACTAATAACAATAGTACAACCAGAATAATACTAACAACAACAGTAGTACAACTAGAATACTAATAACAACAATAGTACAACCAGAATAAAACTAATAACAAGAATAGTACAACCAGAATAATTCAAAAAAAAAAACAATAGTACAACCAGAATAATACTAACAACAGTAATACAACCAGAATAATACCAAGAAAAACTGTAGTACAACCAGAATAATTCTAAGAACAGCAGTACAACCATATTACTACTAACAACAGTAGTACAACCAGAATAATACAAACAACAATAGTACAACCAGAATAATACTAAAAACAGCACAACATCCAGAATAATACTAACAACAACAATAGCTAAACCAGAATAATACCAACAACAACATTAGTACAACCAGAATAATACTACGAATAACAGTAGTACAACCAGAATACTACTACCAACAATGGTAGTACAACGAGAATAATACTTAAACGATACTACATCCAGAAAAATACTAACAACAACAATAATACAACCAGAATAATACTAACAACAATGGTATAACCAACATACTAAAAACAACAATAGTAATACAACCAGAAAAATACTGACAACAACAGTAATACAACCAGAATAATACTAACAACAATAGTACAACCAGAATAATACTAACAACAACAGTAGTACAACCTGAATACTACTAACAACAATAGTACAACGAGAATAATACCAACAACAACAGTAATACAACCAGAATAATATTAACAACAATGGTACACACAGAATAATACTAACAACAACAGTAGTACAACAAGAATAATACTAACAACAGTAGTACAACCAGAATAATACAATAGTACAACCAGAATAATACTAACAACAACAGTAGTACAACCTGAATACTACTAACAACAATAGTACAACGAGAATAATACCAACAACAACAGTAATACAACCAGAATAATACTAACAACAATAATACACAGAATAATACTAACAACAGTAGAACAACCAGAATAATACTAACAACAGTAGTACAACCAGAATAATACAATAGTACAACCAGAATAATACTAACAACAATAGTACAACCAGAATAATACTAAAAACATATTATAACAAAGAAAAATACTAACAACAACAATAGCAGAACCAGAATAATACTAACAAACCCATTAGCACAGCCAGAATAATACTACGAATAGCAGTAGTACAACCAGAATACTACTAACAACAATGTTAGTAGAACGAGAATAATACTAAAAACAGAACTACATCCAGAATAATACTAACAACAACAACAGTACAACCAGAATAATACTAACAACAACAACAGTACAACCAGAATAATACTAACAACAGTAGTACAACCAGAATAATTCTAACAGTAATAAAACTAGAATAATACTGACAACAATAGTACAACGAGAATAATACTAAAAACAGAACTACAACCAGAATGATACTAACAACAATAATAATACAACCAGAATAATATTAACAACAATAGTATAACCAAAATAATAATAACAACAGTAATACAACCAGAATAATACTAACAACAACAATAGTACAACCAGAATAATACTAACAACAATAGTACAACCAGAATAAAATTAACAACAACAGTAATATAACAAGAATTATACTAACTACAATAGTAGTACAAACATAATACTACTAATAACAACAGTAGTACAACCAGAATACTACTAACAACAATGGTAGTACAACCAGAATAATACTAACAACAACAGTAGTACAACAAGAATAATACTAAAAACAGAACTACAACCAGAATGATACTAACAACAATAAGAATACAACCAGAATAATATTAACAACAATAGTATAACCAAAATAATAATAACAACAGTAATACAACCAGAATATTACTAACAACAACAATAGTACAACCAGAATAATACTAACAACAATAGTACAACCAGAATAAAATTAACAACAACAGTAATATAACCAGAATTATACTAACTACAACAGTAGTACAAACATAATACTACTAACAACAACAGTAGTACAACCAGAATACTACTAACAACAATGGTAGTACAACCAGAATAATACTAGGAATAACAGTAGTACAACCGGAATACTACCAGCAACAATGGTAGTACAACCAAAATAATAGTACGAATAACGGTAGTACAACCAGAATAATACTAAAACAATAGTAAAACCAGAATAATACGAACAACAACAATAGTAGAACCAGCATAATACTTACAACAATAGTACAACGACAATAATACTATAAAAGTAGCAAAAGCAGAATAATTCTAAAAACAATAGTACAACCAGAATATTACTAACAACAACAGTAATACAACGAGAATAATACTAAGAAGAACAGTAGTACAACCAGAATAATTCTATAAAAAAGTAGTAAAAGCAGAATAATTCTAAAAAACAATAGTACAACCAGAATAATACTAACAACAATTGTACAACCAGAATAATACTAACAACAACAATAACAGTAATACAACCAGAATAGCACTACGAATAACAATGGTACAACCAGAATATTACTAACAACAATGGTAGTACAACCAGAATAGCACTAACAACAATTGTAGTACAACCAGAATAGTACTACGAATAACAGTAGTAGAACCAGAATACTACTAACAACAACATTAGTACAACCATAATACTACTAACAATAACAGTGGTACAAACAGAATAATTCTAAAAACAGTGGTACAACCAGATTAGTACTAACAACAGTGGTACAACCAGAATAATACTAACAATAGTACAACAAGAATAATACTAAAACAATAGTACAACCAGAATAATACTAACAATAATGGTAAGTACAACCAGAAAAATACTAAATACAGTACTACAACCAGAATAATACTAACAACAATAGCAGAACCAGAATAATACTAACAACAACATTAGTACAACCAGAATAATACTACGAATAACAGTAGTACAACCAGAATACTACTAACAATAATGGTAGCAGAACGAGAATAATACTAAAACAGAACTACATCCAGAACAATTCTAACAACAACAACAATACAACCAGAATAATACTAACAACAGTAGTACAACCAGAAAAATTCTAACAACAGTAATACAACCAGAATAATACTGACAACAATAGTACAACGAGAATTATACTAAAAACAGAACTACAAACCAGAATAATACTAACAACCAGAATAATACTAATAACAATAGTAATACAACCAAAATAATACTAACGACAATAGTACAAACCAGAATAATACTAACAACAACAGTAATATAACCAGAATAATACTAACAACAATAGGTAGTACAAACATAATACTACTAACAACAACAGTAGTACAACCAGAATACTACTAACAACAATAGTACAACCAGAATAATACTACCAACAACAGTAATACAACCAGAATAATACTAACAACAATAGTAGTACAACCAGAATAACATTAACAACATTAGTACAACCAGAATAATACTAACTACAACAGTAGGTACAACAAGAATAATACTAACGACAGTAGTACAACCAGAATAATACTAACAACAACAATAGTACAACCAGAATAATTCTAACAACAATGGTACAACCAGAATAATACTAACAACAGTATAATAACCATAATACTACTAACAACAGTAATACAACCAGAATAATACTAAGAACAACTGTACTACAACCAAAATACTATTAACAACAACAGTAGTAAACCCAGAATAACACTACGAATAACAGTAATACAACCAGAATAGCACTACGAATAACAGTAATACAACCAGAATAATACTAAGAACAATAGTAGTACAACCAGAATAATACTAAGAACAATAGTAGTACAACCAGAATAATACTAACAACAACAGTAGTACAACCAGAATAATACTAACAAGAACAATAGTACAACCAGAATAATTCTAACAACAATGGTACAACCAGAATAATACTAACAACAGTAGTACAACCAAAAATACTACTAACAACAACAGTAATACAACCAGAATAATACTAACAACAACAATGGTACAACCAGAATAATACTAACAACAATAGTACAACCAAAATAAAATTAACAACAACAGTAATATAACAAGAATTATACTAACTACAATAGTAGTACAAACATAATACTACTAACAACAACAATGGTAGTACAACCAAAATAATAGTACAGATAACGGTAGTACAACCAGAATAATACTAAAAACAATAGTACAACCAGAATAATACGAACAACAACAATAGTAGAACCAGCATAATACTTACAACAATAGCACAACGAGAATAATACTATAAAAAGTAGCAAAAGCAGAATAATTCTAAAAACAATAGTACAACCAGAATATTACTAACAACAACAGTAATACAACGAGAATAATACTAAGAAGAACAGTAGTACAACCAGAATAATTCTATAAAAAGTAGCAAAAGCAGAATAATTCTAAAAACAATAGTACAAACCAGAATAATACTAACAACAATTGTACAACCAGAATAATACTAACAACAACAATAACAGTAATACAACCAGAATAGCACTACGAGATAACAATAGTACAACAAGAATATTACTAACAACAATGGTAGTACAACCAAAATAGCACTAACAATAACAGTAGTACAAACAGAATACTACTAATAACAACATTAATACAACCAGAATAATACTAAGAACAACTGTAGTACAACCAGAATAATTCTAAAAACAGAAGTACAACCAGATTAGTACTAACAACAGTAGTACAACCAGAATAATACTAACAATAGTACAACAAGAATAATACTAACAACAATAGTACAACCAGAATAATACTAACAATAATGGTAGTACAACCAGAATAATACTAAATACAATTACTACAACCAGAATAATACTAACAACAATAGCAGAACCAGAATAATACTAACAACAACATTAGTACAACCAGAATAATACTACAGATAACAGTAGTACAACCAGAATACTACTAACAATAATGGTAGCAGAACGAGAATAATACTAAAACAGAACTACATCCAGAACAATTCTAACAACAACAACAATACAACCAGAATAATACTAACAACAGTAGTACAACCATTATAATTCTAACAACAACAGTAATACAACCAGAATAATACTGACAAGAATAGTACAACGAGAATAATACTAAAAACAGAACTACAACGAGAATAATACTAACAACAAGAATAATACAACCAGAATAATACTAATAACAATAGTAATACAACCAGAATAATACTAACGACAATGTGTACAACCAGAATAATATTAACAACAATAGTACAACCAGAATAATACTAACAACAACAGTAGTACAACCAAAATAATACTAACGACAATAGTACAACCAGAATAATATTAACAACAATAGTACAACCAGAATAATACTAACAACAACAGTAGTACAACAAGAATAATACTAACGACAGTAGTACAACCAGAATAATACTAAAAACAGAACTGCAACCGGAATAATACTAACAAGAATAATACAACGAGAATAATACTAATAACAATAGTAATACAACCAGAATAATACTAACAACAACAGTACTACAACCAAAATAATACTAACAACAATAGTACAACCAGATCACTACTAACAACAGTAGTACAACAAGAATAATACTAAAAATATTACAACCAGCATAATACTAACAACAATATTACAGCCAGAATAATACTAACAACAACAGTAGTACAACCAAAATACTACTAACAACAATAGTAGTACAACAATAATAATAATAACAACAACAATAGTACAACCAGAATAATTCTAACAACAATAGTACAACCAGAATAATACTAACAACAGTAGTAGAACCAGAATAATACTAACAACAAAAATAGCAGAACCAGTATAATACAAACAACAACAGTAGTACAACCAGAATAATACAAACAACAGTAGTAATACAACCAGAATACTACTAACAACAACATTAGTACAACCATAATACTACTAACAACAACAGTAGTACAACCAGAATACTACTAACAACAATGGTAGTACAACCAGAATAATACTACGAATAACAGTAGTACAACCAGAATAATACTAACAACAACAATGGTACAACCAGAATACAACTAACAACAACAGTAATACAACCAGAATAATACTAAGAATAATATTAGTACAACCAGAATAATTCTAAAAACAGTGGTACAACCAGAATAATTCTAACAACAACAGTAATACAACCAGAATAATACTAACAACAATGGTACAACGAGAATAATACTAAAAAACAGTACTACAACCAGAATAATACTAACAACAACAATAGTACAACCAGAATAATACTAACAACAATGGTATAACCAAAATAATAATAACAACAATACTAATACAACCAGAATAATACAAACAACAACAGTATTACAACCAGAATAATAATAAGAACAGTAGTACAACCAGAATAATTCTAACAACAACAGTAATACAACCAGAATAATACTAACAACAATAGGTACAACCAGAATAATTCACAACAACAATGGTAGTACAACCAGAATAATACTACGAATAACAGTGGTACAACCAGAATATTACAAACAACAATGGTAGTACAACCAGAATAATACTAACAACAATAGTAGAACCAGAATAATACTAACAACAATGGTAGTACAACGAGAATAATACTACGAATAACAGCAGAACAACCAGAATACTACTAACAACAATGGTAGTACAACGAGAATAATACTACAGAATAACAGTGGTACAACCATGATACTACTAACAACAAACAGTAGTACAACCCAGAATACTAATAACAACAATAGTGGTACAACCATGAATACTACTAACAACAACAGTAGTACAACCAGAATACTAATAACAACAACAGTGGTACAACGAGAATAATACTACGAATAACAGTAGTACCGCCAGAATACTACTAAATACAATGGTAGTACAACCAGAATAATACTAACAACAATGGTACAACCAGAATAATACTAAGAACAACAATAGTAGAACCAGAATAATACCAACAACAATGGTACAACCAGAATAATACTAAAAAACATAATAGTATAACCAGAATAATACTAACAACAAAAATAGCAGAACCAGAATAATACAAACAACAACAGTAATACAACCAGAATAATATTACGAATAACAGTAGTACAACCAGAATACTACTAACAACAACATTAGTACAACCATAATACTACTAACAACAGTAGTACAACCAGAATACTACTAACAACAATGGTAGTACAACCTGAATAAGGCTACGAATAACAGTAGTACAACCAGAATACTAATAACAACAATGGTAGTACAACCAGAATAATAATACGAATAACAGTAGTACAACCAGAATAATACTACGTATAACAGTAGTACAACCAGAATAATACTACGTATAACAGTAGTACAACCAGAATAATACTAACATCAATAGTACAACCAGAATAATACTAACAACAACAATAGTAGAACCAGAATAATACTACGAATAACAGTAATACAACCAGAATAGCACAACGAATAACAGTAGTAGAACCAAAATACTACTAACAACAATGGTAGTACAACCAGAATAGCACTAACAACAATAGTAGTACAACCAGAATAGTACTACGAATAACAATAGTACAACCAGAATACTACTAACAACAACATTGGTACAACCATAATACTACTATCAATAACAGTAGTACAACCAGAATACTACTAACAACAATGGTGGTACAACCAGAATAATACTACAGATAACAGTGGTACAACCAGAATACTACTAACAACAATATTAGTACAACCATAATACTACTAACAACAACACTAGTACAACCAGAATATTACTAACAACAATGGTAGGTACAACCAGAATAATAATACGAATTACATTAGTACAACAAGAATACTACTTACAACAATGGTAGTACAACCAAAATACTACTAACAACAATGGTAGTAAAACCAGAATAATACTACGAATAACAATAGTACAACCAGGATACTACTAACAACAACACTAGTACAACCAGAATATTACTAACAACAATGGCAGTACAACCAGAATAATAATACGAATTACATTAGTACAACAAGAATACTACTTACAACAATGGTAGTACAACCAGAATACTACTACGAATAACAATAGTACAACCAGGATACTACTAACAAAAACACTAGTACAACCAGAATATTACTAACAACAATGGTAGTACAACCAGAATAATAATACGAATTACATTAGTACAACAAGAATACTACTTACAACAATGGTAGTACAACCAGAATACTACTAACAACAATGGTAGTACAACCAGAATAATACTACGAATAACAATAGTACAACCAGGATACTACTAACAACATCATTAGTACAACCATAATACTACTAACACCAGTAGTACAACCAGAATACACCTAACAACAACAGTGGTACAATGAGAATAATACTACGAATAACAGTAGTACAACCAGAATACTACTAACAACAACATTAGTACAACCATAATACTAGTAACAATAACAGTAATAAAACCAGAATATTACTAACAACAATGGTAGTACAACCAGAATAATACTAACAACAACATTAGTACACCCATAATAATACTAACACCAATGGTAGTACAACCAGAATAATACTACGAATAACAGTAGTACAACCAGAATACTAACAACAACATTAGTACAACCATAATACAACTAACAAGAACAGTGGTACAACCAGAATACTTCTCACAACAACAGTAGTAGAAGGAGAATAATACTGCGAATAACAGTAGTACAACCAGAATACTACTAACAACAATGGAAGAACAACTAGAATAATACTACGAATAACAGTAGTACAACCAGAATAGTACTAACAACATTGGTGGTATAATCAGAATAATACTAACAACAACAGTACAACCAGAAAATACTAACAACAACAATAGTAGAACCAGAATAATACTAACAACAGTAATACTACCAGAATAATACTAACAATGGTACAACCAAAATAATACTAAAAACAGTACTACAACCAAAATAATACCAACAACAACAATAAAGAACCAGAATAATACTAACAACAACATTAGTACAACCAGAATAATATTACGAATAACAGTACTACAACCAGAATACTACTAACAACCATGGTAGTACAACCAGAATAATACTATGAATAACAGTAGTACAACCAGAATACTACTAACAACAACATTAGTACAACCATAATACTAGTAACAACAACAGTAATAAAACCAGAATATTACTAACAACAATGGTGGTACAACCAGAATAATACTAACAACAACATTAGTACACCCATAATAATACTAACACCAATGGTGGTACAACCAGAATAATACTACGAATAACAGTAGTTCAACCAGGAATACTAACAACAACATTAGTAGAACCATAATACAACTAACAAGAACAGTAGTACAACCAGAATACTTCTCACAACAATGGAAGAACAACTAGAATAATACTACGAATAACAGTAGTACAACCAGAATACTACTAACAACATTGGTAGTATAATCAGAATAATACTAACAACAACAGGTACAACCAGAAAAATACTAACAACAACAATGAGTAGAGACCAGAATAATACTAAAAACAGTACTACAACCAAAATAATACCAACAACAACAATAGCAGAACCAGAATAATACTAACAACAACATTAGTACAACCAGAATAATATTACGAATAACAGTACTACAACCAGAATACTACTAACAACCATGGTAGTACAACCAGAATAATACTACGAATAACAGTGGTACAACCAGAATACTACTAACAACAACATTAGTACAACCATAATACTAGTAACAACAACAGTAATAAAACCAGAATATTACTAACAACATTAGTACACCCATAATAATACTAACACCAATGGTAGTACAACCAGAATAATACTACGAATAACAGTAGTACAACCAGAATACTAACAACAACATTAGTACAACCATAATACAACTAACAAGAACAGTGGTACAACCAGAATACTTCTCACAACAACAGTAGTACAAGGAGAATAATACTACGAATAACAGTGGTACAACCAGAATACTACTAACAACAATGAACAACTAGAATAATACTACGAATAACAGTAGTACAACCAGAATACTACTAACAACATTGGTAGGTATAATCAGAATAATACTAACAACAACAGTACAACCAGAAAAATACTAACAACAACAATAGTAGAACCAGAATAATACTAACAACAGTAATACTACCAGAATAATACTAACAATAGTACAACCAGAATAATACTAAAAACAGTACTACAACCAGAATAATACCAACAACAACAATAGCAGAACCAGAATAATACTAACAACAACATTAGTACAACCAGAATAATACTAACAACAACAGTGGTACAACCAGAATACTAATAACAACAATGGTAATACAACCAGAATACCACTTACAACAATGATAGTACAATCAGAATAGTACTATGAATAACAGTGAATGCAACCAGAATAATACTACGAATAACAGTTGTACAACAACCACAATACCAACAATAACAAGGTTTATTGTTTCTCTACTTAGACACTGCTGTTATACAGTATGTTTTCACAGATAACCTTAGTTTGTAATAAATTATTGTTTATTATTATAATCTACATATGGTTACACTGTCATGTCACACTCAATGTGGTTTCTTTGGTTATATTTATTTACTTAAATTCTGTTTATCTGTACCGGATTTCTTTCGACGTCTCTGAAACAGACACAGTAGACTTGCTCTCTTGGTCTCCGCTGACGTCAAATATTCGAGCATACAATTCCTTAGTTCGTCCGTCAACCAGGAAAAGTGAAGCCCTGTCAGCGTTCACCAGCTTTTGAGCGAATGTCTGAAGATGTAATAAAGATAAAATATCTCATTAAAACCATTGACGTAAATCATATGTACAATATTTAATAAAGGTATCACGGTAAGTGAAGGGTATCGCTTATCTTAAGGAAATGTTACGATAAGCAACAATAACTCAAACACACACAATAAATATTAATACCTCCCCCAGTTGTGGTAATAAAATCTTATAAGTTACGTTTGTTGAAAGTAAAGACCTGTAGATATGAGGCTTCATTATCTCATCTTGGACTCTGTATCTTTATTATAATCATGAGAGTCAACTGTCTGCCATCTCTCATTATTTAGACTAATTCAAACAAATTCGCTATATCTGGGAAAACAGTTTTTCGTGCAAATGCCAATTTACATTCTGTTATTAATTAATTTTAATAAATATGTTTCCTGATATTAATATGTTTTCAATTAACTTACATTCAGGTTTTTTAATTTGTTTGGTTTCTTAGTCTTATAGGGCCTGTTTTGTTCATGACCAACCTGATATTATAATTTTCCTAATTAATACACATTTTGTTTTTATTAGTTTCACAACGAACTTTCGTGTTTATTAAATATCTTCCTGGTCTGTGATATCGGGGTTAAATTCCCTTATTTTATGATCAATATCTATTTGCTTATATTTAATAACTGAATATGAATATTATTTGAGCTTCAATGTCTTTAGTTTTAGATATATGTAAAATATTAACAATAAAATATAGTTATTGTTGTTAGTGCCATACGTTCATTTATTACCTATTTATAAAGATAAAATAAAGCGAGGAAAACTAAACAACGGTTAGGCTTAACCTCCCAAACAAAATTATAAACATGATTCGATTTGTTCTTGTTAATGTAACAAGGCGAGTATTCAACTAAGAACAGTTAGGCTTAACCTCCAAACAAAATTATAAACATGATTCGATTTGTTCTTGTTAATGTAACAAGGCGAGTATTCAACTAAGAACAGTTAGGCTTAACCTCCAACCTAAATTATAAACATAATTCTATTTGTTCTTGTTAATATAACAAGGCGAGTATTCAACTAAGAACAGTTAGGCCTAACCTCCAAACTAAATTATAAACATGATTCTATTTGTTCTTGTTAATATAACAAGGCGAGTATTCAACTAAGAACAAAGTTAGCCTAACCTCCAAACTAAATTATAAACATGATTCGATTTGTTCTTGTTAATATAACAAGGCGAGTATTCAACTAAGAACAGTTAGGCTTAACCTCCAAACTAAATTATAAAAAGAATTTGGGATCATTGTTATTTAAATAACAAGATAAGAGTTAAACTACACAATGATTGGGCTTAACCTTCAAACTAAACTAAAAACCGAAAATAGTCTGATATTCATCCAATAAAACAATAGGTAGAATTAACCAGTTTAAAAGTACTAGATAACGCGACAACATGTTCTTACCATTATCTTGACTATCACTGAGTCCATTGAAATCATGTCTTGAAAGATTGACCTAAAATATATATATATAACATTATTTTCTGCCTACTGTATATCTGCCTGAAGATTTCAACAAATACAATCACCATATAACTGTATCTTAGCTCAACAAATAACATCACCATGTAACTCTAACTTAGCTCAACAAATAACATCACCATGTAACTCTAACTTACCCTAATACAAAAGAAAAGTTAAAAAAGTATTTGAAATAATAAGTCGCAATTATTTTTAACTTTCAAACTTCATTATACAAAATAATTTAAAAGATCTAAAGCAATCCTATTCAGAGAACATTATCCTATTATAGTCCTCACCACACAATGTTATTTTGAACCTATTGTAGTCCCTCATCACACAATGTTATATTGAAACTATTGTAGTCATCATCAATGATAGTTCTACTGTAGTCATCATCAATGATAATCCTACTGTAGTCATCATCAATGATAGTTCTACTGTAGTCATCATCAATGATAATCCTACTGTAGTCATCATCAATGATAGTTCTACTGTAGTCATCATCAATGATAATCCTACTGTAGTCATCATCAATGATAGTTTTACTGTAGTCATCATCAATGATAGTTCTACTGTAGTCATCATCGATGATAGTCCTACTGTAGTCATCATCAATGTTAGTCCTGCTGTAGTCATGATCAATGACAGTTCTACTGTAGTCATCATCAATGACAGTCCTGCTGTAGTCGTCATCAATGACAGTTCTACTGTAGTCGTCATCAATGACAGTTCTACTGTAGTCATCATCAATGATAGTCCTGCTGTAGTCATCATCAATGATAGTCCTGCTGTAGTCATCATTCAATGATAGTTCGACTGTAGTCATCATCAATGATAGTCCTACTGTAGTCATCATCAATGATAGTTCTACTGTAGTCATCATCGATGATAGTCCTACTGTAGTCATCATCAATGATAGTTCTACTGTGGTCATCATCAATGTTAGTCCCACTGTAGTCATCATCAATGATAGTTCTACTGTAGTCATCATCGATGATAGTCCTACTGTAGTCATCATCAATGTTAGTCCTGTAGTCATGATCAATGATCAGTTCTACAATGCTAGTCTATCATCAATGACAGTCCTGCTGTTGTCATCATCAATGATAGTCCTGCTGTAGTCATCATCAATGACAGTCCTGCTGTTGTTCATCATCAATGATAGTTCTACTAATCATCATCAATGATAGTTCTACTATAGTCATCATCAATGATAGTCCTGCTGTAGTCATTATCAATGATAGTCCTGCTGTAGCCATCATCAATGTTAGTCCTGCTGTAGTCATCATCGATGATAGTCCTACCTGTCATCATCAATGATAGTCCTGCTGTAGTCATCATCAAGTGATGGTTCTACTGTAGTCATCATCAATGATAGTCCTACTGTAGTCATCATCAATGATAGTTCTACTGTAGTCATCATCAATGATAGTCCTGCTGTAGTCATCATCAATGATAGTTCTACTGTAGTCATCATCAATGACAGTCCTGCTGTAGTCGTCATCAATGAAAGTTCTACTGTAGTCATCATCAATGATAGTCCTGCTGTAGTCATCATCAATGATAGTCCTGCTGTAGTCATCATCAATGATAGTTCTACTGTAGTCATCATCAATGATAGTCCTACCTGTAGTCATCATCAATGATAGTTCACTACTGTAGTCATCATCAATGATAGTCCTACTGTAGTCATCATCAATGATAGTTCTACTGTAGTCATCATCAATGTTAGTCCTATCACTGTAGTCATCATCAATGATAGTTCTACTGTAGTCATCATCAATGATAGTTCTACTGTAGTCATCATCATGATGATAGTCCTACTGTAGTCATCATCAATGTTAGTCCTGCTGTAGTCATCATCAATGACAGTTCTACTGTAGTCATCATAATGACAGTCCTGCTGTGTTGTCATCATCAATGATAGTCCTGCTGTAGTCATCATCAATGACAGTCCTGCTGTTGTCATCATCAATGATAGTTCCTACTATAATTCATCATCAATGATAGTTCTACTATAGTCATAATCAATGATAATCCTGCTGTAGTCATCATCAATGATAGTTCTACTATAGTCATCATCAATGATAGTCCTGCAGTAGCTCATCATCAATGATAGTTCTACTTTAGTCATCATCAATGACAGTCCCAGTAGTCATCATCAATGATAGTCCTACTGTAGTCATCATCAATGATAGTTCTACTGTAGTCATCATCAATGATAATGATAGTCCTGCTGTGTCATCATCAATGATAGTCCTGCTGTAGTCATCATCAATGATAGTTCTACTATAGTCATCATCAATGATAACCTGCTGTAGTCATCATCAATGATAGTCCTGTCCTGCCAGTCATCATCAATGATAGTTCTACTGTAGTCATCATCAATGATAACCTGCTGTAGTCATCATCAATGTTAGTCCTACTGTAGTCATCATCAATGATAGTTCTACTGTAGTCATCATCAATGATAGTTCTACTGTAGTCATCATCAATGATAGTTCTACTGTAGTCATCATCAATGATAGTCCTGCTTGTTGTCATCATCAATGATAGTTCTTTACTATAATCATCATCAATGATAGTTCTACTCATAAAATCGTATCATCAATGATAGTTGGTACTATAGTCATCATCAATGATAATCCTACTGTAGTCATCATCAATGATAGTCCTGCTGTAGTCATCATCAATGATAGTCTCCCACTGCAGTCATCAATGATAGTTCTACTGTAGTCAATATCAATGATAGTCTTACTGTAGTCATCATCAATGATATGTCCCTGCTTCGTAGTCATCATCAATGATAGTCCCAAGCTGTGGTCATCAATAAAGGTGATAGTTCTACTGTAGTAAATTCCATCAATGATAGTTCTATCTGTAGCCATCATCAATGATAGTCTTACTGTAGTCATCATAATGATAGTTTTACTCAGTCATCACTGATAGTTTTACTGTAGTCATCAGTGATAGTTCTAATTGTAGTCATCATCAATGATAGTTCTAATTGTAGTCACTTACTCAATGATAGTTCTAAGTTGTAGTGTTCTCATCAATCTAACAAAATGTTGTTAGATAGTTGGTACCTGGTAAAAAACAAAGTAATACGAAGCAAGAACCTGTAAAATACATTAGAAGCGATAAGTTAAAATTATAGTAAAACTAAACCATCACAAACACCAAAATACATTGTAGCTGATAAGTTGGTACCAGTAAGTGTAATCCTATAACCATCACAAGCATTGTACATTGTAGCTGATAAGTTATAATCCTAAAACCACC
>NW_027467777.1:32116739-32191245 GCF_004210375.1 Tachypleus tridentatus | reverse complement strand
TCGTTTAACTGAAAGGGCCTTTAAGTGACGTCAGTTCTAGGAAGTAATTGGTTCCAAGGGTTGAGAGACAAGTTTGACTTTTGTTTTTTCTTCTTCTTTGCAATCGGTCAGATCTGTGGTGAATAAAGAGCCGATTGTTCATTAAAGAGGTGCAATATATTGTTCCAGACAACTTAGGAAACTTTAAATATTAGTAACATTATCAGCTGACGGTTCCCTGGGCCTTTTTGAAGACTTTTTTAAACAGTACCATCTATAAAAACTCTACTTGTTGTGTGATTTGTTTTTGTTTGTTTATTTTTGAATTTCATGTAAAGCTACACGAGGGCTATCTGCGCTAGTCGTCCCTAATTGTGCAGTGTAAGACTAGACGGAAAAGCAGCTAGTCATCACCACCCACCTCCAACTCTTGGGCTACTCTTTTACCAACGAATAGTTGGATTGACCGTCACATAATAACGCCCCCACGGCTGAAAAGGCGACCATGTTTGGTGTGACGGGCTTTCGAACCCTCGACCCTCGGATTACGAGTCGAGTGCCCTAACCACCTGGCCATGCCAAGCTTACTTGTTCTGTGAAGAGCTTTTGTTAGAATACAAAGTTGACTCCGAAGAAACTTGTGTTTTCATATTTAGAAATCTGAGATCCGTGCTAAGTTCATAGTAAACGCTAACTCAAGTCTTGAATCAAGTGACTTCAAAAGATGTAAACTCTTCGTTTAATGAATTTCGATTATTTGCGATAGAGGAAACTTTGATAAAAATGAGTGAATCAGACAGAAGAACGAATTAGTTAGTGCAGTCGTTAAGTTGTTCATGTTGGTGCAGTCGTGGCATGTAGTTATTCATGTTTTGTTTCCCATATTCCTTGATAAGGACTATCTGAGCTGTTCCCAATTTTTAGGTGATAGACGACAGAGTTAGTTAACACCATCCGTCGCCAGCTCTTGGGCTACTTTAATCGAATAATGGGATATGACTGTCACTCTTAAAACGCATTACTCCATAGTATAAGGCCCGGCATGGCCAGGTGGTTGAGGCGCTTGACTTGTAATCTAAGGGTGTGCGTGTCGTTTTATTTTTTAAGCACTATCTAATTTTTCTATTTATTAATTTAATCGGTATGTGTTCCATTGAGTGTCTGATCTAGCCGTATCTTTTAAGCTGTGTTATCGATGAATATATGTTCCATTGAGTGTCTGATCTAGCCGTATCTTTTGAGCTGTGTTATCGATGAATATGTGTTCCATTGAGTGTCTGTTCTAACCGTATCTTTTGAGCTGTGTTATCGATGAATATGTGTTCCATTGAGTGTCTGTTCTAACCGTATCGTTTGAGCTGTGTTGTCAGTGAGTATGTGTTCCATTGAGTGCCTGTTCTAACCGTATCTTTTGAGCTGTGTTATCGATGAATATGTGTTCCATTGAGTGTCTGTTCTAACCGTATCGTTTGAGCTGTGTTGTCAGTGAGTATGTGTTCCATTGAGTGCCTGTTCTAACCGTATCTTTTGAGCTGTGTTATCGATGAAATCTTTTACGTAACTTTTTATGTCCCTGATTTGTTAGCATGCTCGTGGTTAACAAACTAGGTCACGACTGGTAACCTTGAAGATGTCTGTTTCTCCTAGTCATAACAAGTTAGTTTATGTTTCTTCAGTGTGTTAATATATAGTTGTAAACGTACTTCATTGTTTCACTTCTGGACCGTGAAAATTAACTCCTACTGTTCAGGTCTTTACTTGTTTAATAAACAGAACTGTGGAAGGTGTAATATATAAATATTGTTGGGGTCTGTACTTGTTTAATAAACAGAACTGTCGAAGGTCTAATATATAAATACAAAGTTTTTTTTTCTCTCAAGATACAGTCGTATTAATAAGGGTAATATTTCAAATTTTTAAAGGTAATAGTGAGTGACACTCTCTATTTATGGCCAGAGAAGAGTGAGTGACACGTGCCCTTGAATGTTTGGCATTTTTAAATACGCGCTTTCAAAACTGGTTGTACTGAATTATTCGAAGATGGAGATACAATTTTTGTTCAGGAACATAGTGACAGTTGTTTATTTGTTTACATCTTATCACACAGCTACACGTTGAACTTTCTGCTATCTGTTCATCGCAGAGAATCGAACTCCGGATTTTGTCATAGTAAGTCCGTAAACTTTACGCTGGCCTACCAGCGGGTAGCATATTAACTTGAAGTTTCTAGTAGCGAATAGCAAAGCTATTTACATTAAAAACCTGTTATGGCACGAAAATATTCCAAAATCTGTAAAAAAGAAAATTCCATTAATATGTGTATAAACCTTTTAAAATGTATAGAAATTCCATATGATGTATAAACAATCTGATTAAGATATGTAGAACTCCAGTTGTCCTTCGTTTATAGACGCACCTTCAGTATATCCGAGGATGACCACAAACCAAACTATCATTTACCTTCCATGCACGAATAAAACTGATGCTAAGATATTCAAAGTGCTTTTGTTACGCAACATTTGATAGTATGCCAAACGTTCCTAGTAAGCTATAGAATGTCCTGTTTCCTAACAACTCCAGGAATCAACCAATTGATCAGAAGCACTCTTGAGATTGAAGCGCCATCTTTCGGCTGAAAGACCGAACGATGACACTTTACTGAATTCATTACAATAACTTTACAAAACCAAACCAGTGCATCTACTTCCCCTTCCCCCGTGATGTGATCAAATCCTAGATTTTGTTTGTCATATGCAACTGGTGTCGCGTGTTACGTGGTTGCTTTGAAAACCATGGGGAGGTGGGGTAGGAAAGGAGGCTAAAACATTGGGGTAAAAAGAATAGCCTTCCAGTCGAATATTGCTTTCATGTGTGGAATGTTAACTTGTACGCATGTACTGAGGTAATATAGGGTGTTATTAACTCTAGCCTTGTTGACCATTGTACTTCCAGTCAGCAGTAATTTGACCTTAAAAAGTCACACTTATCGGTTCCCTTGGTAACAAAGGGAACGAAGAGAGAGTTGAGAGAGAAATGCATTAAATACTTAAAGGTTTTTGTAAGACATTTG
Source organism: Tachypleus tridentatus (assembly GCF_004210375.1). Classification (NCBI taxonomy): domain Eukaryota; kingdom Metazoa; phylum Arthropoda; class Merostomata; order Xiphosura; family Limulidae; genus Tachypleus; species Tachypleus tridentatus. The sequence continues at coordinate 32,188,196 of NW_027467777.1, read as the reverse complement.
ATTCGCAGTCTCAGGATCGCGGGTTCGAATCTCCGTCATACTAAACATGCTCGCCCTTTCAGCCGTGGGGGCATTATATGCTACGATCGGTTCTTCTATTTGCTGGTAAAAAAGAGTAGCCCCAGAGTTGGCGGAGGGTGGTGATCACTAGCTGCCTTCCCTCTAGTCTTACACTGCTAAATTAGGGTTGGCTAGCGTAGATAGCCCTCGTGTAGCGTTGCGCGAAATTAAAAAAGAACAACAAAACCCAATCGATTCAGATGGCAAAAATGTTATTCGCTTGTTTGATCTACCTGTTAAAAACTAATGAATTTAAGACACCACGCAAACAAACCAAATAAATTGCAGCTCATACCTTGAACGTAGAAATACTACAGCACAGAGCTAATTGTTAATAATAAAATGATTAATGTCTTTTAGCAGTTGCAAATGAAGGCCCTGAAATAGCGAACGTTTCAACAATGTTGTTATTCAGTGTTTTAAAATAAATACATGTTTTTTTACTCAGTCGCTGCTACGAAAGGTAAACAAACTATATCTCATTGTTCATTAATACCTGAACCTTTTAATAGCATCGACACACTGGCCAGCGACACAAATGATCAGATATCACCATAGACATACTGATCAGAAGGAAAGTAACCAATCAGCGGTTCTAGATTCTTCAACTTTATATCTTTTTTTAATTCTGGATTTAGTAAAGGCGATATGACGACAAGGCTACAAGAAAGATTCAGCTTCAAACTGATGAACCACATTAATATCAGCCCCCAGTTTATACAACATTCAGTTACCTACTGAATTTATAAAATGCCAAATTGTTGTTACATTTTGTGCAACATTTAATTTTATACAACCACAAAATATATAAATATAACAACACATCCCCGAATGCTATTAAACTACAAGTCTTTGTTCAATATCCATGGTGGGGCTCCCTAGTGGCACATCGGCATGTTTGTGAACTTATAACACTATAATCTGGGCTTCGATACCCGTGGTGGTCAGAGAATGGTAGCCCATTTTGCACCTTTGTGGTTAGTTTGTTTTTGTTCTTTTTAATTTCGCACAAAGCTACGCGAGGGCTATCTGCGCTAGCCGTCCCTAATTGAGCAGTGTAAGACTAGAAGGAAGGCAGCTAGTCATCACCACCCACTGCCAACTCTTGGGCTACTCTTTTACCAGCGAATAGTGGGATCGAACATCACATTATAACACCCCAACGGCTGAAAGAGAGAGCATGTTTAGTATGACGGGGATTCGAACTCGCGATCCTGAGACTGCGAATCAAATGCCTTATCTACCTGGCCATGCAGTGGTCTTCTGCTGCCGTAGTCCACGTGTTGTAACGTTCTTCACGAGATATGGTTGAAGGCGATGGTTTAATAAACGCTTACTTACTGTTGTTTTGTTCACTATCTTCTCTAGAAGCAGCCATCTTATTCAACGTTTTCCAATGTTGATAAACTCGAATGAACAACGTGACATCTGTTGGACATGTATTTACTATCACGAGTCTCTTTAACCTGTTGACTGCCAAGTATTTCAGCTGCTACGGCAGCTCCAATGTCGGGTTTTTTTTAGCATAAATTGAGTAATTTCTAAAACAAATGAAATGAACAACAAATTTTTTCTCAAAGCCAAACTTACAGTACTACACAAAATGAAGAAATATGTACAAAACAATAATGCACAAAATGTCATTTTTGGGTATTGAAATAATGACACATTTAATAATTCACTTTCGTGTGAAATTTTCTTTAGCAGGGGTCAACACAAAGAGACACTTTGCAATCAGTACGTTCATATCTGCTGTCCCTCCTCGTGGATTTGTCAGAGCATACTTTACACTTTCTAGTGGGGTTCTTTTTTTTTTCTGTTTAGGGAATAAGTGTTGGGAAATGACGTTCTGAGAGGCGAAGGGATTTTCCAAAGAAGGCCGTTGGATTGTGGGCGCTGTGTGTGGTATCTTCAATCAGGGTACGGATGACACCGAGTCTAAACTCCATGAGAGACAGGATGTTTCCCATTGATTTGTAAACTACCAAAGTATTGTACACTGCTATATCCATCATGTGAAAAAATACTTTTTTGTACGACTTGACAGCTTTGCGAATACTCGGATAAGCATGCAACAAACAGTCACATAAGTCAACCCCTCCCATGTATCGATTGTAATCAATGGTTTTACAATAGCTGCACCAGTAGCATGGTTGATCTTTCCAGTTGGTATTGTCATGTATTGTACTCAACATGAAAATGTTCCTCATATCCTTCCAGTGAAAAACACCAATGTTGTCTTTTTGTGCCACTTCCATTTCACCCCTTGTGAAACATTTCGGCATCCCAATTCGATTTTTCATTACTGTCCCACACAAATAGGTGTCACGATCAAGCAATGACTTCCATAAGTGGGATTTGTAAAAAAAAAACGATCCAAATGGAGCTTATAATTTTGTCCAAACAATGGTTCCATCAACGTGCGTACAACACGTTCGCCCTGTTCGCCCTCTAGTGCTGTATGTGTAGTGGCACCAGGGTAGATGAAAAAGTTCCAAACATAACCTCTTACACTTTCACATAGCTCATGACGTTTGACTCCAAACCTGGTCCTTTTAGATAGAATGTACTGTCGAAATCCCAGTCGACTCTTCCATAGTATCAAAGATTTGTCAATACAAACATGTTCGTTTGGTACATATGAGGTTCTAAATTTTTCCCGTAAATGGTCAATAATGGGCTGTATCTTGTGCTGTTGTTGGTCAACAACATTTTCCTGAGTATTGTCAGCAAAGTGTACCATCGATAGCAGCAAAAGAAATCGGTTTTTTTGACACGCACTGACCAAAAATGTGTGTGGCAGGCAAAGGGTCAGTACATGGAAATAGTTGGTTTTCTTTCTATGTCCATGAACAGACCCATAAATTCATAAAATTCCTTCTCATTAGTTGGCTTCCATGATTTTACTCCACAATGTTCATTCAAATCAGCGCGGGCCATCATAGTTTGTGCATATTTATTGGTTACAATATGGTTGACAATTGTAGGAGGGAAGAACTTTTGAAAACAATGAAAAAGCTTTGAGGTCAAATCGTCGTACTGGAAACCATGATTTCCTGAGAAGGAGTTTATAACTGGAGAAGCAAAGGATTCAGCATTCCAATCATTGTCATTAGGGCACTTTTTCTTGGAAGTGTTCTTACCACGACTTGAAATTTTACGTTTACTCCCTGGTGTTATCGCCCCTTTACCAGTGCTGGTTGATGGCCAGTTATCATCATCTTCACTAACATCTAAGTCTTGTATTTCCATATTTCTCAAAGAATCTACAAAATCCGAATCTTCTGAATCGCCACTGCTATCTTCAAACTCCAAACGAAGTTCAACATACAACTGTGATGCTTATTCATTTTGTAACTTTTTTCGTGACGCCATTTTGGATCAAAAGTGAAACAATTTGTAAGTAAGTCAAATGCATGTATGGTGCTGACATCTAGCGTTGAAGTTAAGTATTATTGAGAACGAATTAACTCTTCCGTGGCACTGTTTTACCGATCGACTTGGACGAGTTATCTCGTCTACGGCACTGAACAGGTTAAAGGTTCCCATATCTTTACCTTTTCCCACATCTGTATGACCGCATAGGTCCACGCTCAAATCTTATACAATGCTCTGTCGACCACGTGACAGATTGTGTGGTCAACCTAATTTACATCGAAGGGATACACAATGATCAGCTCCTGTAGCTGGAATGTGGGATAAACTCGGACATTATACATAATTAAAACTGTATGCCCGAAGGAAAGCTTTTCTGGACTTCACCAGAGGACAGATGAAATAAAGCATCACAGAAAAGTGGGTAAACCGGTTCATTCCGGCTTTGCTTAAGTTATTTAGTTTCGTAGTAACCAGTTCATCTATTTCACCATACTAGTGAACATAGATTATATTGGTAAGTGTAATAAACGTAACCGCTCTTCCAAACAATTAGGGACCATTAACTAATCAGGAAAGCGTTAAACTTTTGTCAATTTTACAATAAAAAATGATACATTCTGGAAGTACATTTTACTTTTTTCTCTTCGTTAATAAACAATCGCTAAATAAAAGATGAAATATTTTTCCTTATCAGGAGGGTTTTAAAATTTGTCGTTTGAAACGTTTATCCAACCAAACGATTTTAGAAAGGAAAGATTTCTCACCTGAGATTTAGCTACACCTCGTATCGAGTTTGACTTTTTATTTTCCTAATTTTAAGCACACCCTAGTTACTATCTTCCTCATCTCCAGTTTCGAGTAATTATCGTTATTTTGTGTCCCACGTTTCGTACCTTCTCGTTGTCTTCCTCATCTCCAGTTTCGTGTAATTATCGTTATTTTGTGTCCCACGTTTTGTACCTTCTCTTTGTCTTCCTCATCTCCAGTTTCGTGTAATTATCGTTATTTTGTGTCCCACGTTTCGTACCTTCTCGTTGTCTTCATCATCTCCAGTTTCGTGTAATTATCGTTATTTTGTGTCTCACGTTTCGTACCTTCTCGATACCTTCCTCATCTCCAGTTTCGTGTAATTATCGCTATTTTGTGTCCCACGTTTCGTACCTTCTCGTTGTCTTCCTCATCTCCAGTTTCGTGTAATTATCGTTATTTTGTGTCTCACGTTTCGTACCTTCTCGATACCTTCCTCATCTCCAGTTTCGTGTAATTATCGTTATTTTGTGTCCCACGTTTCGTACCTTCTCGTTGTCTTCCTCATCTCCAGTTTCGTGTAATTATCGCTATTTTGTGTCCCACGTTTTGTACCTTCTCGTTGTTTTCCTCATCTCCAGTTTCGTGTAATTATCGTTATTTTGTGTCTCACGTTTCGTTCCTTCTCGATACCTTCCTCATCTCCAGTTTCGTGTAATTATCGCTATTTTGTGTCCCACGTTTCGTACCTTCTCGTTGTTTTCCTCATCTCCAGTTTCGTGTAATTATCGTTATTTTGTGTCTCACGTTTCGTACCTTCTCGATACCTTCCTCATCTCCAGTTTCGTGTAATTATCGCTATTTTGTGTCCCACGTTTCGTACCTTCTCGTTGTCTTCCTCATCTCCAGTTTCGTGTAATTATCGTTATTTTGTGTCCCACGTTTCGTACCTTCTCGTTATCTTCCTTATCTCCAGTTTCGTGTAATTATCGTTATTTTGTGTCCAACGTTTCGTTCCTTCTCGTGTAACGGTAACAGTCAGGAACGTCTTACGGTCGTTTGTCATTCACCAACAGATGGTGGGTTTTTGTGGCTTTATCAGCAATATAATTCGTGTCTTTTTTAGGCCTACTTTACTGAAACAGGTAATAATAATAATAAAGGATTGAAATAAATGGTTCGTATTATAATTCTTTCATCACAAGGCGCTGTCTCGTGCAGTAGCTCATGATGTTCTATATAACGAGAGCCAAGTTCACTGTGTGGGTATTTGGGTATTGATGTTGTTAAATACCCAGGAGGGTCAGGTACATTTGACCTCTTCCTCCCTCCCGAACGATTATAGCGTCTGTCTTTAGGGTTTTTTTTTGGTTTTTTTAAGCTTTGGGCCAGAGTAAAAGTATAACATCATACTCAGGCCCATTTCAGGGCTCAGTCCATGCATGGACGAACAAGTTTTTTTTTCTCTTGTGTTTTTTTTTCTTCATTTAATTTTTTTTAATTTTTTTGTATTTTCATATATATATATATTTTTTGTATTTTTCTCCTTTTTCTCGATTGAGAGAATGCTACCACTACTTGTAGTAACACACACACAAAAGTAATAATAATTCAAAAAGAGAGAAAAAAAATTAAAAAAGAAAATAATAATTATAATAATAAAAAGAAACAAGGACTAATTGTCTAGTGGAAGGTAGCCAGCTTGTGTTACATTTCTTAAATATATGTTAAAAGGGGAGAGGTATTTAGGACTATTTACTTCATGTACGTGATATCTGTCGAGATCACACATTAAGTCATTTTTATGCCAATTCTTATTGAAATATTTTAGAGAATTATGTAAGAGTCTTTCAGATATTGTGTCTATGTTTGCATACCTGTGCATGAATGTGGTTGAGGTGCTACGTGGTACTTTATATGCCGAAGTTAGTACTGAATTTTGTATACGTTGAAGTTTCTGTACATGTGTGGGTGCTGTGTTAATCCAGGCAGGTGATGCATGTTCTATTGTTGGTCTAATGTACGTTTTGTAGATTTTAAGTATGTTGTCTGGTGATGTTCCTTGGATTTTACCTGAAAGACTTCTTGCATAGTTTGCTCTTTTCCAGATTCGTATCAGTACATTTTTAATATGTGGTAGCCACGTTAATTTTGAGTCATAGGTTAGACCTAGAAATTTAGCATAAGTAGCAGTCAGTAAAAGTGATCCATTCATATAGAGTTTTGGTGGATCTTTTTTCAGCTTATTCAGTCTGCTGAATACTATGACTTGGGTTTTTGGAATATTAATTTTGATTCTATATTTCTGGCAGTATTCTTCGATGTTATTTAGGACTGGTTGTAGGTTCGTTGCTGCTATTGACGGAGTGGGGGCACTTTTCCAGACTGCTACATCGTCAGCGAACTGTGATGCATAACCTAAATTTAGGTCCGACAGAGGCATATTACTCACGTACATGATAAATAATATAGGGCTAACAACCCCTCCCTGCGGGACTCCTGCTTCGGGTGAAAAGGACCCTGAGTGGGCCCCATTTACATTTACTTTACACATTCTGTTATCCAGGAAGTTGGACAGCCAGCGAATAGTTTCCTGGGGTAGCCATTTCAAGCAATCTATGTTGTAAGCCGTTATGCCACACTGTGTCAAATGCTTTCTCAATGTCGAGAAAGCAAGCTACAGTGCATTCTTTTTTGTTGAAGCTGTCGGTAATTGATTCTGTAAGTCGAATCAGGTGGTCTGTAGTTTGGCGGTTTTTTCGAAATCCGTTTTGAATTTCTGGTAATTTTGAATTTTCTTCTAAGTATACTGAGAGACGATTACTAATTATCCTCTCTAATACTTTGCCAATACAACTGGTTAAGCTAATCGGGCGGTAGTTGTTTGGTTTATTCGCTGGCTTTCCTTCTTTCTGGAACATTAATATTATTGCTTCCTTCCAAGAAACGGGGATATATCCAGCTGATAGTGAGAGATTAAATAACGCTGTTAGGTGTTCATATAATCTCTGAGTGCCTTGTTTTAGGAGGATAGCTTGAATACCATCTTCTCCAGGGGCTTTGTTTTTTGTGTTGTTAATAGCAGTTACGACTTCTGTTACAGTGATATGTTTTACCAGCTGATGAGTGCTCCAGTCTTTTGTTTTTTCTTGGTGTGTAATAGTGTTGACTGGAAATTTAGGTGTAACGAGAGAGAGGGGGGTTAAATTGACTGTTTGAATTTCGCGCAAAGCTGCACGAGCGCTATCTGTACTAGCCGTCCCTAATTTTGCAGTGTAAGACTAAAGGGAAGGCAGCTAGTCATCACCACCCACTGCCAACTCTTGGGCTACTCTTTTACCAACGAATAGTGGGACTGACCACAGATTCTAACGCCCCAACGGCTGAAAGGACGAGAATGTTTGGTGTGACAGGGATTATAACCCGCGACCCTCGGATTAAAACTAAACCAGAATTTGTAATATGAGATAATGGAAAAATCTAATGTGTCGCCATCTGGACAACTTCATCTACAGATAATATTCTAAAAACTATATAAATATATAAGTAGAGGCACTGATGAATTTTGATCAAATTGAATACTAGACCGTAATTTTCATAAAATAAATAATTTGTAGATCTATTGACGGAAGGTAAGAGGTGGCGTTTGGATTTATTAATGTTGGTGCGTGTGTTTTTATAGCGAAAATGCACATCGGGCTATCTGCTGTGTCCATCGAGGAGAATCAAACTCTTGATTTTAGCGTTGTAAATCCGTAGACTTACCGCTATCCCAGCGGTGGACGTTAATGTTGGTACCGGTTTAGGTTTAATGACAGGTCAATGGTAGTGGTCGAATATAAGCGGTCTGTATATTTCATAAAAACCTGAACTACGTTTCTTTATGAGTATGTGAACCCTATCACATCCTGAACTACAGATCCCTATGAGTGTGTGAAACCTACCACATCCTGGACCACATTCGTCTGTGAACGTACCACATCAAGGACCATATGTTCCTGTTCCACCAGTCTTTATATCCTTAAGTTGAGGGTTAATTTTAATATATTCCTGTTCCACCAGACCTTATCGGAGAGAAAATGATTCAGTTGTCAACACTGTCGACACAGTTTGAAATTATAAAATGACCGTAATGTAAAATATCTCAGAACCAGAACTGGAAAGGCAACTTTAGGTGACTAACGCCGATGTTTGAACTTACCCGTTAGTCATCCTGGCGAGTTATGATAATTACAGTTATGCTACAGAAAGTCTTTTACAACTTGTATTACTGTAGTTTTTCTCTTACCGCTCTAGACTAGATGTAAACATTGAATTTAATGCTATTTATGTTTTTTTCAGAAATTAAAGTTTGCCTTATTTTGCCTTGATTTCCTTTTATGAATTTTAATAATTTTAATTTAGTTTTAACTTTTTTACGGGATTTTTGGCGCAGATAGCCTAGTTGTTAAATCAACAAACTAACCAACCTACTAAGCGAAACAATTAAAGAAGTTGTCAATCTTCGTGTAATTGTATGAAGGAATACAAATCCAGGTGGCGCTAACGCTGTTAGCTGCTTCCTTTAGATTGAAAAAATATACATTTTATTAAAAGAAATTATTTTTTAAAGATTATTAGGAGAACAAGCCACCTTATGTTTATGTTCTCCCAGTCTTTAGATACAATGAACTACACAAACGGCCGATGGACGAACAGAGTGACCAGTAATGATATCGAAAACTAGTATGTTCATGTCACCTAAACGGGCGTTGTCCAACATATTTAACACACTTCTTTCTCTGGTACAGTAGACTTATTAGCCACCAGCAAGTCAAAAAATGTTGTTTTTCTTTGCCGTTGTGAACGGATTTTGACCTCATGTATTTCTTTTAATTAATTGTGTCATAAAGTGTTAGAAACAAACAATAAAAATACAGAACTACTGGTCTCTTAAAGTCGTTAGTCTGTCTAAACATATTAGGTGGTGGAGGTGGTTCTTGTGGGAAAGTTCCTAACTCCAGCCACCTGAATCAACACGTCTGTCACAGTGTGGAGACACATAGTAATATAGCATACGTCTAACTTGATGGACATAAGTCTGTCATTATTCTAGCACTCATCCATAGGCTCTTCTTAGACAGACTTTTGAAGTTACGAAAACTGTTCTTGTCTTAGTCAGGGAACGTTTTCATTTTCTCGTATCGTTAGTTCGTTTGTCCAATTATTAATGTTTATCTTTGTTTGATTAATTATCCCCGTTTTCTGTTTGTTTGACAGTCCTTCTGTTTGTGTTATACTGGTTTGTAGTAACGTTTAACAACACTCGACTGTTAACTTGTTCTCACGACTGCTCATTCTTCAAAACTATTTAACGATGACACGCCTAACTTAATTATGGACAAGAGAATTCTCTGTGTAGAAACATTAACCAGACCATATCATTTTCTTTTAATCAGGTTCTGTTTTAATACACCCCTATTCTTCCACAAAACAAACTCTCTCTACCATTTCCTAATACCAGACGGAACTCATTCTACTATTTCCTAATACCAGACGGAACTCTCTCTACTACTTCCTAATACCAAACGGAACTCTCTCTACTACTTCCTAATACCAGACGGAACTCATTCTACTATTTCCTAATACCAGACGGAACTTTCTTTACTATTTCCTAATACCAGACGGAACTTTCTTTACTATTTCCTAATACCAGACGGAACTCTCTCTACTACTTCCTAATACCAGACGGAACTCTCTCTACTACTTCCTAATACCAGACGGAACTCTCTCTACTATTTCCTAATACCAGACGGAACTCTCTCTACTACTTCCTAATACTAGACGAAACTCTCTCTACTACTTCCTAATACCAGACGGAACTCTCTCTACTACTTCCTAATACCAGACGGAACTCTCTCTACTATTTCCTATTACCAGACGGAACTCTCTCTACTAGTTCCTATTACCAGACGGAACTCTCTCTACTATTTCCTAATACCAGACTGAACTCTCTCTACAATTTCCTAATACCAGACGGAACTCTCTCTACTACTTCCTAATACCAGACGGAACTCTCTCTACTATTTCCTAATACCAGACGGAACTCTCTCTACTACTTCCTAATACTAGACGAAACTCTCTCTAGTACTTCCTAATACCAGATGGAACTCTCTCTACTACTTCCTAGTACCAGACGGAACTCTCTCTAGTACTTCCTAATACCAGATGGAACTCTCTCTACTACTTCCTAATATCAGACGAAACTCTCTCTACTACTTCCTAATATCAGACGGAACTCTCTCTACTATTTCCTAATACCAGACGGAACTCTCTCTACTACTTCCTAATACCAGACGGAACTCTCTCTACTACTTCCTAATACTAGACGAAACTCTCTCTAGTACTTCCTAAAACCAGATGGAACTCTCTCTACTACTTCCTAATACTAGACGAAACTCTCTCTACTACTTCCTAATATCAGACGGAACTCTCTCTACTATTTCCTAATACCAGACGGAACTCTCTCTACTACTTCCTAATACCAGACGAAACTCTCTCTACTACTTCCTAATACCAGATAGACTCTCTCTACTATTTCCTAATACCAGACGGAACTCTCTCTACTACTTTCTAATACTAGACGAAACTCTCTCTAGTACTTCCTAATACCAGATAGAACTCTCTCTACTACTTCCTAATACCAGACGGAACTCTCTCTACTACTTCCTAATACTAGACGAAACTCTCTCTACTACTTCCTAATACTAGACGAAACTCTCTCTACTACTTCCTAATACTAGATGGACTCTCTCTACTATTTCCTAATACCAGACGGAACTCTCTCTACTACTTCCTAATACTAGACGAAACTCTCTCTAGTACTTCCTAATACCAGATGGAACTCTCTCTACTACTTCCTAATACCAGACGGAACTCTCTCTACTACTTCCTAATACTAGACGAAACTCTCTCTAGTACTTCCTAATACCAGATGGAACTCTCTCTACTACTTCCTAATATCAGACGGAACTCTCTCTACTACTTCCTAATACCAGACGGAACTCCTCTAGTACTTCCTAATACCAGACGGAACTCTCTCTAGTACTTCCTAATACCAGACGGAACTCTCTCTACTACTTCCTAATACCAGACGGAACTCCTCTAGTACTTCCTAATACCAGACGGAACTCTCTCTAGTACTTCCTAATACCAGACGGAACTCTCTCTAGTACTTCCTAATATCAGACGGAACTCTCTCTAGTACTTCCTAATACCAGACGGAACTCTCTCTACTATTTCCTAATACCAGACGGAACTCTCTCTACTATTTCCTAATACCAGACGGTTTTGTTGGTTTCTTTTGTTCCCATTTCTGAATGTTTAATTTTCTTTAAAGACCAGATAAGAACGTGAGATGAGTCCTGCATGGCCTGGTGGTTAGGGCGGTCGATTTGCAATTTGAGTTTCGCGGGTTCGAATTTCTTTCACATCAAACATGCTCTCCCTTTCAGCAGTGGGATCGTTATAATATGACGGTTAATCCCACTCTGTATTAGTAAAAAGAGTATCTTAAGAGCTGATGACGGGTGGTAATGACTAGCTGCTTTCCATCTAGTCTTACACTGCTAAATTAGGAACAGCTAGCGCAGATAGCCCTCGTTTAGCTTTACGAGAAATTTAACACAAACCAAACTTAAGATAACGTACGTTAAGATGTTAATATTTATAATTTTTTTATAAAATACTTTTATTAAATATTTGGATTCATTATCCTCCATCATTTCCGAAGTTAACACCCCAGAATTTTAACCATGTTTCATTTCTTTGTGGTTGAGCCCTCAAGTAGCCAGCGGCTACTCTGAAGTCTTGAAACGATAAAAAACAGGTTTTGATACCCGTGGCGTACGCAGCACATATTGTGTGTGCTTAACAACAAACAGACAAACTGTCATTGTAGTCGGTTTAAAACTTATCAGAATCTTTTAAAGTATTTAAGAAATATTTCTTTATATGTTTGTTTAAGAACGAAGCCTCGCAATAGGATATACGTACGTTTCGGTCAGCCATTGTTTGTTTGGACGTTCCTGTTGGATGACTTCATTCATGAGTTCAGATAGAAACTTTAAACATTTTTTGTTTCTTCGTGTTTTTAATAAATATAAGATATAAATAGAACATTTAAGCACAAACCTTACTTCCAGAAGTGTTCATTTCCTAACTTGTGTTTATCTTTATCTTTGTTCAATATCTTTAAGTTTGCTCTGTGCATAAAAGAACGTCAGACCAAGCAGTGTACTATAATAAAATAAATAATAACTATTCTATTTTTCATTTTGTAAACATTGTTTTTCCAAACATCGTTCTGAAGCAAACTGCCAGTATTAGTAAAGTTGGCTAAACTGATATGTAACACAGAGTGCAAACATTGTAACACCGTAACACCGAGTGCAAACATTGTAACACCCTATCACAGAATGTAAACATTGTAACACCCTATCACAGAATGTAAACATTGTAACACCCTATCACAGAATGTAAACATTGTAACATCCTAACACAGAATGTAAACATTGTAACACCGTAACACAGAGTGCAAACATTGTAACACCGTAACACAGAGTGCAAACATTGTAACACCCTAACACAGAGTGCAAACATTGTAACACCCTAACACAGAATGTAAACATTGTAACACCCTAACACAGAATGTAAACATTGTAACACCCTAACACAGAATGCAAACATTGTAACACCCTAACACAGAATGCAAACATTGTAACACCCTATCACAGAATGTAAACATTGTAACACCCTAACACAGAATGTGAACATTGTAACACCCTATCACAGAATGTAAACATTGTAACACCCTATCACAGAATGTGAGCATTGTAACACCCTATCACAGAATGTAAACATTGTAACACCCTATCACAGAATGTAAACATTGTAACACCCTATCACAGAATGTAAACATTGTAACACCCTATCACAGAATGTAAACATTGTAACATCCTAACACAGAATGTAAACATTGTAACAACCTAACACAGAATGTGAACATTGTAACACCCTATCACAGAATGTAAACATTGTAACACCCTAACACAGAATGTGAGCATTGTAACACCCTATCACAGAATGTAAACGTTGTTACAACTGTAACTGTACTGCTTACTTAATGAAATTACAACAACCATGTTCCGGATGGGTTACAACGTTCATATTCTGAGCTAGAGGCGATACAACGTTCCTACGTAGTTGGGGTGTATACTGTCCTACAACACATTCACTTATATACCTTCTTATACACACACACCGATGGTGTATACTGTCCTACAACACATTCACTTATATACCTTCTTATACACACACACCGATGTTTCTTCTTCAACACCATTTCCTTGGAGTGAAAGTGGGTAATATTATATAATTAATGATGTAAATATGACAATATGGCGTCATTGTTGTGTTATAAATGTCTAAGTATTACATTATTATTTCATTTATTTGTTTTTCGTGCATGTTTTAAGCATGTTCATCGATGACACGTGGTTCACCCTGGTGAAAAGAAAATATATTTCAAATGTCGAATGTAAAATGAACATACCAAAATATATAACTCTGTACTATTCACGTGCAGCGAACTCTCGCAGACTCTCACACCGGAAACGTATATTACCACACTGAATTATTCCTACATCAAAATTCCATTCCAAATGTTATAGTCATATCGTCTTGTATAGATGGCGCAGTTGTTGTGACGACAATTTAAACAAAACAATCGTAAGAATTTGTTTCTTTTGGTTTTGAATTTCGCGCAAAGCTACTCAAGGGCTATCTGCGGTAGCCGTCTCTAATTTAGCAGTGTAAGACTAGAGGGAAGGCAGCTAGTCATCACCACCCATCGCCAGTTCTTTGGCTACTCTTTTACCAACGAATAGTGGGATTGACTGTCACATTATAACTCCCCCACAGCTAAAAGAGCGAGCATGTTCGAACCCGCGACCCTCGAACGCCTTAACCCACCGTGACATGCCGGACCTCCAATCATAAGAGAAATAAAGATGTAAGTGGAAATCAATTTCTTGACGTTTTGTAGTAAAGTGGACTTCGACAAGATTTGAATGATTTGTTTTTACCGGAACTGAAATGATTTTTGTGTGTGTGTTACCAGAGGTTTCGCTAGTTGTAACGTTGGAATATACAATGGATGAATATACAATAGATGAATATACAATAGATAGATAAGTAGATCTAAGGAACACTTGTAATTGTTTTGCTTTATCAAAAGAACTTCTAATATCTCGTCGTTCATTGGTTGTTCATGAGTGAAAGTGATTTTGATATTTGTTACTGTATTGATGTTCAGAATACTTATTAGCAGACAGAGGCTGGTGGGAAGAAAAATACCCCAAGTTTGAGTGGGCCAAATTCAAACTACGTTTACTGCCTGAAAGAAGAAATCGAGTACAATGTCACGTGGTCTGTAGTTTACTTCGCCGTATTGGATGTCAGTTGTTTACAGTCTTAGGTGAAATAAAATGGCAGAGCTGTCTTCTAATATCAATAGACCATCTTAGCAATGTGGATACAGAAAGATGTATGTGTGGAAACTGGATAATCATAAACATGGCGCTATAGTGAATATCCGTAAAAACACAAACGAGTTAGAGACTACGTAATCGTAAAACCATTTGTAATGTTAAAAAAAAAATAATTTTTATTTGTAAATGGTTTGATTTGTTTAGGAATTTCACGCAAAGCTACACGAGGGCTATCTGTACTAGCCGTCCCTTATTTAGCAGTGTAAGACTAGAGGGAAGGTAGCTAGTCATCACCACCCACTGCCAACTCTTGGGCTACTCTTTTACCAACAAATATTTGGATTGATCGTGACATTATAACGCCCCTACGGCTGAAAGGGCGACCGTGTTTGGTGTGATACGGATTCAAACCCGAAATCCTCAGATTACGAGTGGAACACCCTCAGCACTTGGCCATATCGGACTTTGTTTACCGACCTTGTGTATTGTTCTATATGTATTGACCTTGTGTGTACCGACCTTGTATATTGCTCTATATGTATTAATCTTGTGTGTGCCGACCTTGTATATTGTTCTATATGTATTAATCTTGTGTGTACCGACCTTGTATATTGTTCTATATGTATTAATCTTGTGTGTACCGACCTTGCATATTGTTCTATATGTATTAATCTTGTGTGTACCGACCTTGTATATTGTTCTATATGTATTAATCTTGTGTGTACCGACCTTGTATATTGTTCTATATGTATTAATCTTGTGTGTGCCGACCTTGTATATTGTTCTATATGTATTAATCTTGTGTGTGTCGACCTTGTATATTGTTCTATATGTATTGACCTTGTGTGTACCGACCTTGTATATTGTTCTATATGTATTAATCTTGTGTGTGCCGACCTTGTATTTTGTTCTATACGTATTAATCTTGTGTGTGCCGACCTTGTATATTGTTCCATATGTATTAATCTTGTGTGTGCCAACCTTGTATATTGTTCTCTGTGTATTGATCTTGTATGTACTGACCTTGTATATTGTTCTATATGTATTAATCTTGTGTGTGCCAACCTTGTATATTGTTCTATATGTATTAATCTTGTGTGTGCCAACCTTGTATATTGTTCTCTATGTATTGACCTTGTGTGTACCGACCTTGTATATTGTTCTATATGTATTAATCTTGATGTTTAATGCTGGTTTCATTCTCCATTTCAGGAAGAGAGGGGATTCAAATGTGTGAAGATTCTATGCCATATTCTCGTCACCAGCTCTCGGAGTTGAACTCGAGGAAACGTCGCGGGAACCTACCAAGAGAGTCAGTGAAGGTCCTAAAAAGATGGCTCTACGAGCATCGATATAACGCTTACCCGTCGGACCAGGAAAAAGAGTTACTTTCCAGAGAAGCGAATCTCAGCGTCCTCCAAGTGTGTAACTGGTTTATTAATGCCCGACGCCGAATCCTGCCGGACATTATCCGCAAGGAGGGCAATGACCCTCTTCAGTATACAATTACCAGGAAGACGTCACACAAGCAGCAGCGACTGGACAAGTCTGCAAAACTGACCACTCCAGAGAAGCCGGACGAACATGAGTTGGTAAAGCCAGATGGTCGGTGTTTATCTGCGGTTGAC
This sequence comes from Tachypleus tridentatus, assembly GCF_004210375.1. Lineage (NCBI taxonomy): Eukaryota > Metazoa > Arthropoda > Merostomata > Xiphosura > Limulidae > Tachypleus > Tachypleus tridentatus. The sequence continues at coordinate 32,171,854 of NW_027467777.1, read as the reverse complement.
CAGGCCACGGTCGATGATGTGGACAGCGAAGACAGCTCCAGTTGCGGATGTACAAACGACCGCTCAACCTTGTCACAAACCGATTGCCCTCTGAAGCTCAAAAAACGTTGGCAACGGAGTCATGAACGTAAAGCTCCTGATGTCTCTTCTTATATTACCACCAATATACCTCCTGAAGTCCGTGTTCAGAAGTTTAAAGCACCTTGTAAAGAGGCAACGACTACAACTGCGGTCAAAATCCTATTATAACAATAGCTGACTCGACAAAACTAGTGGCGTCCTCTGGTCTCGACTGTTATACCAATTTCTTGAATCATAAGGACGTAACTTTCCAGAAATCCGATATAATCAGGCTTCGACTCGAAACATCAAACGACCGTGAGTCTCCGCCATTCAAACTTTCTCACCCGCTTTTGAATCCCAGGATCACGAAGGAAGATCCGTTTTGTCGCCTCAATCTGTTGGTAGATGTCGCTGTTGGAGAATTAGAGAAGCGAGAAATAGGGGACAGTATAGATTTATGATGGTGGCATCACTGGGGCCTGTTTCTGTGTGTGTGTACAGAGGATTTACTACAGATAACGATAACTATTTCAAGTGTCAAACGTCTAATATTCTTCGGGCCAAATATACGGATTATATTTTTATTCAACAGTGTCGCTATAGGTTGGTAAGAGAATAGTTGTCAACGAAAATATATATTTTTTTATTTTGGTGAATCTATTGAAGGATCCTTTATTTCGATTGTTTTAATCTAAAAAAAAACTGATCAGGAGTTACCATTGGACAATAAATGCTCCATATTTGGACGTGTGTTGGACTATTCCAGGAGATGAAATTAAAAAACATCAATTTTAATAAAAACCTTATTCTCCTAATAAACTTGCTTTTTGACCCTAAGACAGAAAAAACCCATGACTCATGTGGTTGCCATCGTATTCGTTCAATTTTCGATATAAAAATTTAACAACTAGCAGCTGTTAATCTGTTATTTGAAGCAGCTTTAACGGTTTATATTTGGTTAAAATCACGTCGATTCATTAGGTATTAATTTTGTTTCTGGCCACGTGCTTTTCGGGCCACAGATTGTCATATATATTTATATATACAAACGAAATGTTTGTTTGCACTCTAAGTCCTTCAGACTCGTTGGATTAATCTCAACTAAAATTTGCATGTAAACAGTATGAATTATGGGAAATGTCTTAAGAAGGACAAAACTGAACTTAACCCTATTTAACTCTATTTCTATTTTGTTAAGCCTATTGGTTATTTACTTTTGACCTATTGAGTCAATCTCAAACAGTCGTGACAGATTGACCCTCAAGATAATGTTGAATATTATAAAGGGATTTGAGGTCAAACTATGAAAGTTTCTAAACTGTTTATTAAACAACCATGTTTTTTCTTGTGGTCAATGAGATGTAGGGTTTTTTATCAGCTCAGAATGTTTAGTTGTTGGTAGATGGAAATCAAACTACAAATGTTGTTCACGAAAAGCTTTCTTATAATTTTAAAATTGTGAGATAAAGTTTATGTTCGAGTTATTATTAAATGTAAGCATTCTCCGTAAGCTGATGTAATTTATATACATTTCTCATTGGTGTGTTTGTTATATTTGAAAGATTGGAAGAACAATTAGTTGTTTTCATGGACGTAGATTTTTTACACCCGATGGGGGGGATGATTTCGGTAACCACTCATGTGGACTGTTCAATTTACAAATTGGTAATCTCTGATTACGTGAACCTGAAAGCTGTAAACATGCAGTCACAGAGTAATCTTGTTGCCACGATACTTGGATATATACTTAGGCCTACTGACTGATACTTACGAACTATCGCTTAGATCGAAAAGCTTAGAAGCACGCTTATATTAAAGATGTACATTTCGGCTACTGAAAAAGCCTACATCTAGGTCTAATTATGTAATTCGATTGGTAAGAACACGAGAATCACAAGAACAAACACACAGTTCGTAGGCCTGTGATGCAATAAAACAATTCAACAGACCAAACTGTACGGGGGATGATTGTATGCACCATACCCCCACCTAAAATGAAGGGGGGATGTATCCCACCCATTCCCAGGATCTACGCCTTTGGTTGTTTAGGATTAAACAACTGTAACTAGTGGCAACAACACGGGGCATGATGGGATTTATTTTTAAATTATCGTTAAATTCATGAGCAATATAAGTATTTATTATGTTTTTAAGTTTTGTTGTTCGGCCTACATTATTATGAAGGAAACCGTTAATCGTAAAGTATCTCGAATTAAAACAACGTTCAACAAATTGTGTACAATGCTTCTTATTAAAAGAAAACAGAATCACAACATAGGTTTGTTAATTACTTGTGTAGGAGATACACTTGAAACGATTTATCTGTTTACCTTAAATGCGTCTGTTACGTTTTTTGTTTGTTCACTTACGTCCGAAACAATACTGTTTGTACTTGTCTGTACTGGATTTTCAGATTACACCTCCTCATTATACACTCTTAAACTGTACTCGATTCATTGCTGTTTATGATAACAAAATGTATGTACAATCATATTAAAGTTAGGCAGTTGGACATGACAGATATTTTTAAGATCGTGTCTTAAGATGCGACAGCCAATCGTGTGAAAAAAACATTTTATTACACCTGATTAAAATTATCTTTTGGATATACTTACGATTTTGAAATTTTAAAAGCTGTATAATTTGTTTAATATAAAAAATCACAAAAGATATTTCACTCCAGAGGTCATTGTATGAGAAAAGGCTTAGTTTTAAGGGATAGCTTGTCACTATAAACGGATATTACTAGTTGATTCAATTTGTTGTTTGTTATTTTCTGTAACCAAGAGACCGCTTCCAATTGAGAATCAAGAAACTTATATTGTATTTTATTTGTAAATTGTTTTGTGAGGACTGAAGTTTTAAGTATATTTATGTTTATTGTGTACGGTTTTGAATGATATATGGAATTTTTTATACTTTAGAATCGTTATCATAACATGTATATATATATATATCTTAAAATGGAGAATGTACTGATTCACTCATCGCATAAAGATATAAATAAAAACATTTTATTCGCGACTTGTTTAAACATTTGACTTTCTGCTAATTTCCGTGTTTTTAATCCAGAATAACTGGTTTTTTATTTCTTGTCTTATTAAGCTACTAAGCCTATTTTGATTGCAATTATTTCATTGCAATGAATTACAGTCACCAATTCATCCGTCAGGGGGTGTTGTTTGGGTTATAATTCTACACCTTCATTTCTTCTTTAGTTCACTCTGAAACTACACGAGGGCTATCTGCGCTAGCCGTCCCTAATTTAGCAATGAAAGACAAGAGGGAAGGCAGCTTGTCATCACCACTAAACGCTATTTCTTGGGCTAATCTTTTACCAACGAATAGAGGGATTGACCGTAACATGGCCCGGCATGGCCTAGCGCGTAAGGCGTGCGACTCGTAATCCGAGGGTCGCGGGTTCGCGCCCGCGTCGCGCTAAACATGCTCACCCTCCCAGCCGTGGGGGGGTGTATAATGTGACGGTCAATCCCACTATTCGTTGGTAAAGAGTAGCCCAAGAGTTGGCGGTGGGTGGTGATGACTAGCTGCCTTCCCTCTAGTCTTACACTGCTAAATTAGGGACGGCTAGCACAGATAGCCCTCGAGTAGCTTTGTGCGAAATTTCCAAACAAACAAACAAGACCGTAACATTATAACGCTCCCACGGCTGAAAGGGCGAGCATGTTTGATATGTCGAAGATTCGAACCCGCAACCCTCAGATTACGTCTAAACCACCTGGCCATACCAGAACCTTTCTGATGTCGCAGGATAATTATTAATAAGATGACGGCGCTTTTCTACTAACACGAGGAGGTTTTAGACCAATTGGAATAAAGCAAACGTAGGAATGATCGAGACATTAGTTACATAAATTTAGGGACAGCAACTATCACTAACTGGGCTAAGTTAGTGGAAGGTAATTTTTTGTATGTGTCACGAGAATTAGGGCAAGGATTTGTGCGTTAATGTTTATTAACCTGCTCTTCATTTCCAGACAAACTAGTGAACCAGTGACGTAAAACCTTTAGAACACTTTTTCACTGGCTGCTTCCGGTTTAGCCATAACCTGCTGGTTAAGTTGTTAATCCGAGGGTTCATGTTTCGCGACTCTTTCCCGCAACTCTGGGCTTGAAATAGCCTGATGGTAAGATTACTCGATTCTCAATCTGCGGATCGCGGGTTCGAATCTCCGTCACTGAACATTCTCGCTTTTCCATCCATGAGGAGTTATAATGTGATTATTAATCCCACTATTTCTTGGTAAAAGAGTAGCTCAAGAGTTGGCGATGGGTGGTGATGACTAATTACCTTCCTATCCAGTCAGTTACTGCTAAATTAGGAATGGCTAACGCAGATAACCCTCGTGTAATTTTGGATAAATATATAATTTATAAAAGGAATTGAAGAGAAAATTTTTCCCACCGTTTCAGATAATTTCTTTGTAATAAAGCACAAATATACACAAGGTGCTATATGTGCTCTGCTCACCACAGGTATCAAAACCCGGATTATAAGTCCACGGACATACCGCTCTGCCACTGACGGGCGGTTTCAGACAAATTTTAATTTCTTGTCAATTTGTTTTTCGGTCATGATAAAGAAACTAATGTATTTTTTTGGTTTCACTTTATATACATAGAAGCAACTGTGGAAATTTTACATAAGTTTTTATAGCTGAAATATTATACACCTGATTTACAAATAATATAACAAACTATGAATTATTTATATCTGCTTTGTGGCTGTGTTTTACCGGCTTTTCGAATTCTCTAGAAACTGTTATTTAATTAAAATTAATTAATTAATTGTCTTCTTTAGGCAATTCTACACTTGACAATAAAGTGACACGTAAAATGTTCAAATATTGGTTCCACTGCTTAAATTGTAACAAAATTCATTAACTGTTCTTTCTGATACCGACTGTTTGGTAAAAAGAACGTAGTTAAGCCAACTTAATGATAAAAAACATTAATTTTTAGACTTCCAGTTTAGTGAGTTTACTTTAAATTACGATCATTAATAGGCCTACTTACACAGCAGATGCTGATAGAACGATCTCACGTGTTTCCTCATTGTCTTGTACCCCCGAAACTTTTTGTGTCTCTATTTTTTGTCGTAACACAAATTTAATATTAAAAGAGACACTGACTTGCACGTTCACTATCTCTACTACTTTAATAAACTCATAAATCAATCAACTCTAACGTAACTCGCTTTTTATAAGACTCAAAAAATTTTATACAATTTCAGACGTTGAGGCACACGCTTATCCAGTGACTTCAAAGCCACTGACGTCACATTGATACAAACATCTAAATTAAAAACACTTTTTTTATCACGTGATGTTAAAGCTCTCCGACTTGATTATCGTAAGTTCCAAACTGTTTTAGGACATAATAAACAGATTATAGGTGAGGAGTTAAAACAAAAACAAATTCAAGTGAACCAAGCAAGTAACTATGTGTAATAAAAGTTGGCTCAAGTCCAGCAGTTTCTGCGCCCTCTTCAGGTCTTCCACAAAAATTACTAGCAGTGACGTACATCGGTAGGGATTCGTGTGATAAGTGACGCCACTGTTACTGCCTTGAGATGCGAAACATTCATATGGAAAAGTGACCCCTGCTGGTATAGTATTAACTATATGAAAAAACATAAATCACGTAGAAATTTAATTAAAATAAAATAAAAATTAAATGGTTATCATTTATGTTTCTAATACATAATTGAAATAATCAATTACTAACCCTGTTTTCACTTTCAACGAATTTGGTAGTAAAATAAAACTGTCATCGTTGACTCTTGTGTGTGTGTGTTTTATTATAGCAAACCCACATCGGGTTATCTGCTGAGTCCACCAAAGAGAATCAAACCATTAATTCTAGCGTTGTAAATCTGTAGACTTACTGTTGTACCAGCCTGGGACTAGCTGATTTCTCTCCTGCCAAACATCATATTTGTGTCCCCCAGTCCAACTATTCTTACTGTTATATATGAAAAATGTTGATTCATTAACAGCATCAGTTTCCTTTACAACCATCAGTTCCATTTACAATCATCAGTTTCCTTTACAATCATCAGTTCCATTCACAATAATCAGTTCCCTTTACAATTATCAGTTCAATTTACAATCATCAGTTCCCTTTACAATCATCAGTTCAATTTACAATAATCAATTCCCTTTACAGTCATCAGTTCCATTTACAATCATTAGTTTCCTTTAAAATCATCTATTTCCTTTACAATCATCAGTTCCCTATAAAATCATCGGTTTCCTTTACAATCATCAGTTCCATTTACAATCATCAGTTCCCATTACAATCATCAGTTCCCTTCAAAATCATCAGTTCCCTTTACAATCATTCGTTTCCTTTACAATCATCGGTTTCCTTTACAATCATCAGTTCCCTTTAAAATCATCGGTTTCCTTTACAATCATCAGTTCCTATAAAATCATCGGTTCCCATTACAATCATTAGTTTTTTTTACAATCATCAGTTCCCTTTACAATCATCGATTTCCTTTACAATCATCAGTTCTCTTTAAAATCATCGGTTTCCTTTACAATCATCAGTTTCCTTTACAATCATCAGTTCAATTTACAATCATCAGTTCAATTTACAATCATCAGTTTAATTTACAATAATCAGTTCCCTTCAAAATCATCAGTTCCATTTACAATCATCAGTTCCTTTACATTCATTGGTTTCCTTTACAATCACCGGTTTCCTTTACAATCATCAGTTCCTTTAAAATCATCGGTTTCCTTTACAATCATCAGTTTCCTTTAAAATCATCAGTTCCCTTTACAATCATCAGTTGCATTTACAATCATCAGTTCCTTTAAAATCATCGATTTCCTTTACAATCATCAGTTCCCTTTAAAATCATCGGTTTCCTTTACAATCATCAGTTTCATTTACAATCATCAGTTCCATTTACAATCATCAGTTCCCCTTACAATCATCAGATCCATTTACAATCATCAGTTCCTTTACAATCATCAGTTCCCTTTATAATCATCAGTTCCCTTTACAATCATCAGTTTCTTTTACAATGATCAGTTTCCTTTACAATAATCAGTTCCATTTACAATCATCGGTTTCTTTTACAATTATCAGTTTCCTTTATAATCATCAGTTCCCTTTACAATCATCAGTTTCCTTTATAATCATCAGTTTCCTTTACAATCATCAGTTTCATTTACAATAATAGTTCAATTTACAATAACCATTTCCCTTCAAAATCATCAGTTCCCTTTACAATCATCAGTTCCATTTACAATAATCAGTTCCCATTCAAATCATCAGATCCATTTACAATCATCAGTACCATTTACAATCATCAGTTCCAATTACAATCATCAGTTTCATTTACAATCATCAGTACCATTTACAATCATCAGTTCCATTTACAATCATCAGTTCCCTTTACAATCATCAGTTCCATTTACACTCATCAGTTCCCTTTGCAATCATTCGTTTCCTTTACAATCATCGGTTTCCTTTACAATCATCAGTTGCCTTTAAAATCATCGGTTTCCTTTACAATCATCAGTTTCCTTTAAAATCATCAGTTCCCTTTAAAATCATCGATTTCCTTTACAATCATCACTTCCCTATAAAATCATCAGTTTCCTTTACAATCATCAGTTTCCTTTACGATCATCAGTTCACTTTACAATCATCAGTTCAATTTACAATCATCAGTTCCATTTACAATCATCAGTTCCCTTTACAATCATCAGTTCAATTTACAATCATCAGTTCCATTTACAATCATCAGTTCCCTTTACAATCATCAGTTGAAATTACAATCATCAGTTCCATTTACAATCATCAGTTTCCTTCACAATCATCAGTTTCATTTACAATCATCAGTTCCCCTTACAATCATCAGTTTCTTTCAGAATCATCAGTTCCCTTTACAATCATCAGTTCCCTTTATAATCATCAGTTCCCTTTACAATCATCAGTTTCTTTTACAATGGTCAGTTTCCTTTAAAATAATCAGTTACATTTACAATCATCAGTTCAATTTACAATAATCAGTTCCCTTCAAAATCATCAGTTTCATTTACAATCATCAGTTCCCTTTACAATCATCAGTTCCATTTACAATCATCAGTTCCCTTTACAATCATTGGTTTCCTTTACAATCATCAGTACCATTTACAATCATCAGTACCCTTTACAATCATCAGTTCCATTTACAATCATCAGTTCCCTTTACAATCATTGGTTTCCTTTACAATCATCAGTTCCCTTTAAAATCATTGTTTTTTTTTACAATCATCAGTTTCCTTTAAAATCATCAGTTCCCTCTACAATCATAAGTTTCCTTTACAATCATCAGTTCCATTTACAATCATCAGTTCCCTTTAAAATCATCGATTTCCTTTACAATCATCAGTTCCCTTTAAAATATTGGTTTCCTTTACAATCATCAGTCTCTTTTACAATCATCAATTCCCTTTACAATCATCAGTTTCCTTCATAATCATCAGTTTCCTTTACAATCATCAGTTTCTTTTACAATGATCAGTTTCCTTTACAATAATCAGTTCCATTTACAATCATCGGTTCCATTTACAATCATCAGCTCCCTTTACAATCATCAGTTTCCTTTACAATCATCAGTTCCATTTACAATTATCAGTTTCATTTACAATCATCAGTTTCATTTACAATCATCAGTTCCATTTACAATCATCAGTTCCCCTTACAATCATCAGATCCATTTACAATCATCAGTTCCCTTTATAATCATCAGTTCCCTTTACAATCATCAGTTTTTTTTACAATGATCAGTTTCCTTTACAATAATCAGTTCCATTTACAATCATCGGTTTCTTTTACAATTATCAGTTTCATTTATAATCATCAGTTCCCTTTACAATCATCAGTTTCCTTTATAATCATCAGTTTCCTTTACAATCATGAGTTCCCTTTACAATCATCAGTTCCATTTACAATAATCAGTTCCCTTTCAAATCATCAGTTCCATTTACAATCATCAGTACCATTTACAATCATCAGTTCCAATTACAATCATCAGTTTCATTTACAATATTAAGTACCATTTACAATCATCAGTTCCCTTTACAATCATCAGTTCCATTTACACTCATCAGTTCCCTTTGCAATCATTCGTTTCCTTTACAATCATCGGTTTCCTTTACAATGATCAGTTTCCTTTAAAATCATCAGTTCCCTTTACAATCATCAGTTCCCTTTCAAATCATCGGTTTCCTTTACAATCATCAGTTCCTATAAAATCATAGGTTCCCATTACAATAATCAGTTTTTTTTACAATCATCAGTTCCCTTTACAATCATCGATTTCCTTTACAATCATCAGTTCTCTTTAAAATCATCGGTTTCCTTTACAATCATCAGTTTCCTTTACAATCATCAGTTTTTTTACAATCATCAGTTCAATTTACAATCATCAGTTTAATTTACAATAATCAGTTCCCTTCAAAATCATCAGTTCCATTTACAATCATCAGTTCCCTTTACATTCATTGGATTCCTTTACAATCATCGGTTTCCTTTACAATCATCAGTTCCTTTAAAATCATCGGTTTCCTTTACAATCATCAGTTTCCTTTAAAATCATCAGTTCCCTTTACAATCATCAGTTCCATTTACAATCATCAGTTCCCTTTAAAATCATCAGTTCCCTTTAAAATCATCGGTTTCCTTTACAATCATCAGTTCCCTTTAAAATCATCGATTTCCTTTACAATCATCAGTTCCCTTTAAAATCATCGGTTTCCTTTACAATCATCAGTTTCCTTTACAATCATCAGTTTCATTTACAATCATCAGTTCCATTTACAATCATCAGTTCCCCTTACAATCATCAGATCCATTTACAATCATCAGTTCCCTTTACAATCATCAGTTCCTTTTATAATCATCAGTTCCCTTTACAATCATCAGTTTCTTTTACAATGATCAGTTTCCTTTACAATAATCAGTTCCATTTACAATCATCGGTTTCTTTTACAATTATCAGTTTCCTTTATAATCATCAGTTCACTTTACAATCATCAGTTTCCTTTATAATCATCAGTTTCCTTTACAATCATCAGTTTCATTTACAATAATAGTTCAATTTACAATAATCATTTCCCTTCAAAATCATCAGTTCCCTTTACAATCATCAATTCCATTTACAATAATCAGTTCCCTTTCAAATCATCAGATCCATTTACAATCACCAGTACCATTTACAATCATCAGTTCCATTTACAATCATCAGTTCCCTTTACAATCATCAGTTCCATTTACACTCATCTGTTCCCTTTGCAATCATTCGTTTCCTTTACAATCATCGGTTTCCTCTACAATCATCAGTTGCCTTCAAAATCATCGGTTTCCTTTACAATCATCAGTTTCCTTTAAAATCATCAGTTCCCTTTGGAATCATCAATTTCCTTTACAATCATCAGTTCCCTTTAAAATCATCGATTTCCTTTACAATCATCAGTTCCCTATAAAATCATCGGTTTCCTTTACAATCATCAGTTTCCTTTACGATCATCAGTTCACTTTACAATCATCAGTTCAATTTACAATCATCAGTTCCATTTACAATCATCAGTTCCCTTTACAATCATCAGTTCAATTTACAATCATCAGTTCCATTTACAATCATCAGTTTCCTTCACAATCATCAGTTTCATTTACAATCATTAGTTCCCCTTACAATCATCAGTTTCTTTCAGAATCATCAGTTCCCTTTACAATCATCTGTTCCCTTTACAATCATCAGTTCCCTTTATAATCATCAGTTCCCTTTACAATCATCAGTTTCTTTTACAATGATCAGTTTCCTTTAAAATAATCAGTTACATTTACAATCATCAGTTTCCTTTATAATCATTAGTTTCCTTTACAATCATCAGTTTCATTTACAATCATCAGTTACATTTACAATCATCAGTTCAATTTACAATAATCAGTTCCCTTCAAAATCATCAGTTTCATTTACAATCATCAGTTCCCTTTACAATCATCAGTTCCATTTACAATAATCAGTTCCCTTTCAAATCATCAGTTCCATTTACAATCATCAGTTTCATTTACAATCATCAGTACCATTTACAATCATCAGTTCCATTTACAATCATCAGTTCCCTTTACAATCATCAGTTCCATTTACAATCATCAGTTCCCTTTACAATCATTGGTTTCCTTTACAATCATCAGTTCCCTTTAAAATATTGGTTTCCTTTACAATCATCAGTTTCTTTTACAATCATCAGTCCCCTTTACAATCATCGATTTCCTTTAAAATCATCAGTTCTCTTTAAAATCATCGGTTTCCTTTACAATCATCAGTTTCCTTTACAATCATCAGTTTCCTTTACAATCATCAGTTCAATTTACAATCATCAGTTTAATTTACAATAATCAGTTCCCTTCAAAATCATCAGTTCCCTTTACATTCATTGGTTTCCTTTACAATCATCGGTTTCCTTTAGAATCATCAGTTCCTTTAAAATCATCGGTTTCCTTTACAATCATCAGTTTCCTTTAAAATCATCAGTTCCCTTTACAATCATCAGTTCCATTTACAATCATCAGTTACCTTTAAAATCATCGATTTCCTTTACAATCATCAGTTCCCTTTAAAATCATCGGTTTCCTTTACAATCATCAGTTTCCTTTACAATCATCAGTTTCATTTACAATCATCAGTTCCATTTACAATCATCAGTTCCCCTTACAATCATCAGATCCATTTACAATCATCAGTTCCTTTACAATCATCAGTTCCCTTTATATTCATCAGTTCCCTTTACAATCATCAGTTTCTTTTACAATGATCAGTTTCCTTTACAATAATCAGTTCCATTTACAATCATCGGTTTCTTTTACAATTATCAGTTTCCTTTATAATCATCAGTTCCCTTTACAATCATCAGTTTCCTTTATAATCATCAGTTTCCTTTACAATCATCAGTTTCATTTACAAAAATAGTTCAATTTACAATAACCATTTCCCTTCAAAATCATCAGTTCCTTTACAATCATCAGTTCCATTTACAATAATCAGTTCCCTTTCAAATCATCAGATCCATTTACAATCATCAGTACCATTTACAATCATCAGTTCCAATTACAATCATCTGTTTCATTTACAATCATCAGTTCCATTTACAATCATCAGTTCCCTTTACAATCATCAGTTCCATTTACACTCATCAGTTCCCTTTGCAATCATTCGTTTCCTTTACAATCATCGGTTTCCTTTACAATCATCAGTTGCCTTTAAAATCATCGGTTTCCTTTACAATCATAAGTTTCCTTTAAAATCATCAGTTCCCTTTAAAATCATCGATTTCCTTTACAATCATCAGTTCCCTAAAAAATCATCGGTTTCCTTTACAATCATCAGTTTCCTTTACGATCATCAGTTCACTTTACAATCATCAGTTCAATTTACAATCATCAGCTCCATTTACAATCATCAGTTCCCTTTACAATCATCAGTTCAATTTACAATCATCAGTTAAAATTTACAATCATCAGTTCCCTTTACAATCATCAGTTCAATTTACAATCATCAGTTCCATTTACAATCATAAGTTCCTTTAAAATCATCGGTTTCCTTCACAATCATCAGTTTCCTTTAAAATCATCAGTTCCCTTTACAATCATCAGTTCCATTTACAATCATCAGTTCCCTTTAAAATCATCGGTTTCCTTTACAATCATCAGTTTCCTTTACAATCATCAGTTGTCTTTAAAATCATCGATTTCCTTTACAATCATCAGTTTCATTTACAATAATAGTTCAATTTACAATAATCATTTCCCTTCAAAATCATCAGTTCCCTTTACAATCATCAGTTCCATTTACAATAATCAGTTCCCTTTCAAATCATCAGATCCATTTACAATCATCAGTACCATTTACAATCATCAGTTCCATTTACAATCATCAGTTCCCTTTACAATCATCAGTTCAATTTACACTCATCAGTTCCCTTTGCAATCATTCGTTTCCTTTACAATCATCGGTTTCCTTTACAATCATCAGTTGCCTTTAAAATCATCAGTTCCCTTTGCAATCATCAGTTTCCTTTACAATCATCAGTTCCCTTTAAAATCATCGATTTCCTTTACAATCATCAGTTCCCTATAAAATCATCAGTTTCCTTTACAATCATCAGTTTCCTTTACGATCATCAGTTCACTTTACAATCATCAGTTCCATTTACAATCATCAGTTCCCTTTACAATCATCAGTTCAATTTACAATCATCAGTTCCATTTACAATCATCAGTTTCCTTCACAATCATCAGTTTCATTTACAATCATCAGTTTCTTTCAGAATCATCAGTTCCCTTTACAAACATCAGTTCCCATTATAATCATCAGTTCCCTTTACAATCATCAGTTTCTTTTACAATGATCAGTTTCCTTTAAAATAATCAGTTACATTTACAATCATAAGTTTCCTTTATAATCATTAGTTTCCTTTACAATCATCAGTTTCATTTACAATCATCAGTTACGTTTACAATCATCAGTTCAATTTACAATAATCAGTTCCCTTCAAAATCATCAGTTTCATTTACAATCATCAGTTCCCTTTACAATCATCAGTTCCATTTACAATAATCAGTTCCCTTTCAAATCATGAGTTCCATTTACAATCATCAGTACCATTTACAATCATCAGTTCCATTTACAATCATCACTTCCCTTTACAATCATCAGTTCCATTTACAATTATCAGTTCCCTTTACAATCATTGGTTTCCTTTACAATCATCAGTTTCCTTTAAAATCAGCAGTTCCCTTTACAATCATCGATTTCCTTTACAATCATCAGTTCCCTTTAAAATATTGGTTTCCTTTACAATCATCAGTTTCTTTTACAATCATCAGTTCCCTTTACAATCATCGATTTCCTTTACAATCATCAGTTCTCTTTAAAATCATCGGTTTCCTTTACAATCATCAGTTTCCTTTACAATCATCAGTTCAAATTACAAACATCAGTTCAATTTACAAACATCAGTTTAATTTACAATAATCAGTTCCCTTCAAAATCATCAGTTCCATTTACCATCATCAGTTCCCTTTACATTCATTGGTTTCCTTTACAATCATCGGTTTCCTTTACAATCATCAGTTCCTTTAAAATCATCGGTTTCCTTTACAATCATCAGTTTCCTTTAAAATCATCAGTTCCCTTTACAATCATCAGTTCCCTTTAAAATCATCGATTTCCTTTACAATCATCAGTTCCCTTTAAAATCATCGATTTCCTTTACAATCATCAGTTTCCTTTACAATCATCAGTTTCATTTACAATCATCAGTTCCATTTACAATCATCAGTTCCCCTTACAATCATCAGATCCATTTACAATCATCAGTTCCTTTACAATCATCAGTTCCCTTTTTAATCATCAGTTCCCTTTACAATCATCAGTTTCTTTTACAATGATCAGTTTCCTTTACAATAATCAGTTCCATTTACAATCATCAGTTTCTTTTACAATTATCAGTTTCCTTTATAATCATCAGTTCCCTTTACAATCATCAGTTTCCATTATAATCATCAGTTTCCTTTACAATCATCAGTTCAATTTACAATAATCAGTTCCCTTCAAAATCATCAGTTTCATTTACAATCATCAGTTCCCTTTACAATCATCAGTTCCATTTACAATAATCATTTCCCTTTCAAATCATCAGTTCCATTTACAATCATCAGTACCATTTACAATCATCAGTTCCATTTACAATCATCACTTCCCTTTACAATCATCAGTTCCATTTACAATTATCAGTTCCCTTTAAAATCATTGGTTTCCTTTACAATCATCAGTTTCCTTTAAAATCATCAGTTCCCTTTACAATCATCGATTTCCTTTACAATCATCAGTTCCCTTTAAAATATTGGTTTCCTTTACAATCATCAGTTCCCTTTATAATCATCGATTTCCTTTACAATCATCAGTTCTCTTTAAAATCATCGGTTTCCTTTACAATCATCAGTTCAAATTACAAACATCAGTTCAATTTACAAACATCAGTTTAATTTACAATAATCAGTTCCCTTCAAAATCATCAGTTCCATTTACAATCATCAGTTCCCTTTACATTCATTGGTTTCCTTTACAATCATCGGTTTCCTTTACAATCATCAGTTCCTTTAAAATCATCGGTTTCCTTTACAATCATCAGTTTCCTTTAAAATCATCAGTTCCCTTTACAATCATCAGTTCCATTTACAATCATCAGTTACCTTTAAAATCATCGATTTCCTTTACAATCATCAGTTCCCTTTAAAATCATCGGTTTCCTTTACAATCATCAGTTTCCTTTACAATCATCAGTTTCATTTACAATCATCAGTTCCATTTACAATCATCAGTTCCCCTTACAATCATCAGATCCATTTACAATCATCAGTTCCTTTACAATCATCAGTTCCCTTTATATTCATCAGTTCCCTTTACAATCATCAGTTTCTTTTACAATGATCAGTTTCCTTTACAATAATCAGTTCCATTTACAATCATCGGTTTCTTTTACAATTATCAGTTTCCTTTATAATCATCAGTTCCCTTTACAATCATCAGTTTCCTTTATAATCATCAGTTTCCTTTACAAAAATAGTTCAATTTACAATAACCATTTCCCTTCAAAATCATCAGTTCCCTTTACAATCATCAGTTCCATTTACAATAATCAGTTCCCTTTCAAATCATCAGATCCATTTACAATCATCAGTACCATTTACAATCATCAGTTCCAATTACAATCATCTGTTTCATTTACAATCATCAGTTCCATTTACAATCATCAGTTCCTTTACAATCATCAGTTCCATTTACACTCATCAGTTCCCTTTGCAATCATTCGTTTCCTTTACAATCATCGGTTTCCTTTACAATCATCAGTTGCCTTTAAAATCATCGGTTTCCTTTACAATCATAAGTTTCCTTTAAAATCATCAGTTCCCTTTAAAATCATCGATTTCCTTTACAATCATCAGTTCCCTAAAAAATCATCGGTTTCCTTTACAATCATCAGTTTCCTTTACGATCATCAGTTCACTTTACAATCATCAGTTCAATTTACAATCATCAGCTCCATTTACAATCATCAGTTCCCTTTACAATCATCAGTTCAATTTACAATCATCAGTTAAAATTTACAATCATCAGTTCCCTTTACAATCATCAGTTCAATTTACAATCATCAGTTCCATTTACAATCATAAGTTCCTTTAAAATCATCGGTTTCCTTCACAATCATCAGTTTCCTTTAAAATCATCAGTTCCCTTTACAATCATCAGTTCCATTTACAATCATCAGTTCCCTTTAAAATCATCGGTTTCCTTTACAATCATCAGTTTCCTTTACAATCATCAGTTGTCTTTAAAATCATCGATTTCCTTTACAATCATCAGTTTCATTTACAATAATAGTTCAATTTACAATAATCATTTCCCTTCAAAATCATCAGTTCCCTTTACAATCATCAGTTCCATTTACAATAATCAGTTCCCTTTCAAATCATCAGATCCATTTACAATCATCAGTACCATTTACAATCATCAGTTCCATTTACAATCATCAGTTCCCTTTACAATCATCAGTTCAATTTACACTCATCAGTTCCCTTTGCAATCATTCGTTTCCTTTACAATCATCGGTTTCCTTTACAATCATCAGTTGCCTTTAAAATCATCAGTTCCCTTTGCAATCATCAGTTTCCTTTACAATCATCAGTTCCCTTTAAAATCATCGATTTCCTTTACAATCATCAGTTCCTATAAAATCATCAGTTTCCTTTACAATCATCAGTTTCCTTTACGATCATCAGTTCACTTTACAATCATCAGTTCCATTTACAATCATCAGTTCCCTTTACAATCATCAGTTCAATTTACAATCATCAGTTCCATTTACAATCATCAGTTTCCTTCACAATCATCAGTTTCATTTACAATCATCAGTTTCTTTCAGAATCATCAGTTCCCTTTACAATCATCAGTTCCCATTATAATCATCAGTTCCCTTTACAATCATCAGTTTCTTTTACAATGATCAGTTTCCTTTAAAATAATCAGTTACATTTACAATCATAAGTTTCCTTTATAATCATTAGTTTCCTTTACAATCATCAGTTTCATTTACAATCATCAGTTACGTTTACAATCATCAGTTCAATTTACAATAATCAGTTCCCTTCAAAATCATCAGTTTCATTTACAATCATCAGTTCCCTTTACAATCATCAGTTCCATTTACAATAATCAGTTCCCTTTCAAATCATCAGTTCCATTTACAATCATCAGTACCATTTACAATCATCAGTTCCATTTACAATCATCACTTCCCTTTACAATCATCAGTTCCATTTACAATTATCAGTTCCTTTACAATCATTGGTTTCCTTTACAATCATCAGTTTCCTTTAAAATCAGCAGTTCCTTTACAATCATCGATTTCCTTTACAATCATCAGTTCCCTTTAAAATATTGGTTTCCTTTACAATCATCAGTTTCTTTTACAATCATCAGTTCCTTTACAATCATCGATTTCCTTTACAATCATCAGTTCTCTTTAAAATCATCGGTTTCCTTTACAATCATCAGTTTCCTTTACAATCATCAGTTCAAATTACAAACATCAGTTCAATTTACAAACATCAGTTTAATTTACAATAATCAGTTCCCTTCAAAATCATCAGTTCCATTTACCATCATCAGTTCCCTTTACATTCATTGGTTTCCTTTACAATCATCGGTTTCCTTTACAATCATCAGTTCCTTTAAAATCATCGGTTTCCTTTACAATCATCAGTTTCCTTTAAAATCATCAGTTCCCTTTACAATCATCAGTTCCCTTTAAAATCATCGATTTCCTTTACAATCATCAGTTCCCTTTAAAATCATCGATTTCCTTTACAATCATCAGTTTCCTTTACAATCATCAGTTTCATTTACAATCATCAGTTCCATTTACAATCATCAGTTCCCCTTACAATCATCAGATCCATTTACAATCATCAGTTCCTTTACAATCATCAGTTCCTTTTTAATCATCAGTTCCTTTACAATCATCAGTTTCTTTTACAATGATCAGTTTCCTTTACAATAATCAGTTCCATTTACAATCATCAGTTTCTTTTACAATTATCAGTTTCCTTTATAATCATCAGTTCCCTTTACAATCATCAGTTTCCATTATAATCATCAGTTTCCTTTACAATCATCAGTTCAATTTACAATAATCAGTTCCCTTCAAAATCATCAGTTTCATTTACAATCATCAGTTCCCTTTACAATCATCAGTTCCATTTACAATAATCATTTCCTTTCAAATCATCAGTTCCATTTACAATCATCAGTACCATTTACAATCATCAGTTCCATTTACAATCATCACTTCCTTTACAATCATCAGTTCCATTTACAATTATCAGTTCCCTTTAAAATCATTGGTTTCCTTTACAATCATCAGTTTCCTTTAAAATCATCAGTTCCCTTTACAATCATCGATTTCCTTTACAATCATCAGTTCCCTTTAAAATATTGGTTTCCTTTACAATCATCAGTTCCCTTTATAATCATCGATTTCCTTTACAATCATCAGTTCTCTTTAAAATCATCGGTTTCCTTTACAATCATCAGTTCAAATTACAAACATCAGTTCAATTTACAAACATCAGTTTAATTTACAATAATCAGTTCCCTTCAAAATCATCAGTTCCATTTACAATCATCAGTTCCCTTTACATTCATTGGTTTCCTTTACAATCATCGGTTTCCTTTACAATCATCAGTTCCTTTAAAATCATCGGTTTCCTTTACAATCATCAGTTTCCTTTAAAATCATCAGTTCCCTTTACAATCATCAGTTCCATTTACAATCATCAGTTACCTTTAAAATCATCGATTTCCTTTACAATCATCAGTTCCCTTTAAAATCATCGGTTTCCTTTACAATCATCAGTTTCCTTTACAATCATCAGTTTCATTTACAATCATCAGTTCCATTTACAATCATCAGTTCCCCTTACAATCATCAGATCCATTTACAATCATCAGTTCCTTTACAATCATCAGTTCCCTTTATATTCATCAGTTCCCTTTACAATCATCAGTTTCTTTTACAATGATCAGTTTCCTTTACAATAATCAGTTCCATTTACAATCATCGGTTTCTTTTACAATTATCAGTTTCCTTTATAATCATCAGTTCCCTTTACAATCATCAGTTTCCTTTATAATCATCAGTTTCCTTTACAATCATCAGTTTCATTTACAAAAATAGTTCAATTTACAATAACCATTTCCCTTCAAAATCATCAGTTCCCTTTACAATCATCAGTTCCATTTACAATAATCAGTTCCCTTTCAAATCATCAGATCCATTTACAATCATCAGTACCATTTACAATCATCAGTTCCAATTACAATCATCTGTTTCATTTACAATCATCAGTTCCATTTACAATCATCAGTTCCCTTTACAATCATCAGTTCCATTTACACTCATCAGTTCCCTTTGCAATCATTCGTTTCCTTTACAATCATCGGTTTCCTTTACAATCATCAGTTGCCTTTAAAATCATCGGTTTCCTTTACAATCATAAGTTTCCTTTAAAATCATCAGTTCCCTTTAAAATCATCGATTTCCTTTACAATCATCAGTTCCCTAAAAAATCATCGGTTTCCTTTACAATCATCAGTTTCCTTTACGATCATCAGTTCACTTTACAATCATCAGTTCAATTTACAATCATCAGCTCCATTTACAATCATCAGTTCCCTTTACAATCATCAGTTCAATTTACAATCATCAGTTAAAATTTACAATCATCAGTTCCCTTTACAATCATCAGTTCAATTTACAATCATCAGTTCCATTTACAATCATAAGTTCCTTTAAAATCATCGGTTTCCTTCACAATCATCAGTTTCCTTTAAAATCATCAGTTCCCTTTACAATCATCAGTTCCATTTACAATCATCAGTTCCCTTTAAAATCATCGGTTTCCTTTACAATCATCAGTTTCCTTTACAATCATCAGTTGTCTTTAAAATCATCGATTTCCTTTACAATCATCAGTTTCATTTACAATAATAGTTCAATTTACAATAATCATTTCCCTTCAAAATCATCAGTTCCCTTTACAATCATCAGTTCCATTTACAATAATCAGTTCCCTTTCAAATCATCAGATCCATTTACAATCATCAGTACCATTTACAATCATCAGTTCCATTTACAATCATCAGTTCCTTTACAATCATCAGTTCAATTTACACTCATCAGTTCCCTTTGCAATCATTCGTTTCCTTTACAATCATCGGTTTCCTTTACAATCATCAGTTGCCTTTAAAATCATCAGTTCCCTTTGCAATCATCAGTTTCCTTTACAATCATCAGTTCCCTTTAAAATCATCGATTTCCTTTACAATCATCAGTTCCCTATAAAATCATCAGTTTCCTTTACAATCATCAGTTTCCTTTACGATCATCAGTTCACTTTACAATCATCAGTTCCATTTACAATCATCAGTTCCCTTTACAATCATCAGTTCAATTTACAATCATCAGTTCCATTTACAATCATCAGTTTCCTTCACAATCATCAGTTTCATTTACAATCATCAGTTTCTTTCAGAATCATCAGTTCCCTTTACAATCATCAGTTCCCTTTATAATCATCAGTTCCCTTTACAATCATCAGTTTCTTTTACAATGATCAGTTTCCTTTAAAATAATCAGTTACATTTACAATCATAAGTTTCCTTTATAATCATTAGTTTCCTTTACAATCATCAGTTTCATTTACAATCATCAGTTACGTTTACAATCATCAGTTCAATTTACAATAATCAGTTCCCTTCAAAATCATCAGTTTCATTTACAATCATCAGTTCCCTTTACAATCATCAGTTCCATTTACAATAATCAGTTCCATTTCAAATCATCAGTTCCATTTACAATCATCAGTACCATTTACAATCATCAGTTCCATTTACAATCATCACTTCCCTTTACAATCATCAGTTCCATTTACAATTATCAGTTCCCTTTACAATCATTGGTTTCCTTTACAATCATCAGTTTCCTTTAAAATCATCAGTTCCCTTTACAATCATCGATTTCCTTTACAATCATCAGTTCCCTTTAAAATATTGGTTTCCTTTACAATCATCAGTTTCTTTTACAATCATCAGTTCCTTTACAATCATCGATTTCCTTTACAATCATCAGTTCTCTTTAAAATCATCGGTTTCCTTTACAATCATCAGTTTCCTTTACAATCATCAGTTCAAATTACAAACATCAGTTCAATTTACAAACATCAGTTTAATTTACAATAATCAGTTCCCTTCAAAATCATCAGTTCCATTTACCATCATCAGTTCCCTTTACATTCATTGGTTTCCTTTACAATCATCGGTTTCCTTTACAATCATCAGTTCCTTTAAAATCATCGGTTTCCTTTACAATCATCAGTTTCCTTTAAAATCATCAGTTCCTTTACAATCATCAGTTCCTTTAAAATCATCGATTTCCTTTACAATCATCAGTTCCTTTAAAATCATCGATTTCCTTTACAATCATCAGTTTCCTTTACAATCATCAGTTTCATTTACAATCATCAGTTCCATTTACAATCATCAGTTCCCTTACAATCATCAGATCCATTTACAATCATCAGTTCCTTTACAATCATCAGTTCCCTTTTTAATCATCAGTTCCTTTACAATCATCAGTTTCTTTTACAATGATCAGTTTCCTTTACAATAATCAGTTCCATTTACAATCATCAGTTTCTTTTACAATTATCAGTTTCCTTTATAATCATCAGTTCCCTTTACAATCATCAGTTTCCATTATAATCATCAGTTTCCTTTACAATCATCAGTTCAATTTACAATAATCAGTTCCCTTCAAAATCATCAGTTTCATTTACAATCATCAGTTCCCTTTACAATCATCAGTTCCATTTACAATAATCATTTCCCTTTCAAATCATCAGTTCCATTTACAATCATCAGTACCATTTACAATCATCAGTTCCATTTACAATCATCACTTCCCTTTACAATCATCAGTTCCATTTACAATTATCAGTTCCCTTTAAAATCATTGGTTTCCTTTACAATCATCAGTTTCCTTTAAAATCATCAGTTCCCTTTACAATCATCGATTTCCTTTACAATCATCAGTTCCCTTTAAAATATTGGTTTCCTTTACAATCATCAGTTCCCTTTACAATCATCGATTTCCTTTACAATCATCAGTTCTCTTTAAAATCATCGGTTTCCTTTACAATCATCAGTTCAAATTACAAACATCAGTTCAATTTACAAACATCAGTTTAATTTACAATAATCAGTTCCCTTCAAAATCATCAGTTCCATTTACAATCATCAGTTCCCTTTACATTCATTGGTTTCCTTTACAATCATCGGTTTCCTTTACAATCATCAGTTCCTTTAAAATCATCGGTTTCCTTTACAATCATCAGTTTCCTTTAAAATCATCAGTTCCCTTTACAATCATCAGTTCCCTTTAAAATCATCGATTTCCTTTACAATCATCAGTTCCCTTTAAAATCATCGGTTTCCTTTACAATCATCAGTTTCCTTTACAATCATCAGTTTCATTTACAATCATCAGTTCCATTTACAATCATCAGTTCCCCTTACAATCATCAGATCCATTTACAATCATCAGTTCCTTTACAATCATCAGTTCCCTTTTTAATCATCAGTTCCCTTTACAATGATCAGTTTCCTTTACAATAATCAGTTCCATTTACAATCATCAGTTTCTTTTACAATTATCAGTTTCCTTTATAATCATCAGTTCCCTTTACAATCATCAGTTTCCATTATAATCATCAGTTTCCTTTACAATCATCAGTTTCCATTATAATCATCAGTTTCCTTTACAATCATCAGTTTCATTTACAAAAATAGTTCAATTTACAATAACCATTTCCCTTCAAAATCATCAGTTCCCTTTACAATCATCAGTTCCACTTACAATAATCAGTTCCCTTTCAAATCATCAGATCGATTTACAATCATCAGTACCATTTACAATCATCAGTTCCAATTACAATCATCAGTTTCATTTACAATCATCAGTACCATTTACAATCATCAGTTCCATTTACAATCATCAGTTCCCTTTACAATCATCAGTTCCACTTACAATAATCAGTTCCTTTCAAATCATCAGATCGATTTACAATCATCAATTTCCATTTACAATCATCAGTTCCAATTACAATCATCAGTTTCATTTACAATCATCAGTACAATTCACAATCATCAGTTCCATTTACAATCATCAGTTCCCTTTACAATCATCAGTTCCATTTACACTCATCAGTTCCCTTTGCAATCATTCGTTTCCTTTACAATCATCGGTTTCCTTTACAATAATCAGTTTCCTTTAAAATCATCAGTTCCCTTTAAAATCATCGATTTCCTTTACAATCATCAGTTCCCTATAAAATCATCGGTTTCCTTTACAATCATCAGTTTCCTTTACGATCATCAGTTCACTTTACAATCATCAGTTCAATTTACAATCATCAGTTCCATTTACAATCATCAGTTCCCTTTACAATCATCAGTTCAATTTACAATCATCAGTTCCCTTTACAATCATCGATTTCCTTTACAATCATCAGTTCCCTTTAAAATATTGGTTTCCTTTACAATCATCAGTTTCTTTTACAATCATCAGTTACCTTTACAATCATCGATTTCCTTTACAATCATCAGTTCTCTTTACAATCATCAGTTTCCTTTACAATCATCAGTTCAATTTACAATCATCAGTTTAATTTACAATAATCAGTTCCCTTCAAAATCATCAGTTCCCTTTACATTCATTGGTTTCCTTTACAATCATCGGTTTCCTTTACAATCATCAGTTCCTTTAAAATCATCGGTTTCCTTTACAATCATCAGTTTCCTTTAAAATCATCAGTTCCCTTTACAATCATCAGTTCCATTTACAATCATCAGTTCCCTTTAAAATCATCGATTTCCTTTACAATCATCAGTTCCCTTTAAAATCATCGGTTTCCTTTACAATCATCAGTTTCATTTACAATCATCAGTTCCATTTACAATCATCAGTTCCCCTTACAATCATCAAATCCATTTACAATCATCAGTTCCTTTACAATCATCAGTTCCCTATATAATCATCAGTTCCCTTTACAATCATCAGTTTCTTTTACAATGATCAGTTTCCTTTACAATAATCAGTTCCATTTACAATCATCGGTTTCTTTTACAATCATCAGTTTCCTTTATAATCATCAGTTTCCTTTAGAAAAATAGTTCAATTTACAATAACCATTTCCCTTCAAAATCATCAGTTCCCTTTACAATCATCAGTTCCATTTACAATAATCAGTTCCCTTTCAAATCATCAGATCCATTTACAATCATCAGTACCATTTACAATCATCAGTTCCAATTACAATCATCAGTTTCATTTACAATCATCAGTACCATTTACAATCATCAGTTCCCTTTACAATCATCAGTTCCATTTACACTCATCAGTTCCCTTTGCAATCATTCGTTTCCTTTACAATCATCGGTTTCCTTTACAATCATCAGTTGCCTTTAAAATCATCGGTTTCCTTTACAATCATCAGTTTCCTTTAAAATCATCAGTTCCCTTTAAAATCATCGATTTCCTTTACAATCATCAGTTCCCTATAAAATCATCGGTTTCCTTTACAATCATCAGTTTCCTTTACGATCATCAGTTCACTTTACAATCATCAGTTAAATTTACAATCATCAGTTCCATTTACAATCATCGGTTCCCTTTACAATCATCAGTTCAATTTACAATCATCAGTTAAAATTTACAATCATCAGTTCCCTTTACAATCATCAGTTCCATTTACAATCATCAGTTCCTTTAAAATCATCGGTTTCCTTTACAATCATCAGTTTCCTTTAATATCATCAGTTCCCTTTACAATCATCAGTTCCATTTACAATCATCAGTTCCCTTTAAAATCATCGATTTCCTTTACAATCATCAGTTCCCTTTAAAATCATCGGTTTCCTTTACAATCATCAGTTTCCTTTACAATCATCAGTTCCCTTTAAAATCATCGATTTCCTTTACAATCATCAGTTTCATTTACAATCATCAGTTTCATTTACAATCATCAGTTCCCCTTACAATCATCAGATCCATTTACAATCATCAGTTCCCTTTACAATCATCAGTTTCTTTTACAATGATCAGTTTCCTTTACAATAAGCAGTTCCATTTACAATCATCGGTTTCTTTTATAATTATCAGTTTCCTTTATAATCATCAGTTCCCTTTACAATCATCAGTTTCCTATATAATCATCAGTTTCCATAACAATCATCAGTTTCATTTACAATAATAGATCAATTTACAATAATCATTTCCCTTCAAAATCATCAGTTCCCTTTACAATCATCAGTTCCATTTACAATAATCAGTTCCCTTTCAAATCATCAGATCCATTTACAATCATCAGTACCATTTACAATCATCAGTTCCATTTACAATCATCAGTTCCCTTTACAATCATCAGTTCCATTTACACTCATCAGTTCCCTTTGCAATCATTCGTTTCCTTTACAATCATCGGTTTCCTTTACAATCATCAGTTGCCTTTAAAATCATCAGTTCCCTTTGCAATCATCAGTTTCCTTTACAATCATCAGTTCCCTTTAAAATCATCGATTTCCTTTACAATCACCAGTTCCCTATAAAATCATCGGTTTCTTTTACAATCATCAGTTTCCTTTACGATCATCAGTTCACTTTACAATCATCAGTTCAATTTACAATCATAAGTTCCATTTACAATCATCAGTTCCCTTTACAATCATCAGTTCAATTTACAATCATCAGTTCCATTTACAATCATCAGTTTCCTTCACAATCATCAGTTTCATTTACAATCATCAGTTCCTTTTACAATCATCAGTTTCTTTCAGAATCATCAGTTCCCTTTACAATCATCAGTTCCCTTTATAATCATCAGTTACCTTTACAATCATCAGTTTCTTTTACAATGATCAGTTTCCTTTAAAATAATCAGTTACATTTACAATCATCAGTTTCCTTTATAATTATTAGTTTCCTTTACAATCATCAGTTTCATTTACAATCATCCGTTACATTTACAATCATCAGTTCCATTTACAATAATCAGTTCCCTTTCAAATCATCAGTTCTATTTACAATCATCAGTACCATTTATAATCATCAGTTCCCTTTAAAATCATTGGTTTCCTTTACAATCATCAGTTTCCTTTAAAATCATCAGTTCCCTTTACAATCATCGATTTCCTTTACAATCATCAGTTCCCTTTAAAATATTGGTTTCCTTTACAATCATCAGTTTCTTTTACAATCATCAGTTCCCTTTAAAATCATCGATTTCCTTTACAATCATCAGTTCCCCTTACAATCATCAGATCCATTTACAATCATCAGTTCCTTTATAACATCAGTTCCCTTTATAATCATCAGTTCCCTTTACAATCATCAGTTTCTTTTACAATGATCGGTTTCCTTTACAATCATCAGTTCCTTTAAAATCATCGGTTTCCTTTACAATCATCAGTTTCCTTTAAAATCATCAGTTCCCTTTAGAATCATCAGTTCCATTTACAATCATCAGTTCCCTTTAAAATCATCAGTTCCCTTTAAAATCATCGGTTTCCTTTACAATCATCAGTTCCCTTTAAAATCATCGATTTCCTTTACAATCATCAGTTCCCTTTAAAATCATCGGTTTCCTTTACAATCATCAGTTTCCTTTACAATCATCAGTTTCATTTACAATCATCAGTTCCATTTACAATCATCAGTTCCCCTTACAATCATCAGATCCATTTACAATCATCAGTTCCCTTTACAATCATCAGTTCCTTTTATAATCATCAGTTCCCTTTACAATCATCAGTTTCTTTTACAATGATCAGTTTCCTTTACAATAATCAGTTCCATTTACAATCATCGGTTTCTTTTACAATTATCAGTTTCCTTTATAATCATCAGTTCACTTTACAATCATCAGTTTCCTTTATAATCATCAGTTTCCTTTACAATCATCAGTTTCATTTACAATAATAGTTCAATTTACAATAATCATTTCCCTTCAAAATCATCAGTTCCCTTTACAATCATCAATTCCATTTACAATAATCAGTTCCCTTTCAAATCATCAGATCCATTTACAATCACCAGTACCATTTACAATCATCAGTTCCATTTACAATCATCAGTTCCCTTTACAATCATCAGTTCCATTTACACTCATCTGTTCCCTTTGCAATCATTCGTTTCCTTTACAATCATAGGTTTCCTCTACAATCATCAGTTGCCTTTAAAATCATCGGTTTCCTTTACAATCATCAGATTCCTTTAAAATCATCAGTTCCCTTTGGAATCATCAATTTCCTTTACAATCATCAGTTCCCTTTAAAATCATCGATTTCCTTTACAATCATCAGTTCCCTATAAAATCATCGGTTTCCTTTACAATCATCAGTTTCCTTTACGATCATCAGTTCACTTTACAATCATCAGTTCAATTTACAATCATCAGTTCCATTTACAATCATCAGTTCCCTTTACAATCATCAGTTCAATTTACA
The DNA here is from genome assembly GCF_004210375.1 of Tachypleus tridentatus. Classification (NCBI taxonomy): domain Eukaryota; kingdom Metazoa; phylum Arthropoda; class Merostomata; order Xiphosura; family Limulidae; genus Tachypleus; species Tachypleus tridentatus. The sequence goes on along the minus strand of NW_027467777.1, from coordinate 32,144,085 downwards.
ATCATCAGTTCCATTTACAATCATCAGTTTCCTTCACAATCATCAGTTTCATTTACAATCATTAGTTCCCCTTACAATCATCAGTTTCTTTCAGAATCATCAGTTCCCTTTACAATCATCTGTTCCCTTTACAATCATCAGTTCCCTTTATAATCATCAGTTCCCTTTACAATCATCAGTTTCTTTTACAATGATCAGTTTCCTTTAAAATAATCAGTTACATTTACAATCATCAGTTTCCTTTATAATCATTAGTTTCCTTTACAATCATCAGTTTCATTTACAATCATCAGTTACATTTACAATCATCAGTTCAATTTACAATAATCAGTTCCCTTCAAAATCATCAGTTTCATTTACAATCATCAGTTCCCTTTACAATCATCAGTTCCATTTACAATAATCAGTTCCCTTTCAAATCATCAGTTCCATTTACAATCATCAGTTTCATTTACAATCATCAGTTCCATTTACAATCATCAGTTCCATTTACAATCATCAGTTCCCTTTACAATCATCAGTTCCATTTACAATCATCAGTTCCCTTTACAATCATTGGTTTCCTTTACAATCATCAGTTCCCTTTAAAATCATTGGTTTCCTTTACAATCATCAGTTTCCTTTAAAATTATCAGTTCCCTTTACAATCATCGATTTCCTTTACAATCATCAGTTCCCTTTAAAATATTGGTTTCCTTTACAATCATCAGTTTCTTTTACAATCATCAGTCTCCTTTACAATCATCGATTTCCTTTACAATCATCAGTTCTCTTTAAAATCATCGGTTTCCTTTACAATCATCAGTTTCCTTTACAATCATCAGTTTCCTTTACAATCATCAGTTCAATTTACAATCATCAGTTTAATTTACAATAATCAGTTCCCTTCAAAATCATCAGTTCCCTTTACATTCATTGGTTTCCTTTACAATCATCGGTTTCCTTTAGAATCATCAGTTCCTTTAAAATCATCGGTTTCCTTTACAATCATCAGTTTCCTTTAAAATCATCAGTTCCTTTACAATCATCAGTTCCATTTACAATCATCAGTTACCTTTAAAATCATCGATTTCCTTTACAATCATCAGTTCCTTTAAAATCATCGGTTTCCTTTACAATCATCAGTTTCCTTTACAATCATCAGTTTCATTTACAATCATCAGTTCCATTTACAATCATCAGTTCCCTTACAATCATCAGATCCATTTACAATCATCAGTTCCTTTACAATCATCAGTTCCTTTATAATCATCAGTTCCTTTACAATCATCAGTTTCTTTTACAATGATCAGTTTCCTTTACAATCATCAGTTCCATTTACAATCATCGGTTTCTTTTACAATTATCAGTTTCCTTTATAATCATCAGTTCCTTTACAATCATCAGTTTCCTTTATAATCATCAGTTTCCTTTACAATCATCAGTTTCATTTACAAAATAGTTCAATTTACAATAACCATTTCCTTCAAAATCATCAGTTCCTTTACAATCATCAGTTCCATTTACAATAATCAGTTCCCTTTCAAATCATCAGATCCATTTACAATCATCAGTACCATTTACAATCATCAGTTCCAATTACAATCATCTGTTTCATTTACAATCATCAGTACCATTTACAATCATCAGTTCCATTTACAATCATCAGTTCCCTTTACAATCATCAGTTCCATTTACACTCATCAGTTCCCTTTGCAATCATTCGTTTCCTTTACAATCATCGGTTTCCTTTACAATCATCAGTTGCCTTTAAAATCATCAGTTTCCTTTACAATCATCAGTTTCCTTTAAAATCATCAGTTCCCTTTAAAATCATCGATTTCCTTTACAATCATCAGTTCCTAAAATCATCGGTTTCCTTTACAATCATCAGTTTCCTTTACGATCATCAGTTCACTTTACAATCATCAGTTCAATTTACAATCATCAGCTCCATTTACAATCATCAGTTCCCTTTACAATCATCAGTTCAATTTACAATCATCAGTTAAAATTTACAATCATCAGTTCCCTTTACAATCATCAGTTCAATTTACAATCATCAGTTCCATTTACAATCATAAGTTCCTTTAAAATCATCGGTTTCCTTCACAATCATCAGTTTCCTTTAAAATCATCAGTTCCCTTTACAATCATCAGTTCCATTTACAATCATCAGTTCCCTTTAAAATCATCGGATTCCTTTACAATCATCAGTTTCCTTTACAATCATCAGTTGTCTTTAAAATCATCGATTTCCTTTACAATCATCAGTTTCATTTACAATAATAGTTCAATTTACAATAATCATTTCCCTTCAAAATCATCAGTTCCCTTTACAATCATCAGTTCCATTTACAATAATCAGTTCCCTTTCAAATCATCAGATCCATTTACAATCATCAGTACCATTTACAATCATCAGTACCATTTACAATCATCAGTTCCAATTACAATCATCAGTTTCATTTACAATCATCAGTACCATTTACAATCATCAGTTCCATTTACAATCATCAGTTCCCTTTACAATCATCAGTTCCACTTACAATAATCAGTTCCCTTTCAAATCATCAGATCGATTTACAATCATCAGTACCATTTACAATCATCAGTTCCAATTACAATCATCAGTTTCATTTACAATCATCAGTACAATTCACAATCATCAGTTCCATTTACAATCATCAGTTCCCTTTACAATCATCAGTTCCATTTACACTCATCAGTTCCCTTTGCAATCATTCGTTTCCTTTACAATCATCGGTTTCCTTTACAATAATCAGTTTCCTTTAAAATCATCAGTTCCCTTTAAAATCATCGATTTCCTTTACAATCATCAGTTCCCTATAAAATCATCGGTTTCCTTTACAATCATCAGTTTCCTTTACGATCATCAGTTCACTTTACAATCATCAGTTCAATTTACAATCATCAGTTCCATTTACAATCATCAGTTCCCTTTACAATCATCAGTTCAATTTACAATCATCAGTTCCCTTTAAAATATTGGTTTCCTTTACAATCATCAGTTACCTTTACAATCATCGATTTCCTTTACAATCATCAGTTCTCTTTACAATCATCAGTTTCCTTTACAATCATCAGTTCAATTTACAATCATCAGTTTAATTTACAACAATCAGTTCCCTTCAAAATCATCAGTTCCCTTTACATTCATTGGTTTCCTTTACAATCATCGGTTTCCTTTACAATCATCAGTTCCTTTAAAATCATCGGTTTCCTTTACAATCATCAGTTTCCTTTAAAATCATCAGTTCCCTTTACAATCATCAGTTCCATTTACAATCATCAGTTCCCTTTAAAATCATCGATTTCCTTTACAATCATCAGTTCCCTTTAAAATCATCGGTTTCCTTTACAATCATCAGTTTCATTTACAATCATCAGTTCCATTTACAATCATCAGTTCCCCTTACAATCATCAAATCCATTAACAATCATCAGTTCCTTTACAATCATCAGTTCCCTATATAATCATCAGTTCCCTTTACAATCATCAGTTTCTTTTACAATGATCAGTTTCCTTTACAATAATCAGTTCCATTTACAATCATCGGTTTCTTTTACAATCATCAGTTTCCTTTATAATCATCAGTTTCCTTTAGAAAAATAGTTCAATTTACAATAACCATTTCCCTTCAAAATCATCAGTTCCCTTTACAATCATCAGTTCCATTTACAATAATCAGTTCCCTTTGAAATCATCAGATCCATTTACAATCATCAGTACCATTTACAATCATCAGTTCCAATTACAATCATCAGTTTCATTTACAATCATCAGTACCATTTACAATCATCAGTTCCCTTTACAATCATCAGTTCCATTTACACTCATCAGTTCCCTTTGCTATCATTCGTTTCCTTTACAATCATCGGTTTCCTTTACAATCATCAGTTGCCTTTAAAATCATCGGTTTCCTTTACAATCATCAGTTTCCTTTAAAATCATCAGTTCCCTTTAAAATCATCGATTTCCTTTACAATCATCAGTTCCCTATAAAATCATCGGTTTCCTTTACAATCATCAGTTTCCTTTACAATCATCAGTTTCTTTTACAATGATCAGTTTCCTTTACAATAATCAGTTCCATTTACAATCATCGGTTCCATTTACAATCATCAGCTCCCTTTACAATCATCAGTTTCCTTTACAATCATCAGTTCCATTTACAATTATCAGTTTCATTTACAATCATCAGTTTCATTTACAATCATCAGTTCCATTTACAATCATCAGTTCCCTTTACAATCATCAGATCCATTTACAATCATCAGTTCACTTTATAATCATCAGTTCCCTTTACAATCATCAGTGTCTTTTACAATGATCAGTTTCCTTTACAATAATCAGTTCCATTTACAATAATCGGTTTCTTTTACAATTATCAGTTTCCTTTATAATCATCAGTTCCCTTTACAATCATCAGTTTCCTTTATAATCATCAGTTTCCTTTACAATCATCAGTTCCCTTTACAATCATCAGTTTCATTTACAATAATCAGTTCCCTTTCAAATCATCAGTTCCATTTACAATCATCAGTTCCATTTACAATCATCAGTTCAATTACAATCATCAGGTTCATTTACAATCATCAGTACCATTTACAATCATCAGTTCCATTTACAATCATCAGTTCCCTTTACAATCATCAGTTCCATTTACACTTATGAGTTCCCTTTGCAATCATTCGTTTCCTTTAAAATCATCGGTTTCCTTTACAATCATCAGTTCCCTTTACAATCATCAGTACCATTTACAATCATCAGTTCCATTTACAATCATCAGTTCCCTTTACAATCATCAGTTCCATTTACACTCATCAGTTCCTTTACAATCATTCGTTTCCTTTACAATCATCGGTTTCCTTTACAATCATCAGTTGCCTTTAAAATCATCGGTTTCCTTTACAATCATCAGTTTCCTTTAAAATCATCAGTTTCCTTTACAATCATCAGTTTCCTTTACAATCATCAGTTCCCTTTAAAATCATCGATTTCCTTTACAATCATCACTTCCCTATAAAATCATCGGTTTCCTTTACAATCATCAGTTTCCTTTACGATCATCAGTTCACTTTACAATCATCAGTTCAATTTACAATCATCAGTTCCATTTACAATCATCAGTTCCCTTTACAATCATCAGTTCAATTTACAATCATCAGTTCCATTTACAATCATCAGTTTCCTTCACAATCATCAGTTTCATTTACAATCGTCAGTTCCCCTTACAATCATCAGTTTCTTTCAGAATCATCAGTTCCCTTTACAATCATCAGTTCCCTTTATAATCATCAGTTCCCTTTACAATCGTCAGTTTCTTTTACAATGAACAGTTTCCTTTAAAATAATCAGTTTCATTTACAATCATCAGTTACATTTACAATAATCAGTTCCCTTCAAAATCATCAGTTCCCTTTACAATCATCAGTTCCATTTACAATAATCAGTTCCCTTTCAAATCATCAGTTCCATTTACAATCATCAGTACCATTTACAATCATCAGTTCCATTTACAATCATCAGTTCCCTTTACAATCATCAGTTCCATTTACAATCATCAGTTCCCTTTACAATCATTGGTTTCCTTAACAATCATCAGTTCCCTTTAAAATCATTGGTTTCCTTTACAATCATCAGTTTCCTTTAAAATCATCAGTTCCCTTTACAATCATAAGTTTCCTTTACAATCATCAGTTCCATTTACAATCATCAGTTCCCTTTAAAATCATCGATTTCCTTAACAATCATCAGTTCCCTTTAAAATATTGGTTTCCTTTACAATCATCAGTTTCTTTTACAATCATCAGTTCCCTTTACAATCATCAGTTCCCTTTATAATCATCAGTTCTTTTTACAATCATCAGTTCCTTTTACAATCATTTGTTTCCTTTAGAATAATCAGTTCCATTTACAATCATCGGTTTCCTTTACAATTATAAGTTTCCTTTACAATCATCAGTTCCATTTACACTCATCAGTTCCCTTTGCAATCATCAGTTCCCTTTACAATCATCAGTTCCATTTACAATAATCAGTTCCCTTTCAAATCATCAGTTCCATTTACAATCATCAGTACCATTTACAATCATCAGTACCATTTACAATCATCAGTTCCATTTGCTATCATCAGTTCCCTTTACACTCATCAGTTCCATTTACACTCATCAGTTCCCTTTGCAATCATTCGTTTCCTTTACAATCATCGGTTTCCTTTACAATCATCAGTTCCCTTTAAAATCATCGGTTTCATTTACAATCATTAGTTCCCTTTAAAATCATCGATTTCCTTTACAATCATCACTTCCCTATAAAATCATCAGTTTCCTTTACAATCATCAGTTTCCTTTACGATCATCAGTTCACTTTACAATCATCAGTTCAATTTACAATCATCAGTTCCATTTACAATCATCAGTTCCAATTACAATCATCAGTTTCATTTACAATCATCAGTACCATTTACAATCATCAGTTCCATTTACAATCATCAGTTCCCTTTACAATCATCAGTTCCATTTACTTTCATCAGTTCCCTTTGCAATCATTTGTTTCCTTTACAATCATCAGTTTCCTTTACAATCATCAGTTTCCTTTAAAATCATCAGTTCCCTTTGCAATCATCAGTTTCCTTTACAATCATCAGTTCCCTTTAAAATCATCGATTTCCTTTACAATCATCAGTTCCCTATAAAATCATCGGTTTCCTTTACAATCATCAGTTCAATTTACAATCATCAGTTCCATTTACAATCATCAGTTCCCTTTACAATCATCAGTTCAATTTACAATCATGAGTTCCATTTACAATCATCAGTTCCCTTTACAATCATCAGTTCAATTTACAATCATCAGTTCCATTTACAATCATCAGTTTCCTTCACAATCATCAGTTTCATTTACAATCATCAGTTCCCCTTACAATCATCAGTTTCTTTCAGAATCAACAGTTCCCTTTACAATCATCAGTTCCCTTTATAATCATCAGTTACCTTTACAATCATCAGTTCCATTTACAATAATAAGTTCCCTTTCAAATCATCAGTTCCATTTACAATCATCAGTTTCATTTACAATCATCAGTACCATTTACAATCATCAGTTCCATTTACAATCATCAGTACCCTTTACAATCATCAGTTCCATTTACAATCATCAGTTCCCTTTACAATCATTGGTTTCCTTTACAATCATCAGTTCCCTTTAAAATATTGGTTTCCTTTACAATCATCAGTTTCTTTTACAATCATCAGTTTCTTTTACAATCATCAGTTCCCTTTACAATCATCAGTTTCCTTTATAATCATCAGTTTCCTTTACAATCATCAGTTTCTTTTACAATGATCAGTTTCCTTTACAATAATCAGTTCCATTTACAATCATCGGTTCCATTTACAATCATCAGCTCCCTTTACAATCATCAGTTTCCTTTACAATCATCAGTTCCATTTACAATTATCAGTTTCATTTACAATCATCAGTTTCATTTACAATCATCAGTTCCATTTACAATCATCAGTTCCCCTTACAATCAACAGATCCATTTACAATCATCAGTTCACTTTATAATCATCAGTTCCCTTTACAATCATCAGTGTCTTTTACAATGATCAGTTTCCTTTACAATAATCAGTTCCATTTACAATAATCGGTTTCTTTTACAATTATCAGTTTCCTTTATAATCATCAGTTCCCTTTACAATCATCAGTTTCCTTTATAATCATCAGTTTCCTTTACAATCATCAGTTCCCTTTACAATCATCAGTTTTATTTACAATAATCAGTTCCCTTTCAAATCATCAGTTCCATTTACAATCATCAGTACCATTTACAATCATCAGTTCCAATTACAATCATCAGCTTCATTTACAATCATCAGTTCCATTTACAATCATCAGTTCCCTTTACAATCATCAGTTCCATTTACACTCATGAGTTCCCTTTGCAATCATTCGTTTCCTTTAAAATCATCGGTTTCCTTTGCAATCATCAGTTCCCTTTAAAATCATCGGTTTCATTTACAATCATCAGTTTCTTTAAAATCATCAGTTCCCTTTACAATCATCAGTTTCCTTTACAATCATCAGTTCCCTTTAAAATCATCGATTTCCTTTACAATCATCAGTTCCCTATAAAATCATCAGTTTCCTTTACAATCATCAGTTTCCTTTACTATCATCAGTTCACTTTACAATCATCAGTTCAATTTACAATCATCAGTTCCATTTACAATCATCAGTTCCCTTTACAATCATCAGTTCAATTTACAATCATCAGTTCCATTTACAATCATCAGTTTCCTTTACAATCATCAGTTTCATTTACAATCATCAGTTCCCCTTACAATCATCAGTTTCTTTCAGAATCATCAGCTCCCTTTACAATCATCAGTTCCCTTTATAATCATCAGTTCCCTTTACAATCATCAGTTTCTTTTACAATGATCAGTTTCCTTTAAAATAATCAGTTCCATTTACAATCATCAGTTTCCTTTATAATCATTAGTTTCCTTTACAATCATCAGTTTCATTTACAATCATCAGTTACATTTACAATCATCAGTTCAATTTACAATAATCAGTTCCCTTCAAAATCATCAGTTTCATTTACAATCATCAGTTCCATTTACAATAATCAGTTCCCTTTCAAATCATGAGTTCCATTTACAATCATCAGTTTCATTTACAATCATCAGTACCATTTACAATCATCAGTTCCATTTACAATCATCAGTTCCATTTACAATTATCAGTTCCCTTTACAATCATTGGTTTCTTTACAATCATCAGTTCCCTTTAAAATCATCAGTTCCCTTTAAAATCATCAGTTCCCTTTACAATCATAAGTTTCCTTTACAATCATCAGTTCCATTTACAATCATCAGTTCCCTTTAAAATCATCGATTTCCTTTACAATCATCAGTTCCCTTTAAAATCATCGGTTTACTTTACAATCATCAGTTTCTTTTACAATCATCAGTTCCCTTTACAATCATCAGTTTCCTTTATAATCATCAGTTTCCTTTACAATCATCAGTTTCTTTTACAATGATCAGTTTCCTTTACAATAATCAGTTCCATTTACAATCATCGGTTTCTTTTACAATTATCAGTTTCCTTTATAATCATCAGTTCCCTTCATAATCATCAGTTCCCCTTACAATCATCAGTTTCTTTCAGAATCATCAGCTCCCTTTACAATCATCAGTTCCCTTTATAATCATCAGTTCCCTTTACAATCATCAGTTTCTTTTACAATGATCAGTTTCCTTTAAAATAATCAGTTCCATTTACAATCATCAGTTTCCTTTATAATCATTAGTTTCCTTTACAATCATCAGTTTCATTTACAATCATCAGTTACATTTACAATCATCAGTTCAATTTACAATAATCAGTTCCCTTCAAAATCATCAGTTTCATTTACAATCATCAGTTCCATTTACAATAATCAGTTCCCTTTCAAATCATCAGTTCCATTTACAATCATCAGTTTCATTTACAATCATCAGTACCATTTACAATCATCAGTTCCATTTACAATTATCAGTTCCCTTTAGAATCATTGGTTTCTTTACAATCATCAGTTCCTTTAAAATCATCAGTTCCTTTAAAATCATCAGTTCCTTTACAATCATAAGTTTCCTTTACAATCATCAGTTCCATTTACAATCATCAGTTCCCTTTAAAATCATCGATTTCCTTTACAATCATCAGTTCCCTTTAAAATCATCGGTTTCCTTTACAATCATCAGTTTCTTTTACAATCATCAGTTCCCTTTACAATCATGAGTTTCCTTTATAATCATCAGTTTCGTTTACAATCATCAGTTTCTTTTACAATGATCAGTTTCCTTTACAATAATCAGTTCCATTTACAATCATCGGTTTCTTTTACAATTATCAGTTTCCTTTATAATCATCAGTTCCCTTCATAATCATCAGTTCCTTTACAATCATCAGTTTCCTTTACAATCATCAGTTTCTTTTACAATGATCAGTTTCCTTTACAATAATCAGTTCCATTTACAATCATCGGTTTCTTTTACAATTATCAGTTTCCTTTATAATCATCAGTTCCCTTTACAATCATCAGTTCTCTTTACAATCATCAGTTTCCTTTACAATTATAAGTTCACTTTACAATCATCAGTTCGCTTTAAAATCATCAGTTTCTTTTACAATCCACTTCAGTCAGATTCCTCTAACTCTTCTTTTTTCAAGAGGAAATAATTTGAGAGATTTCCTCATAGGACAATACCACATCTCACAAACTATTCTAGTAACCCTTCTGTGACCTACATCTCTCAAACTATTCTAGTAACCCTTCTGTGACCTACATCTCACAAACTATTCTAGTGACTCTTCTGTGACCTACATCTCACAAACTATTCTAGTGACTCTTCTGTGACCTACATCTCACAAACTATTCTAGTGACTCTTCTGTGAACTCTTTCCAACAGGTCAATGTCCTTTCTAAGTATCGTGCTTAATCTTGGACTCTTTACGTTAGAAAGGATCCCTCGACTGAACCCAATATTTCAAATGCACCCTAACCAGTGACCTGTATAGTAAAATTATAACCTCTTTAGACTTGTATTCAACATTTCTTTAAATAACACCTAAAAACCTATTTGTCCTACTACTACCAACAACAACACTGATTGGATGACTTTAGAGACTGATCAACCATTACACCAAGATCTCTTTCCTTCATAACACTGTTAAGGTTATTCACATCTATATTATACCTATAATTCAAATTATGATAACCTACGTACATTATGTTACATTTATTATAATTAAAACCATTTATTTATCCAATTAACTAAATGATCTAAATCATTTTATAAATCAGTAACATCCTGTTCACAGTCACCAGCATCTTAATATCATCAGTATATTTAAATAATTTATAGACCATTCATTCAATATGTCACTGATGTAAATAAAAGATCAAAGGTCCTAAGACTGAACCATGAGGTACCTCACTTCAAGTTTTAAGTCCTGAAAATTGTTCTCATATCTAACAAATATGATTAGATTATTAGATAGTGGAACATATTTTGGTAATTTATATTTTTTTATTATGTCATTTAAATCTTTAACTAGCAGTAAACATTTTCCTGCTTATATTTTATAATAGAAACTTCCAGTTTATTAGTATCATTATTACTTATTTTTACTGTTAGTTTCTCGTAGGTTCACTTTTTGTTACCTATTTTCAGTTAAAGATGAAGCAGACGCACATGTTCCAATGTCAGTAAAAAAAGCAAATAATTGGTTTGCATTTCGCACAAAGCTACACGAGGGCAATCTGCGCTAGCTATCCATAATTTAGGAGTGTAAGACTAGAGGGAAGGCAGCTAGTCATGATTGAGATGTAAAGGAAGAAGAATTAGAGGAATCTGATTGGGATGTAAAAGAGAAGAGTTAGAGGAATCTTATTGAGACGTAAAAGAAAGAAGAGTTAGAGGAATCTGATTCAGATGTAAAGAAAGAAGAGTTAGAGGAATCTGATTCAGATGTAAAGAAAGAAGAGTTAGAGGAATCTGATTCAGATGTAAAGAAAGAAAGAGTTAGAGGAATCTGATTCAGATGTAAAGAGAAGACTTAGAGAATCTGGTGAGATGTAAATAAAGAAAGTTAGAGGATCTGATTGAGATGTAAAAGAAAGAAGAATTAGAGAATCTGATTGAGATATAAAAGAAAAGAAAGTAAGAGAAATCTGATTAACATGTAAAAAAGAAAAATTAGAGGAATCTGATTGAGGATATAAAGAAAGAAGATTAGAGAAATCTGATTCAGATGTAAAGAAAAGAAGAGTTAGAGAATCTGATTGAGATGTAAAGAAAGAAGAGTTAGAGGAATCTGATTGAGATGTAAAAGAAAAGAAGAGTTAGAGGAATCTGATTGGGATGTAAAGAAAGAAGAGTTAGAGAAATCTGATTCAGATGTAAAGAAAGAAAGAGTTAGAGGAATCTGATTGAGATGTATATAAAGAAGAGTTAGAGGATCTGATTGGGATGTAAAGAGAAAAAGAGTTAGAAATCTGATTCAGATGTAAAAAAAAAAGAGTTAGAAGGAATCTTATGTGAGAAGTAAAAGAAAGAAAAGAGTTAGAGGAATCTGATTCAGATGTAAAGAAAGAAGAAAGTTAGAGGAATCTGATTCAGATGTAAAGAAAGAAGAAAGATTAGAGAATCTGATTCAGATGTAAAGAAAGAAAGAGTTAGAGGAATCTGATTCAGATGTAAAGAAAGAAGACTTAGAGGAATCTGATTGAGATGTAAATAAAAGAAGAAATTAGAGGATCTGATTGAGATGTAAAGAAAGAAGAATTAGAGAATCTGATTGAGATATAAAGAAAGAAAAGTAAGAGGAATCTGATTGAGATGTAAAGAAAGAAGAATTAGAATCTGATTGAGATATAAAGAAAAGAAGAGTTAGAGGATCTGATTGAGATGTAAGAAAAGAAAAGTTAGAGAATCTGATTGAGATATAAAGATAGAAGAGTTAGTAGGATCTGATTGAATGTAAAAGAAAGAAAAATTAGAGGAATCTGATTGAGAATATAAAAAAAAAGAGATAGAGAGATCTGATTGAGATGTAAAAGAAAAGAAGATTAAAGAATCTGATTTGAGATATAAAGATAGAAGAGTTAGTGGATCTGATTGAGATATAAAAAGAAAGAATTAGAGAGAATCTGATTGAGATATAAAGAAAGAAAGTAAGAGGAATCTGATTGAGATGTAAAGAAACAAAAGTTAGAGGATCTGATTGAGATGTAAAAAAGAGAAGAAGTTAGAGGATCTGATTGAGATATAAGAAAGAAAGATTAGAGGAATCTGATTGAAGATATAAGAAAAGAAAGAAGTTAGAGGATCTGATTGAGATGTAAAAGAAAGAAGAGTTAGATGAATCTGATTGAGATTTAAAAGAAAGAAGAGATTGGAGGAATCTGATTGAGATTTAAAGTTAAAGAGTTAGAGGAATCTGATTGAAATGTGTAAAGAAAGAAATTAGAAATCTGATTAAGATGTAAAGAAAAAGAATTAGAGGAATCTGATTGGGATATAAGAAGAAAGTTAGAGAAATCTGATTCAGATGTAAAGAAAGAAAGAAGTTAGAGGAATCTGATTGAGATGTAAGAAAAAGAGTAGAGGAATCTGATTGAGATGTAAAGAAAGAAGAGTTAGAGGAATCTGATTGGGATGTAAAAGAATGTAGAGTTAGAAATCTGATTCAGATGTAAAGAAGAAGAGTTAGAGGAATCTGATTGAGATGTATATAAAGAAGAGTTAGAGGATCTGATTGGGATGTAAAGAAAGAAAGTTAGAGAAATCTGATTCAGATGTAAAAAAAAGAAGAGTTAGAGGAATCTTATTGAGACGTAAAGAAAAAGAAGAGTTAGAGGAATCTGATTCAGATGTAAAGAAAGAAGAGTTAGAGGAATCTGATTCAGATGTAAAGAAAAGAAGAGTTAGAGAATCTGATTCAGATGTAAAGAAAAAAAGAGTTAGAGGAATCTGATTCAGATGTAAAAGAAAAAGACTTAGAGGAATCTGATTGAGATATAAAAAAAGAAGAGTTAGAGGATCTGATTGAGATGTAAAAGAAAAGAAGAATTAGAGAATCTGATTGAGATATGAAAAAAAGAAAAAGTAAGAATCTGATTGAGATGAATAAAAAAGAAGAGTTAGAGGATCTGATTGAGATATAATAAAAAAGAGTTAGAGGATCTGATTGAATGTAAAAAAGAAGAATTAGAGGAATCTGATTGAGATATAAAGAAAGAAGAGTTAGAGGATCTGATTGAGATGTAAAAAAGAAGAGTTAGAGAATCTGATTGAGATATAAAGATAGAAGAGTTAGTGGGATCTGATTGAGATGTAAAGAAAGAAGAATTAGAGGAATCTGATTGAGATGTAAGAAAAGAAGAGTTAGAGGGATCTGATTGAGATAAAGAAAGAAAGAGTTAGAGGATCTGATTGAAATGTAAAGAAAGGAGAGTTAGAGAAATCTGATTGACATGTAAAAAAAGAAAAGTTAGAGGATCTGATTGAAATGTAAAGAAAGAGAGAATTTGAGGAATCTGATTGAGATGTAAAAGAAAGAGAGTTAGATGAATCTGATTGAATTTAAAGAAAGAAGAGTTGGAGGAATCTGATTGAGATTTAAAGAAAGAAAGAAAGAGAATCTGATTGAAATGTAAAAGAAAAAAGAAGAATTAGAGAAATCTGATTAACATGTAAAAAGAAAGAAGAATTAGAGGAATCTGATTGGGATGTAAAGAAAGAAGAGTTAGAGAAATCTGATTCAGATGTAAAGAAAGAAGAGTTAGAGAATCTGATTGAGATGTAAAAGAAAGAAGTTAGAGGAATCTGATTGAGATGTAAAGAAAGAAGAGTTAGAGGAATCTGATTGGGATGTAAAAGAAAGAAGAAAGTTAGAGAAATCTGATTCAGATGTAAAAAGAAAGAAGAGTTAGAGGAATCTGATTGAGATGTATAAAGAAGAGTTAGAGGATCTGATTGGGATGTAAAGAAAGAAAGAGTTAGAGAAATCTGATTCAGATGTAAAGAAAGAAAGTTAGAGGAATCTGATTAGAATATAAAAAAGAAAGAGTTAGAGGATCTGATTGAGATGTAAAGAAAAGAAGAGTTAGAGAATCTGATTGAGATATAAAATAGAAAGAGTTAGTAGGATCTGATTGAGATATAAAGAAGAATTAAGAATCTGATTGAGAGAAAAATGTAAAAGATTAGAGGGATCTGATTGAGATGAAGAAAGAAAGATTAGAGAATCTGACTGAGAATATAAAGATAGAAAGTTAGTAGGATCTGATTGAGATGTAAAGAGAGAAAGAGAAATCTGATTGACATGTAAAGATTAGAGGATCTGATTGAAATGTAAAGAAAGGAGAATTAGAGGAATCTGATTGAGATGTAAAAGAAAGAAGAATAGATGAATCTGATTGAGATTTAAAGAAAGAAGAGTTAGAGGAATCTGATTGAGAATTTAAAGAAGAGTTAGAAGGAATCTGATTGAAATAAAGAAAGAAGAATTAGAGAAATCTGATTAACATGTAAAGAAAGAAGAATAGAGGAATCTGATTAGGATGCAAAAGAAAGAAGAGTTAGAGAAATCTGATTAGATATGTAAAGAAAGAAGAAGAGGAATCTGATTGAGATATAAAGAAAGAAGAAAGTTAGAGGATCTGATTGAGATGTAAAAAAAGAGAGTTAGAGGATCTGATTGAGATGTAAAGAAGATTAGAGGAATCTGATTGAATATAAAGATAGAAGAGTTAGTGGGATCTGATTGAGATGTAAAGAAAGAAAGTTAGAGAAATCTGATTGACATAAAGAAAGAAAGTTAGAGGATCTGATTGAAATGTAAAGAAAGGAGAATTAGAGGAATCTGATTGAGATGTAAAAGAAAGAAGATTAGAGGAATCTGATTGGGATGTAAAAGAAAGAAGAGTTAGAGAAATCTGATTGACATGTAAAGAGAAAGAAAAAAAGATTAGAGATCTGATTGAAATGTAAAAAGAGAATTAGAGGAATCTGATTGAGATATAAAAGAAGAGTTAGAGGATCTGATTAGGATGTAAAGAAAGGAGAATTAGAGGAATCTGATTAAGATGTATGAAAGAAGAATTAAGAATCTGATTAGGATAAATAAAGAAGAGTTAGAGAAATCTGATTCAGATAAAAAAGTTAGAGGAATCTGATTTGAGATGTAAAAGAAAGAAAGTTAGAGGAATCTGATTGAGATATATAAAGAAGAGTTAGAGGATCTGATTGGGATGTAAAGAAAAGAAGAGTTAGAAATCTGATTCAGATGTAAAAGAAAGAAAAGTTAGAGAATCTGATTGATATGAAAAAAAGAAGAGTTAGAGGGATCTGATTGAGAAAAAAAAAAATTAGAGGATCTGATTGAGATGAAAAGGAAGAAGAAGTTAGAGAATCTGATTGAGATATAAAGATAGAAGAGTTAGAGGATCTGATTGAGATGTAAAAGAAAAGTTAGAGAAATCTGATTGACATGTAAAGAAAAAAAAAGTTAGAGGGATCTGATTGAAATGTAAAGAAAGAAGAGAATTAGAGAATCTGATTGAGATGTAAAAGAAAGAAGAGTTAGAGGGATCTGATTGAGATGTAAAAGAGAAAAGAGTTAGAAGGAATCTGATTGAGATGTAAAAAAGAAAGAAGAGTCTAGAGGAATCTGATTGAGATGCATAAAGAAAGAAAGAGTTAGAGAATCTGATTGAGATGTAAAAAAGATTAGTTAGAGGATCTGATTGAGGATGTAAAAGAAAGAAGAGTTAGAGAAATCTGATTCAGAATGTTAAAAGATATAAAATCTGATTGAGAATATAAAAAAAAAGAGTTAGAGGATCTGATTGAATGTAGTAAGAGAAACTAAGCAATTAGAAATCTGATTGAGATATAAAAAAAAGAGTTAAATGGATCTGATTGACATAAAAGAAAGAAAGAGTTAGAGATCTGATTGAAATATAAGAAAGAAGAATTAGAGGAATCTGATTGAGATGTAAAGAAAGAAAGTTAGAGGAATCTGATTGAGATGTAAAAAAGAAGAGTTAGAGGAATCTGATTGAGATGTAAAAGAAACAAGAGTTAGAGGGATCTGATTGAGATGTAAAGAAAGAAGAGTTAGAGGAATCTGATTGAGATGTAAAGAAAGAAGAGTTAGAGGAATCTGATTGGGATGTAAAGGGAACTGATGCTGTTGGTGCAACATTTTTATCATATTTACCAGTAATAATGGGTTGCTTTCAGATGTTTTAGAAAAATCCTTGATAAGTAAATGAATGACAAAGACTGGCTTTAACTTGTTCTTATGTTAATTTAGTTCAGAGTGTGAAACAGCCGTGTTGGACCAAGAAGTCCTATATTGTCCCAAAACTCTATGTTAATAATTAGTATTCTCAAAGTAAAATTCTATAAATTTTAAATGGACAAAATAGAGGTAGAAAGTGAAAAAAGAAGACAACATTGTGATTTAATCTTACATATAATTAAACTAATTAGGTACAAATGTTTTATTTTTGTGAAATTATGATTTGATGTTAGGGAGAAATGCTTTAACTTTCATATTTAAACTCGTATGATCAACCAGTAGTAGCAGTGCTGGTATTTTCTTCATTGAAACTGTATGTAATCCTATAAGTTGGAGTTAAGATAAAAATAGGCCTCTTTCACAAGTTACCGAATTCGTATAAAAAAGTTCAACTTGGTTACATAAGTCTTCGTGTAATGAGTTATTGGTGTTCACGTGTGGTATCAACTGTTGATGACTGATTTAAGTTTATGATATATGCTGTAAAAACATGAAATAATACGAATAATAATACAACTGTTTTACGTTAAAATAAAACTAAACAATATTAGTAAAGTGTGAATTTTTACAGTTTTAAACTCATGTAAGAAAGAGCGATGACTGAGAATATGGAAAATACAATTGAAACAATGAGATTTCTCACTAGTTTAACACAGATTCTTAAGAAAATATTACATAATATTCAGGAAGGTTTAGTGTATTGCGCTTAGGTTTAGAACGCTGTAAAAATATTGGTTACTAAGAGATGGTTTACTGAAAAAATAATTATGGTTTAATTTTTCATTAGAAAGGAATTTAATACATGCTGAACATGTGGTCACGATGAAGAAGTGAAATAAGATACGTGTAAGCATACCACAAGGTCCAGCGTTACAGAAGTTTAGTTTAACTTAGTCTAGAGAACTGAGTGGGTGTTGGATTCTTATAAAGAACGTTTCGAAAAGTGAAGAGTTTCTGTGAAGGTTTTAATAACGTAAGTTGTGAACAGATTGAGGCAATTAAAGTTAAACACAACCACAGAATATGTGAGTAACGATTACATAGTGCTCTTACATCTGGTAAGGAAAGTCTTCAGTTCCAGGCTGTATTATTTAGAAGTGGAGACATCAAAGTTTACACAAATATAAGAACCTAAAATAGGTAACCTATATTCTGGCACAATTACTTCTCTGTTACGATTTAATGGTTTTTTTTTTTAAACCATTCACGTGATGACATCATTTGTACTTGTGTCTTCATATATCTGTAGGTTTTAAACTTTCTTGGTAACGTTTACCTTGTTTTTGACCCAGTAAGCTCGTGAACTTTGATTCTAATCGTAACAGATGGAATACTGGTGTTATTTGATGGTTTATATTTGTGGTTTTTGTTATTGTAAACTGTTCAATAAAATTAGTTTGTGAACACGGTCTGGGGTTTAATCACAGGGTCATTAAAATCCGAATATGCAGTTAAGTATAGCCAAATAGGCGGCTGGTGCTAGTGACTTCTTGACCTCTCTCTAGTTATCTATTCTAAATTAGAGATGGCTCTGCCTAAATCTCGGGGTCTTTGATCTGACCATGGAGCAAGTAAATAATATCCAATATCATATCAATGCAGTTGACAATAGTTCTATCGGCACTAGGAATTTTCTCACGCCATAACACTTACGCACTTAAGCCCAATGCTAGACTGGTATTACTATACGGTTCACTATTTTTATTCTGATGTGGGTATATAGCATCCCAAGATGTTGGGTTTTCACAAAGTCTGTGAAACAAGTGAATTAGTTCAAGAATCAGTTTTACTTAGGCAAAAAATATTATCTTCCATAATAATACAGCTGTATTTAGTATTTGTCTGCCCTGAAAATATGGGCGCGCTTAATACCTAAACGTGCATGCGCGCTTATATATTTCAACTGACGTAAAGAAAAGGAGAAGGTAAGTATACTTTGTTAAACATTTTTTCAAAAACATATTAAAGGCTCCTTAAAGTTATTAAAATGTGTAAGATTAAGTCTTAGAATAACATTATAAGTTTCTGTATTGATAGTACTAAGAAGGTAAAGTTTAGGCCTAACTAAACTAAAGCGAAAAAACGTGTTAACTTCTTTATCAATTACGACAGCCATACTAAGTTAAGGCTTAACTAATGTTAGGCCTAAGACAAGTGGACAAAGTTTTTGGGTCTGCAGTTAGAATTAGTTTATATTGTTCTATAAAACCGTTATTTAAAGAAATAAAAAATAACTTACAGATACTAAATTGACCGCGAATGTTTTGCAAGTGTCTTTTAGCGTTTACTAATACTTTTTATCATTCCTTGAAAACCAATGTTATCTCACAAATATTGTAATAAGAAAACAATAAACAACATTCTTATTGGGGTAAATTATTACAACATTGTCATATAGACTCCATCTTGTTTTGTGTCTGATTAAATTTGGTCAATGAATATTTTTCTTCTGGGTTGATTTCTTAATTTACGTTCGTTAAATTATTTTTTTGTTGTGTGTTGATTTGTGAATTTAGTAATGTGGAGTTACTTTTAAATTTAGTTAAGTTGATGAACAACAGAAATACTGTCGATTTCGCCTGTTTTTAGTCTTAAAAAAACAAGTTGCGTAATTCATCAAACAAATTAGTACAATGGTACAAAACTATCGTTAAATCTGTATAAATACGATAATAGTGTCTCTTGTTTGTCAATGTAATTGCTTCGCGGGTTGTTGATGGATCTCCAGCATATTTGGCATGAAAGTTTGTTTTGTCCATACGGAGATATATGCAAATTTGTGGTTTCATAATTCGTGTTTTGCAGTTTTATGGGGTGTGTACAATGTTTAAAATTAACATTTAAGGGAAGCAACTTTTATTTCCAAAATGACCTTTCATTAACTATAACTTTACTTACCCCCCTTCAGTGACACAGAGGTTAAGTTGGAAACTTAAAACGTCAAGAACCGGGTTTCGATACCTGTGATGGACACAGCACAACTAGTTCATTGTACAGCTTTGTATTTAACAACAAACAAATATCGTGGCAAAAAATAAAATCAAAATAACTTATTGGTTTTGAACATACTCTAAAACAGAACGTATTCGACCTCAAAACCTACACATTTCATGTACTACAAAATTTTTGACCATGCAATTCTCACCCACCCACCCAACCACCCCAATTTAATATCGTAAAAGCAAACTAAGAAGTGTCTCTAATTTCTGTTAATGTTTATATTTATCTTGGGCTAATTCGTATTTTGTCGTCTGATCAATTTGGAGTTCGTGCCTCACCTGGGGAATGTAGGTTTGCCCCTCAATGGCTCAGCGGTATGTCTGCGGACTTACAACGCTAAAACCAGATTTCGATACTCGTGGTAGGCAGAGCACAGATAGCCCATTGTGTTGCTTTGTGCTTAATGCAACACAACAAAAAAACAACTGATCAATTTGAGTGTTTCCTTTTGAAGCTAAGAAGAACAGGGAATTGATTGGGTGGGATATATACGGAACATTTAAAATGCATTCACAATATTCTAATCAAATTCCAAAAGACGATAAGTGAAAGGTTTTGTTTGGCGTCGGCTTCACGGACTTCACTGGCATGTTTCTCAGCTGAGTCTTCATTCGTGGCATTCGACTCGTAATCCGAAAGTCGCGGGTTTGAATCCCCGTAGCACCGAACATGCTCACCCTTTCATCTGTGGGGTGTTATAATGTAACGGTCAATCCCACTATTCGTTGGTAAAAGAGTAGCCTTAAGAGTTGGCGGTGGGCGGTCATGACTAGCCGCCTTCCCTCTGGTCTTACACTGCTAAATTAGAGATAGCTAGCGCAGATAGCCCTCGAGTAGCTTTGCGCGAAATTCAAAAAATCATTCGTGGCATTGTAATGACGAGCGAAAATGTTTAAATGAAACATTTATACTATTGCATTTCGAAATTGAGTAAGTAGCTTCCTGATGGGAAGTAGAGTAGGTAGAGAGATGTCATAGTCTCTTATAGAACTGTGCACAAAAAATATACATGTATGATATTCACTAACTGAAATATAGACTGAAAACTTAAATGTAAATATATTTCTTACATTAGTAGATACAAAATAATCACGAGAACGGTGGTTCAGTTTTCGTAAAACATTATAGGTAGGTAGAGGGGTCTCTGGTTGTCTCTTTGGAGAAACGAGACTCCGAAAAGAGATTGGATACTTACAAAAAAAAAACAGGATTTTATTGAGAAGCAACGATTATGTTAATTAGTTTTATCTGTATACAATATTTTTTTCACAACGAAAGGTTTACTATAATTAATGAAAATGATGGACAGGTGTGTGGGCAGTTTTCTGTCTCCACTGCAAGCAACTTTAGCGTTGTAAGTCCATAGACTTACCACTGATCCATAGGAGAACCAGTTATGAGATATAGAATTTGTTATGAGAGTTTCTTTCTTTGGCCGACAGATGGCAGTATTGAGCTAGAAGAGTTTTAGTTTTTCAATTTCTGTAGCGAAAGAACATTTGAAACGAATATTGGAACAAAAATTGGTAAGTTTGAAATATTTCGAAACAATTGAAAGTTCAAATGATAAGTATAATTAGGGTATTGTTTCGAAAGTATCCCAAAACACGTTTTATCTAGAATAATTGAATGGCCTATTATAGAAAATTTAAAGTTGCTATACGCACCCACACACTGGAAAGAAATGACAATATTGAGTGTTAAATTCATGAAACGCTAGTCTGTATTTATTTACGTTGTGCCGTGTGTGGCGTAGCGCATAACGTGTACAGACTGTAAATCCAGCGGAATTTATGGTTCACGTCCCGTGCTTTAGGGCAGACATTAACATTCAGAGGGTCGACACTGGCTTTTAACGACTACCTGCCTTCCCTCTAGGTTATCAGTTTAAAACTAGAGACGGCGAAGATAACCCTTTCCGAAGGTTTCGAGAAAATTCTTAATAGCTAACAAATAACATATTTTACCAGTATAATGGAAGAAACCATGTATTAAACTACCATAAATGTAGTGATTTCCATGGTTACGTTTACCGTCTTAAGATCACAAAATAGAGAGGATTACCATATATTTTTTGTGGAAATATTTTACTTTTCCAAAAAACTTTGTCTAGGAAAATATGGAAAACAAAGCAAACAATTTTATTTGTTCAGAAAGAAAAGGCATGTTTTCGTTTCAGCACAAATCGAACTTGAATTTTAGCAATATAAGCTCTCCTTGTGGAGCTCTCAGCAGTGCTGTTTATAAACTTTCTGTCCAAATGTTTTTCGATTTTTATTACGAATTATGGGAAAAAAAAAGTTTAAGATACGGTTTCCCTGGTAGGCTAGCAGTGACGTTATGGATCGATAACCTAAAATTCAGGGTTCGAGTTCATGCAGATAATATCGTTTAGAGCTTTGTAATATAAAAGTTAACAAACGAAAGATACGGTTAGTAACTACAGAAACGAAACGAGGTTATAAGAGAGCAAGATGGTGTTTCTAAATGTTCTCAGATGGGTCAGTGGTTCGATCTCTCGCACGGGTACAGAAGACAACTTCATGTAGTCTTCGTTAAAACAAACGTTTTAAACCATGAACTTTTAAATATTAAGAGACATAAAATAAGAGCTCTATTGATTCATAATTGAAATTTTTGAACTGGTTTGATGACGTTTATTAAAGACAAGGCTTAGGTATACATTTTGTGTGACAAAAGCTATCAAAACTTGAAGAAGCTATCAATGACAAAATGGCTGTTTTCAGGATATGTGCTAATTCACTTAAACATTCCTTTCCTCTGTTTTGTGATGTGTGTGAATTCAAGCATGAGCAGTTGTCGAAACAGCGAAGGTTTGCAACTAGGGCCTACCGCGCCATCTGTACTTGTATATAATAATGAGGAAACGTAAAGAGAAAGTACAAAATTAATTATTTCTTTTCTTGTCCCCCCCCTAGTACAGCAGTAGTCTACAGATTTACAACGCTAAAATCAGGGGTTTAGTTCCCTTGGTGGGATCAGAAGATAGCCCGATGTGGTTTTGTATAGAAGAACACACACATTTTTTTTCTTCACCGGAAGTGAAAACGGAAATAAAATGTGTGACGTAGAGGCCCAGTGCACTTTTGATTGGCCGAACCATCTGCTGTGGACTGCAGTTTCGCTTATTCAAGGTTCATCAGCGTAAAGAAATATAATTAGCCTCTCTATAGCGGTGAAATTTACATCTGTGAAGTTTTCCTTCACTATACACCAACATAAATTAATTAATTGAGTATATATTTTATTTGTCGCATGGCTACAGACCAATCACACGCTAGTTTTACAATGATTTGTTTGTTGCATGGTTAAACACTAAACATGGCCCGGCATGGACAGGTGTAAAAGGCACTCCACCTCGGAATCTGATGGTCACAGGTTCGAATCCCGTCGCACCAAACATGCTCCCCTTTCAGCCGTGGGGCGTTATAATGTGATAGTAAATCCCACTATTCGTTGGTGAAAGAATAGCCCAATAGTTGGCTGCATGGCTACAGACTAAACACACATTAGTCCTACAATGTTTTGTTTGTCCCATGACTACCGACTAAAGACACATTAGTCCTACAATGTTTTGTTTGTCCCATGACTACCGACTAAAGACACATTAGTCCTACAATGTTTTGTCTGTCCCATGACTACAGACTAAACACACATTAGTCCTACAATGTTGTGTTTTTCACGTGGCTACACTCTAAACACACATTAGTTTAAGTGTATATACCTTTATCTACCAATGAAAATAATATTTTCTTACCTGAATCTCACATTTAATGTTGAATAACAGGAGGAGAGCAGCGACAACTAATATATGACACGTGTACTTTCAGTGACAGTCATTTTATTACAGATTTTGAGAATATAAATATTCCATTTTCAGCAGTATATATCGAACAAGATATATTATCATGTATAGACATATTATAAAGTTTAAACACTTCATGAAAGTAAACTTAAAATAATCATAAGAAAATTACTGTGATTAAAACAGGTGATTTGTTCACAATGAATGTTAAAGTTGATATCAAAGTGGAGAATCACATAATACAAAATAGATAATACAGAACAGTAGGAGTAGACGCTAAGTTAATTAAAATCCGAATTAAAATTATCACTAATACAAAATCACGTTTTGTGATATATGTGACAGCACGTTCAAAATTATTTTTATTGTGGAAGATTGTATCGACAGATGGCGCTACTTGCAAAACATGATTGTCAAGTGTTTTATTGGACAATTTGAAGCTCGCCACTAAGGTTTCCAAATAATTAATATTTAATATAATCAATAATTAGCAGTTTGTTTATAATTATTTTTCTTCATGAGATAGTATTATTTTTATTAAAAAATAAAATATTGTGTATATAATATTCGTTAATATTAATCAAAGGACAACTGAATGCATGAAGACATAACACGCGGGTCTGCCGCTGGTACAGCGGTAAGTCTACAGATTTACATCGCTAAAATTAGGGGTTCGATTCCCTCCGTGGGCTCCGCAGATAGCCCGATGTGGCTTTGCTGAAAGAAGACACCCACACATAACACGCGGAAATAACACCTAATCTCATTATGAGTTAAATAATGGAGTTTAATTAGGAATCATTCTGTTGTCTGTGAACGTTTTCCAAGTGTGATTTATTACATTTCAACTCAAGCACACGAGTAACAAACATAAAAATTTAATTTTACTATTGTGCGGAATAAGGCTTAACTACATCGCCATATTGAATTCAACGAATTAAGTGTTATTACTATCAGACCGAATGTTCAGCTCTATGTAAGAATCCAAAGGACCTCGCTGAGGAGACATGCGTTAGATAACAAGTAATTCTTCAAATTTAAGTACAATCCGCACAATCAACAACATTTGTGCATATATAGTGATTCCGCGAATTCGTGGTTCGAGACCCAGGTGATTGGAGACGTGGGTATGCTGTATGAGCGACGGCAACTGGTTGGTTGTTGTCACCACAGTCAGGTACATGTGCTCTTCCAATCATGAACATCGAAATCCGTTTTGTTTTTGTATCGTAGCCAACTGGGGTGCTAGCTACGGTGATATACTATATTTCATTGATACAAGAGTGTATCAAAGGTTGGTGTCAGACACCGTTGACTAACTACCTTCCCTCTAGCGTATCGAATTAGGAACTTTTTCTGGGCAGATAACCTCTGTGTAGCTTTGTGAAAAGGAAGCCTAAACAAACAAATGAAGCTTATGTCTTGCATTAGATACCTTCTAGTTTATTTCAAGATTGCAGGCTGGCAGTAAGGGAGGGCTTACTGGAATAAATGTTACCCCACAACTTCCCCACACCAAACGAAACATGATTACTGTGATAGTTAGTTAATTTCCTAAATTTGTTTGTTTTGAGTTTCGTGCAAAACTGCACGAGGGCTATCTGTGCTAGCCGTCCCTAATTTAATTTAGCAGTAAGACTAGAGGGAAGGCAGCTAGTCATCACCACCCACCGCCAACCCGGGCTATTCTTTTACCACCGAATGGTGGGATTGGCCGTAACATTACAACGCTCCCACGGCTGCAAGGGCGAGCATGCTTGGTGTGATGGGGATTCGAACCCGCGACCCTCAGATTATGAGTCAAGTACCTTAACCATCTACATGCTGGGCTAATATCCTCAATACTACAGTAATTTATACCCAAAAATTGTAACAACTATCACCCCTCACAAAAGAGACTGACATCACCTCTGGTTAAATGTCAAAGTTCTTTCTAGAGAAGGTAGGCCTAATACTTAATAACTTTATATTTCACTCTTGTGTCCGAATAAACTTAATGTATTTTATAACCTACTAAACTTAGTGTGTTTTATAACCTATTAAACCTAATGTTTACAATCTATTGGGTTGAGAAATAATTCGTGAGCGTTTATTCAAGTTAACAAAATATATCCATAAATGAAACGCTTTCGCAAGATATTTCATGTCATTTGGTAGATAATTTTTGCTCTAATAGATGGTGTGTTTGATTTTCATATGTCTTCATTTTTGCTTTCATTTTCAACTCATTAAATGGAATGTCAAGTGGACAAAATCGAGCATTTTCGACACCATCTGCTTTTCGCATTTAATTTCTTGCAATTTCGTTTACAACAATGCATACTATATACCTAGGTATTACATGAAATAAAGTATCATAATAAATGTTTTGGGTGTAATGTGTTCATTATTAAGTATTGTATAGTCTTGCATGTAATGCTTGAATGAAATTATTTAAAAACGCTCACGAATTATTCCTCAACCTAATAGTTAACTTAGTGTGTTTTATAACCTACTAAACTTAGTGTGTTTTATAACCTACTAAACTTAGTGTGTTTTATAACCAATTAAACTTAATGTTTTACAATCTAGTTAACTTAGTGTGTTTTATAACCAATTAAACTTAATTTTATGACCTACTAAAGTTAGTGTTTTATAATCTACTAAACTTAATGTTTTACAATCTGCTAAAGATATTATGTTTTATAATCTAATAAAGTTAGTATGTTTTATAACCCACGAAAGTTAGTATGTGTTATAACCTACTAAACCTACTTTTACAATCTACTAAACTTAATGTGTTTTATAGCAGTGCTGTTTAATTCCCCGTGTGAACAAAACAGACAGTTCAAAGTAGACATGCACTCAAACGGACAAATTTTGAGTCTAAATACTGAATATACCTCCACCATTGATTTCTTTTCTTATAAGTGCTGCCCTCTATACCAATATTCTAAAACGTAAGTTTGGTTTGTGATGAATTTCGCGCAAAGCTACTCGAGGACTATCTGCGCTAGCAGTCCCTTATGTACCAGTGAAAGCTTAGAGTTAAGGCAGCTAGTCATCGCCACCCACCGCCAACACTTGAGTTACTTTTTTACCAACGAATAATCGGATTGAATGCAACATTATGACGTCCGCACTCCTGAAATGGGGAGCATGTTCAGTGGGACGGGAATTCGAACTCGCGACATATGGATTGCGAGTTGAGAGTCCCGGCAGTGTGGACGTTCCAGGCGACATCCAACGGACGATCACACATGACTACACTGTAACACACGGTTAACATTGTTTTACTAATTTTGTATTTCTCTTGAACATTCTTTAAGTTTGAAGATCGCAAAATACGAAATGTGTTATTTAAAATCCAAGGACCAGGAAGATTTAGAGGGCTCTTCAGTCAACAGGATTTGAGGTGGGTAAAACGCATTCCGTTGTAAGATTAAACGTTTGGTTTGGTTTCTAGAAAGAACCGCATTCGACTATTTGCTTGTCCACCACGTGGAATCAAACTCCAGATTTTACCATTGCAAGGCCGTAGACTTATCTGTGTTCCATAGGTGAGAGGGCGTTATAGAAAATTTATAGAACACAGTCAAAAACATAACTTTAACAGCCCGATTACCGATTAACAGGCGAATTCTGAAAAATCTACCTTTACATTTCAG
>NW_027467777.1:32056388-32116239 GCF_004210375.1 Tachypleus tridentatus | reverse complement strand
TTTATAATCATCAGCTCCTTTAAAATCACTGGTTTTACAATCTCAATGCTCTTTTACAAATCACTCAGTTCCCTCATAATCATTTCAGATCCATTTATACAATCTCAATCATCAGTCTTCCTTTATAATCATCAGTTCCTCTATAAATCATTTCAGTTTCTTCACAATCAATTTCTCTTCTTTTATAAATCATCGGTTTCCTTATAATCATCAGTTCCCTTTAAAATCATCGGTTTCTTTACAATCATCAGTTTCCTTTACAATCATCGCGTTCATTTATACTCATCAGTTCCATTTACAATCACTAGTTCACTTATCCTTTAAAATCATCGTCTCATTTGCTACAATCATCAGTTCCTTTACATAATCATTGTTCCTTTACAATTCATTGATTTCTCTTTACAATTACTCAGTTCCTTTACAATCATCAGTTTCCTTTATAATCATAAGTTTCATTTTTATAATCATCGGTTTTACTGATTATCAGTTTCATTACCGATGAGAATTACTAGTTCTTTATAATTCATTGATCCATACAATCATCATTGCTTCTTTTATAATCACTCAGTTTCTATTTTATACATATTCATTGTCTCCCATCAGTTATAAATTCTCCACAGTTCCTTCAGCATGATCAAGTCCTTATACACCATCCTTAAAGTTCATTTCATCAGTTTTACATTACATTAGTTTCTTTTAAGAATCATCAGTTCACTTTTATAAATCAGTTGCTCTTTAGGACCATTAGTTCTTTTTATAATCATGTTTTCCTTTATCATTGTTCTAATTTCGTACAATTCCTTTCATAATTACTTTTGTTGCTCTTTGAACATCATCCTCCTTTAAAATCATAATCATCAGTTTATAATCATCAAGGCCTTATAATTATCTGTTTCTTTAAAATTACTAATAACTTGACATCACTATCATATCTTAAAATCATTTGTTACTTCATTTCCTGAGCCTTTTCATAATCATCAGTTTCATAATATTATCATCAGTCTGTTTTACAATCATAGTGAGTTTTATAATTCATCAGATCCCTTTATAATTATTTCAGTCTTTAATTACTAATTTCTTTTTACACCATTTTCATAGTTCTTTAAAATTACTGATTTCTTTTACAATTACTGCCCTTATAAATCATTTGTTTCTTATAATACTGCTTCTTTAATCACTGTCCATTTACAATCATCAGTTCATCATTATAACACCGATTCATCATCAGTTCCTACAATCATCAGTTCTAATTTATAATCATCAGTTCCTTTTAAATACTGTTTTCTTATAATCATCAGGTTTCCATTTATAAATTCTATTCCTTTTTAATCATTGCTTTTTAAAATCATTCAGTTTCCTCTAAATCATCTGTCTCCTATTTCAACGTCTCTTTAATCGGATTTCTTTAACTTCAGTTCTTTAAATCATCAGTTTCTTTATAATCAAGAAGTTACCTTAATCATCTCAATAGTTCCTTTAATCAGCGATCAGTTTCCATCATCCATTTAGATCATTGCTATATTTATAATTATCAGTTCACTTTACAATTCAGTTCCTTTCAAATCATCAGTTTCATTTACTGCTCCCTTTTATGTCTTCACTTCAGTTCTCCATTTTATACAATCAGTTCCTTTAAATTCATTTCTGCCCCTTTATAATCACCCACCTTTGTTTCATTTCTTATAATTAATAGTACTTATTTTCTATCATAAGTCTCCATTTACAATCAGTTCAGTTCATAATTACTTGTTCCAGATCTTATAATTCATTGCTCCCTATATAATCATTAGTTTTATATACACCATAAGCCCTCTAAAATCTCATTAGTTCCTTTACAATCTACTGCTCTTTATAATACATCGTTCCCATTTATAATCATCATTTCCTTTTATTATAATCATCAGTTCCCTTTAAAATATTATTTCTTATCATCATCAGCTTTTATAATCAATAGTCCTTTAAACACATCGATTTCCCTTTACAATCATTGTTCCTTTTAAATCATCATTTGTTTTATAATCATCATTTCCTTTATAATTCATTCAGCTTCTATAATCATCAGTCCATTTTATAATCATCAGTTTATTTTACTAACTGTCTCTTCTTAAAAATCATCAGTTCTATTTATAATCCATTGGTTTATAATCATCAGTTTCCTTTATAATCATCAGTTCCTTTTTAAAATCATCAGTTTCTTTATAATCATCAGTTGCTTTTTAAATCATTGTTCCTTTTATAATTTTCATTAGTTCATTATAATTACTTAATTAGTTCCCTTTAAAATCATTTGATTTCTTATACATCACTGTTCCTTTTAAAATCATCATCGGTTTCCTTACAATCACTAAGTTTCTTTTATAATCATTGTTTCTATTTTCTTAATTACTGGTTCCATTTTACATACCTACTAGTTCTCTATAATAATTTCATTAAATCTTATTTATAATCACTCAGTCCTCTTTTATAATCTACAGTTCCTTTTATAATCACTCAGTTCTTTTGTATAAATCATCTGCTTTCTTTTAAAATAGATTTCAGTTTCTATAATAATCTAAAGTTCCATTAATAATCATTTGCTTTTATAATACATTACAGTTTTCTTATAATCACAGTTGCCTTTACAATCATCAGTTTGCTTTATCATCATTGCTCTTAACAATTCATCGGTTTCATTTACAAAAATAGTTCAATTTATAATCAACTTATTTCCTTCTAAAATCATCAGTTCCCTTTATAATCATTTAGTTCCATTTATAATAATTCAGTTCCTTTCAAATCATCAGATCTATTTTATAATCATCAGTACTTGTATTTTATAATCATCAGTTCCACTATAATCATCTGTTTCTTATTTACAATCACTAGCTACTTAATTATAATCATCAGTTCCATTTTATAATCATAAGGTTCCTTTATAATCATCAGTTCCATTTTTACACCTATTGTTCCTTTATAATTATTCTGCTTCTTTATAATCATCAGTTTCTTTTATAATCATTAGTTCTTTTAAATCACTGTTTTCTTTATAATTAAGTTTCCCTTTTAAAATCATTAGTTCCTTTTAAAATTCGATTTCTACAATCATTCAGTTCCTTAAAATCATCAAGTTTCTTATAATCATCAGTTTCTTTATAATCATCTGTCTACTTTTACAATCATAGCTCAATTTATAAATCATCAGTTCCATTTATAATCACTGTTCCATACAATCATTGTTCAATTAATAATCAATTCTGTTACAAATTTTCATCTAATCAATTACTAGTTCTTTATAATCAAATCAGTTCAATTATAAATCATCAGTTCCATTTATAATCATCAGTTCTTTAAAATTATTGGTTTCCTTTCATAATCATCAGTGCTTCCTTTAAAATCATCAGTTCTTTATAATCATCAGTTCCATTTACAATCATTGTTCCCTTTAAATCATCAGATTCTTTTACAATGAACAAGCTTCTTTATAATCATTAGTTGTTTAAATCATTGATTTCTATACATTCATCTGCTTTTATTTATAATATTAGTTCAATCTATATAATTATTTCTAAATCATCTCTTTTTAAATTACAGTTCTGTCAGTTCCAATAATCACAGATCCATTTATAATTCTTTACAAATTATTTATCATTAAATTCACATAATCATCAGTTCCCAATAATCAGTTTCATTTACAATCATCATGTTCATTTATAATCATCAGTTCCTTTTCATAATCACTGCCCCTTTATAATCATCATCTACAAATTCAGTAATTATAATCATCATAATCTATTTACAATCATCAGTTCATTTACAATCATCAGTTCTACTTTTACAATCTTGTTTCATTTAAATCATCATCAGTACATTTATATAATCATCAATTTATTTATAATCATTCAGTTCTAATATAATCATTGTTTCTATTTATAATTCATAGGTACTTTTTACATCAATCATTGTTCCATTTATAATCATCAGTTTCTTTTATAATCATCAGTTTCCTTTACAATCACTGTTCCTTTATAATCATCAGTTTCTTTATAATCATGGGTTTCCTTTATAATCATTCAGTTTTCTTTTAAAATCATCTGTTCCTTTAAAATCATCGATTTCTTTTACACCAATCAGTTCCTATAAAATCATCAGTTTACTTTACAATCATCTGTTTCTTTATTAATCATCAGTTCACTTTATAATCATCAGTCTCATTTTATAATCATCAGTTCCTTTTTACAATCATCAGCCCCTTTTTACAATCAATAGTTCCTTTATAATCATAGTTCTCCTTTATAATCATTATTTCACAATCATCAGTTACTTTATAATCATACTGATTTCTTTACAATCACTGTTCAGTCTCTTTACAATCATCATTGCTTCTTTACAATCATCAGTTCAATTTACAATCATCAGTTTAATTTTACAATCAATTGTTCCTTCAAAATCATCAGTTCTTTATATCATTGTTTCTTTTATAATCATTGAGTTTCTTATAATCATTGTTTCTTTTAAATCACAGATTTCTTTATAATCATCATTCTTTTAAATTACTGTTCCCTTTACAATCCACTACCCATTTACAATCAGTTGATTCTCTTTAAAATCATCTGATTTTTTACAATCACTTGTTCCCTTTTAAATCATCGGTTTCTTTAATCATTAGTTTCATTTATAATCATCAGTTCCATTTTATCAATCTACTAAGTTCTTTATAATTCACAAATCAATTCCATTACTGCTCCTTTATAATTCAGTTCTTTATAATCTATTAGTTCTCATATAATCACTAAGTTTGCCCTTTTATTGCTTCTCATTTTAATTTTCATTTATACATTGATCTTATTTTTATAATCATTCAGTTCCTTTTACAATCATCGGTTTCTTTTTTACAATAATAAGTTTCTTTTATTAATCATCTATTTCTTTTAAAAAAATAGTTCACCTTTACAATCTATTTTTCAAAATAATCACTGTTCTCTTTTACACTTCAATCTCTTACAATGTTCTTTCTTTTATAGCTTTATGTTCCATTTGAATCATCAGTTTCTTATTTATAATCACTTGTTCCATTTACAATTAATTGCTTCATTGGTATAATCATCAGTTCACATTTATCAATCAGTTCCTTTAGTATTCATCATTCAATTTATAATCAGTTCCTTTATACAATCATCTAGTTCCTCTGTACATTACACTTTATAATCATCAGTTCTCTTTATATTATGTTCTTTTAAATCATCGATTTCTTTATAAATTCATCAGTTCCTTTAAAATCATTGCTGTTTTTAAATCATCTTTCCTTGTTTTTAGTAATCTCATTTCTGTTCTCTTTAAATTATTGGCTTTCTTTATAAATCATCAGTTCCCTTTATACAATCACTGTAGTTCTCTTTACAATCATCAGTTTTCTCTTTTACAATCATCAGCCTTTTTACTAATCACTTCAAGTTCTTTTTATACAATTAGTTCATTTAGTTATAATCATCAGTTCATTTATAAATCATCAGTTCTCATTTTATAATTCCATCATAGCTTCCTTTATTAATTCACTCAGTTCGCCATAATCATCAGTTCTATTTATTAAATTATTAAAATTTCATTTATAATCAATAATAGTCTCCATTTATAATCATCAGTTTCTTTTATAATCAATAGTTCCTCTTTACAAATCATCAGTTCCTTTAAATCATTGTTCTTTTACAATCATCAGTTCTTTTATAATGTCATCGTTTCTTTATAACATCAGTTCCATTTTATAATCATCGGTTTCTTTTATAATATATTGCTTCTTTATAATCATTTCAGTTTTTTTTACAATTCATTGTCAGTTTCTTTATAATCATTGCCAGTTTCTTTACAATCACAGTTTCCTTTATAATCATCATGTTTCATTTATAATTGCCTTTTCAAATCATCAGTTCCATTTACAATTATCTAAAATTATTTTACAATCATCAGTTCTTAATTTATAATCATTAGTTTTATTTATAATCATCAGTACTTATTTACAATCATCAGTTCCATTTATAATTACTGTTCCCTTTACAATCATCAGTTCTATTTATATAATTTATCAGTTCCTTTTAATCATTCAGTTTCGTTTTAATTAAAATCATCAGTTTCTTTACAATCATCATTCCTTTTTACAATTACTATCAGTACCTATTTTATAATCATCAGTTCCATTTACAATCATCAGCTCCTTTACAATCATTCAGTTCCTTATTTACAATCTTCTGTTCCTTTTGTAATCATTCGTTTCTTTAATCATCAGGTTTTATAATCATCAGTTACTTTACTTTTTTAAATCATCGCGTTTTAGCTTTACAATCATCAGTCTTTAAAATCATCAGTTCCTTTTATAATCATTCACTTTACAATCATCAGTTCCTTTAAAATCATCGATTTCTTTATAATCATCACTTCCCTTATAAATCATCAGTTTCCTTTATAATCATCAGTTTCCTTTACAATCATCAGTTCACTTTTACAATCATCATTTCTTTATCATATAATCATTGTTCCATTTACAATCATCAGTTCCTTTATAATCATCAGTTCCATTTACAATCATCAGTTCCATTTATAATCATCTGTTTCTTCTTACAATCATCAGTTTCATTTACAATCGTTAGTTCCCTTACAATCATCAGCTTTTTCAAATCATCAGTTCTTTATAATCATCAGTGCTCTTTATAATCATTCCCTTCCCTTTACAATTCTTCAGTTTTTTTATAATGAATCAGTTTCTTTAAAATAATTCAGTTTCTATTTACAATCATTGTTACATTTACAACATCAGTTCTTTCAAAATCATCAGTTCCTTTTACAATCATCAGTTCCATTTACAATAATCATTGTTCCCTTTCAAAATCATCAGTTCCATTTATTAATCATCAGTACCATTTACAATCATCAGTTCCATTTATAATCATCAGTTCCCTTTATAATCATCCAGTTCCATTTATAATCATCAGTTCCTTTACAATCATTGTTTCCTTAATAATCATTGCCCTTTAAAATCATTGGTTTCTTTACAATCATCTGTTTCCTTTAAAATCATCAGTTCCTTTTTACAATCATAAGTTTCCTTTATAATCATCAGTTCCATTTATAATCATAAGCTTCCTTTAAAATCATTGATTTCTTTACAATTAATCATCAGTTCCTTTAAAATATTGGTTTCCTTTTATAATCATCAGTTTCTTTTACAATCATCAGTTCCCTTTACAATCATCAGTTCCCTTTATAATCATCAGTTCTTTTACAATCATCATGTTCCTTTTATAAATTCAGTTTTTATAACAATTAGTTCCATTTATAATCATCGGTTTCTTTTACAATTATAAGTTTTTCTTTATCATCAGTTCCATTTACACTATTCATCAGTTCCTTTTGTAATCATCAGTTCTCCTTTATAATCATCAGTTCCATTTACAATAATCAGTTTCTTTCAAATCATCAGTTCCATTTATAATCATTTCAGTACCATTTATAATCATCTGTAAAATTTATTTTTACAATCATTAAGTTCCATTATATCATCAGTTCCTTTATAATCATCAGTTCCATTTATACTCATCAGTTCCTTCTTTGTAATCATTTTGTTTCTTTATAATCATCGGTTTTTTTATAATTATTGTTCTTTTAAATCACGAGTTTCATTTATAATCATTAGTTCCCTTTAAAATTCATCGATTTCAATCTTTTACAATCATCACTTCCCTTTATAAATCATCAGTTTCCCTTTATAATCATCAGCTTCTTTTATAATCATCAGTTCACTTTACAATCATCAGTTCAATTTTATAATCATCAGTTCCATTTACAATCATCAGTTCCACTATAAATCATCTGTTTCATTTACAATCATCAGTACCCATTTACAATCATCAGTTCCATTTATAATTAATCAGTTCCTTTATAATCATCAGTTCCATTTATTTCATCAGTTCCCTTTGTAATTCATTTTCATTTCTTTTACAATCATCAGTTTCCTTTATAAATCATCAGTTTCTTTAAATCACTTAGTTCTTGCAATCATCAGTTTCTTTTTATAATCATAGTTCCCTTTAAAATCATCGATTTCCTTTACAATCATCAGTTCCTTTATAAAATCATCGGTTTCCTTTACAATCATCAGTTCTAATTTACAATCATCAGTTCCATTTACAATCATCAGTTCCCTTTACAATCATTGTTCATTTATAATCATCAGTTCCATTTACAATCATCAGTTCCTTTACAATCATCATTGTTCAATTTATAATCATCAGTTCCATTTACAATCATCAGCTTCTCTACAATCATCAGTTTCATTTACAATCATCAGTTCCCTTACAATCATCAGTTTCTTTCTAGAATCAATCAGTTCCTTTACAATCATCAGTTCCCTTTATAATCATCAGTTACCTTTACAATCATCAGTTCCATTTACAATAATAAGTTCTCTTTCAAATCATCAGTTCCATTTACAATCATTGCTTTATATTTTACAATCATCAAAATTATTTACAATCATCAGTTCCATTTATAATCATCAGTAAAAACCCTTTATAATCATCAGTTCCATTTACAATCATCAGTTCCCTTTATAATCATTGGTTTCCTTTACAATCATCAGTTCCCTTTAAAATATTGTTTCTTTATAATCATCAGTTTTTTTTATAATTCATCAGTTTTACAATCATCAGTTCCTTTTACAATCACTGTTTCCTTTATAATCACAGTTGCTTCTTTATAATCATCAGTTTCTTTTACAATGATTAAGTTTTCTTATAATAATTCAGTTTATTTACAATCATCGGTTCCATTTATAATCATCAGCTCCTTTTAAAATCATTGTTTCTTTACAATCATCAGTTCCATTTATAATTATCAGTTTCTATTTATAATCATCAGTTTCATTTATAATCATCAGTTCCATTTATAATCATCAGTTCCTCTTACAATCAACAGATCCATTTATAATCATCAGTCTCACTTTATAATCATCAGTTCCTTTATAATCATCAGTGTCTTTTACAATGATTGCTTTCCTTTTATATAATCAGTTCCATTTACATATCATCGGTTTCTTTTATAATTATCAGTTTCCTTTATAATCATCAGTTCCTTTACAATCATTTCAGTTTCCTTTATAATCATCAGTTAAGTTTTATAATCATCAGTTCCCTTTACAATCATCGTTTGTTTTATTTATAATAATCAGTTCCTTTCAAATCATCAGTTCCATTTATAATCATTAAAATTTATTTATAATCATCAGTTCCAATTATAATCATCAGTTCATTATAATCATTGTTCCATTTACAATCATCAGTTCCCTTTATAATCATCAGTTCCATTTACACTCATGAGTTCCTTTGTACAATCTGTTTCCTTTAAAATCATCGGTTCTTTTATAATCATCAGTTCCTTTAAAATCATTGGTTTCTATTTATAATCATTGTTTTTTAAAATCATAGTTCCTTTACAATCATCAGTTTCTTTATTACAATACTAGTTCTCTTTAAAATCATCGATTTTTATAATTACTCAGTTTCTATTAAATCATTTCAAAGTTTCTTTATAATCATTGCTTTTTACTTATTTATCAGTTCATTTTACAATCATCATCAGTTTACTTATAATCAGTTCCATTTATAATTATCAGTTCCCTTTATAATCATCAGTTCACAATTTATAATCATCAGTTCCATTTATAATCATCAGTTTCTTTATAATCACTTCAGTTTCATTTATAATCATCAGTTCCCTTACAATCATTGCTTTTTTCAGAATCATCAGTTCCCTTTACAATCATCAGTTCTTTTTATAATCATCAGTTCCCTTTACAATCATCATAGCTTTTTTACAATGATCAGTTTCTTTAAAATAATCAGTTCCATTTACAATCATCAGTTTCCTTTATAATTCATTAGTTTCCTTTACAATCATCAGTTTTCATTTACAATCATCAGTTACATTTACAATCATCAGTTCATTTTATACAATCAGTTCCTTTAAAATCATCAGTTTTATTTATAATCATCAGTTCCATTTACAATAATCAGTTCCTCTTTTCAAATCATGAGTTCCATTTACAATCATCAGTTTCATTTTACAATCATCAGTACCATTTACAATCATCAGTTCCATTTATAATCATCAGTTCCATTTATAATTATCAGTTCCCTTTTATATCATTTTTTTTTTACAATCATCAGTTCCCTTTAAAATCATCAGTTCCCTTTAAATCATTACTGTCCCTTTATAATCATAAGTTTCTTTTATAATCATCAGTTCCTTATTTATAATCATCAGTTCCCTTTAAATTATCGATTTCTTACAATAATCAGTTCCCTTTAAAATCATCGGTTTATTTTTATAATTCATCTGTTTTTTATAATCATCAGTTCCCTTTATAATCATCAGTTTCTTTATAATCATCTAGCTTCTCTTTATAATCACTGTTTCTTTTATAATGATTCAGTTTCCTTTACAATAATCAGTTCCATTTACAATCATCGGTTTCTTTTTAACTATCAGTTTCTTTATAATCACTCAGTTCCTTCATAATCATCAGTTCTTCTTACAATCATCAGTTCTTTTCTAGAATCATCAGCTCCTTTACAATCATCAGTTCCTTTATAATCATCAGTTCCCCTTTACAATCATCAGTTCTTTTATAATGATCAGTTTCCTTTCAAATAAATCAGTTCCATTTACAATCATCAGCTTCTTTATAATCATTAGTTTCTTTATAATCATCAGTTTTATTTATAATCATCAGTTACATTTACAATCATCAGTTCAATTTACATAATCATCAGTTCTTTAAAATTATTTAAAGTTTATTTATAATCATCAGTTCCATTTATAATAATCAGTTCCCTTTTCAATCATCAGTTCCATTTATAATCATCAGTTTCTATTTACAATCATCAGTACCATTTACAATCATCAGTTCCATTTACAATTATCAGTTCCCTTTACAATCATTGGTTTTTTACAATCATCAGTTCCTTTAAAATCATCAGTTTCTTTAAAATCATCAGTTCCTTTATAATCATAAGTTCCTTTACAATCATCAGTTCCATTTATAATCATCAGTTCCTTTAAATCATCGATTTTTTACAATCATCAGTTCTTTTAAATCATCGGTTTCTTTTATAATCATCAGTTTTTTTTATAATCATCAGTTCCTTTATAATCATGAGTTTCCTTTATAATCATCAGTTTCCTTTACAATCATCAGTTTCTTTTACAATGATTAAGCTTCTTATAATAATCAGTTCCATTTATAATCATCGGTTTCTTTTACAATTATTCATTTTCTTTATAATCATCAGTTCCTTCTTATAATCATCAGTTCCCTTTACAATCATCAGTTTCTTTACAATCATCAGTTTCTTTACAATGATCGTTTCCTTTACAATAATCAGTTCCATTTACAATCATCGGTTTTACAATTATCAGTTTCCTTTATAATCATCAGTTCCCTTTACAATCATCAGTTCTCTTTACAATCATCAGTTTCTTTTACAATTATAAGTTCACTTTACAATCATCAGTTCGCTTTAAAATCATCAGTTTTTTTACAATCCATTCAATCAGATTCCT
Organism: Tachypleus tridentatus; assembly: GCF_004210375.1. Taxonomy (NCBI): domain Eukaryota; kingdom Metazoa; phylum Arthropoda; class Merostomata; order Xiphosura; family Limulidae; genus Tachypleus; species Tachypleus tridentatus. The sequence continues at coordinate 32,104,653 of NW_027467777.1, read as the reverse complement.
CTAACTCTTCTTTTTTCAAGAGGAAATAATTTGAGAGATTTCCTCATAGACAATACCTACATCTCACAAACTATTCTAGTAACCCTTCTGTGACCTACATCTCTCAAACTATTCTAGTAACCCTTCTGTGACCTACATCTCACAAACTATTCTAGTGACTCTTCTGTGACCCTACATCTCACAAACTATTCTAGTGACTCTTTCTGTGACCTACATCTCACAAACTATTCTAGTGACTCTTCTGTGAACTCTTTCCAACAGGTCAATGTCCTTTCTAAGTATCGTGCTTAATCTTGGACTCTTTACGTTAGAAAAGGATCCCTCGACTGAACCCAATATTTCAAATGCACCCTAACCAGTGACCTGTATAGTAAAATTATAACCTCTTTAGACTTGTATTCAACATTTCTTTAAATAACACCTAAAAACCTATTTGTCCTACTACTACCAACAACAACACTGATTGGATGACTTTAGAGACTGATCAACCATTAACACCAAGATCTCTTTCCTTCATAACACTGTTAAGGTTATTCACATCTATATTATACCTATAATTCAAATTATGATAACCTACGTACATTATGTTACATTTATTATAATTAAAACCATTTATTTATCCAATTAACTAAATGATCTAAATCATTTTATAAATCAGTAACATCCTGTTCACAGTCACCAGCATCTTAATATCATCAGTATATTTAAATAATTTATAGACCATTCATTCAATATGTCACTGATGTAAATAAAAAAGATCAAAGGTCCTAAGACTGAACCATGAGGTACCTCACTTCAAGTTTTAAGTCCTGAAAATTGTTCTCATATCCTAACAAATATGATTAGATTATTAGATAGTGGAACATATTTTGGTAATTTATATTTTTATTATGTCATTTAAATCTTTAACTAGCAGTAAACATTTTCCTGCTTATATTTTATAATAGAAACTTCCAGTTTATTAGTATCATTATTACTTATTTTTACTGTTAGTTTCTCGTAGGTTCACTTTTTGTTACCTATTTTCAGTTAAAGATGAAGCAGACGCACATGTTCCAATGTCAGTAAAAAAGCAAATAATTGGTTTGCATTTCGCACAAAGCTACACGAGGGCAATCTGCGCTAGCTATCCATAATTTAGGAGTGTAAGACTAGAGGGAAGGCAGCTAGTCATGATTGAGATGTAAAGGAAGAAGAATTAGAGGAATCTGATTGGGATGTAAAAAAAGAAGAGTTAGAGGAATCTTATTGAGACGTAAAGAAAGAAGAGTTAGAGGAATCTGATTCAGATGTAAAGAAAGAAGAGTTAGAGGAATCTGATTCAGATGTAAAGAAAGAAGAGTTAGAGGAATCTGATTCAGATGTAAAGAAAGAAGAGTTAGAGGAATCTGATTCAGATGTAAAGAAAGAAGACTTAGAGGAATCTGATTGAGATGTAAATAAAGAAGAGTTAGAGGGATCTGATTGAGATGTAAAGAAAGAAGAATTAGAGGAATCTGATTGAGATATAAAGAAAGAAGAGTAAGAGAAATCTGATTAACATGTAAAGAAAGAAGAATTAGAGGAATCTGATTGGGATGTAAAGAAAGAAGAGTTAGAGAAATCTGATTCAGATGTAAAGAAAGAAGAGTTAGAGGAATCTGATTGAGATGTAAAGAAAGAAGAGTTAGAGGAATCTGATTGAGATGTAAAGAAAGAAGAGTTAGAGGAATCTGATTGGGATGTAAAGAAAGAAGAGTTAGAGAAATCTGATTCAGATGTAAAGAAAGAAGAGTTAGAGGAATCTGATTGAGATGTATATAAAGAAGAGTTAGAGGGATCTGATTGGGATGTAAAGAAAGAAGAGTTAGAGAAATCTGATTCAGATGTAAAAAAAGAAGAGTTAGAGGAATCTTATTGAGACGTAAAGAAAGAAGAGTTAGAGGAATCTGATTCAGATGTAAAGAAAGAAGAGTTAGAGGAATCTGATTCAGATGTAAAGAAAGAAGAGTTAGAGGAATCTGATTCAGATGTAAAGAAAGAAGAGTTAGAGGAATCTGATTCAGATGTAAAGAAAGAAGACTTAGAGGAATCCGATTGAGATGTAAATAAAGAAGAGTTAGAGGGATCTGATTGAGATGTAAAGAAAGAAGAATTAGAGGAATCTGATTGAGATATAAAGAAAGAAGAGTAAGAGGAATCTGATTGAGATGTAAAGAAAGAAGAATTAGAGGAATCTGATTGAGATATAAAGAAAGAAGAGTTAGAGGGATCTGATTGAGATGTAAAGAAAGAAGAGTTAGAGGAATCTGATTGAGATATAAAGATAGAAGAGTTAGTGGGATCTGATTGAGATGTAAAGAAAGAAGAATTAGAGGAATCTGATTGAGATATAAAAGAAAGAAAGAGCAGAGGGATCTGATTGAGATGCAAAAGAAAGAAGAGTTAGAGGAATCTGATTGAGATATAAAGATAGAAGAGTTAGTGGGATCTGATTGAGATGTAAAGAAAGAAGAATTAGAGGAATCTGATTGAGATATAAAGAAAGAAGAGTAAGAGGAATCTGATTGAGATGTAAAGAAACAAGAGTTAGAGGGATCTGATTGAGATGTAAAGAAAGAAGAGTTAGAGGGATCTGATTGAGATGTAAAGAAAGAAGAATTAGAGGAATCTGATTGAGATATAAAGAAAGAAGAGTTAGAGGGATCTGATTGAGATGTAAAGAAAGAAGAGTTAGATGAATCTGATTGAGATTTAAAGAAAGAAGAGTTGGAGGAATCTGATTGAGATTTAAAGAAAGAAGAGTTAGAGGAATCTGATTGAAATGTAAAGAAAGAAGAATTAGAGAAATCTGATTAACATGTAAAGAAAGAAGAATTAGAGGAATCTGATTGGGATGTAAAGAAAGAAGAGTTAGAGAAATCTGATTCAGATGTAAAGAAAGAAGAGTTAGAGGAATTTGATTGAGATGTAAAGAAAGAAGAGTTAGAGGAATCTGATTGAGATGTAAAGAAAGAAGAGTTAGAGGAATCTGATTGGGATGTAAAGAAAGAAGAGTTAGAGAAATCTGATTCAGATGTAAAGAAAGAAGAGTTAGAGGAATCTGATTGAGATGTATATAAAGAAGAGTTAGAGGGATCTGATTGGGATGTAAAGAAAGAAGAGTTAGAGAAATCTGATTCAGATGTAAAAAAAGAAGAGTTAGAGGAATCTTATTGAGACGTAAAGAAAGAAGAGTTAGAGGAATCTGATTCAGATGTAAAGAAAGAAGAGTTAGAGGAATCTGATTCAGATGTAAAGAAAGAAGAGTTAGAGGAATCTGATTCAGATGTAAAGAAAGAAGAGTTAGAGGAATCTGATTCAGATGTAAAGAAAGAAGACTTAGAGGAATCCGATTGAGATGTAAATAAAGAAGAGTTAGAGGGATCTGATTGAGATGTAAAGAAAGAAGAATTAGAGAATCTGATTGAGATATAAAGAAAGAAGAGTAAGAGGAATCTGATTGAGATGCAAAAAAAAACAAGAGTTAGAGGATCTGATTGAGATGCAAAAAAGAAGAGTTAGAGGATCTGATTGAGATGTAAAGAAAGAAGAATTAGAGGAATCTGATTGAGATATAAAGAAAGTTAAAGAGCAGAGGATCTGATTGAGATGTAAAGAAAGAAGAGTTAGAGGAATCTGATTGAGATATAAAGATAGAAGAGTTAGTGGGATCTGATTGAGATGTAAAGAAAGAAGAATTAGAGGAATCTGATTGAGATGTAAAAAAGAAGAGTTAGAGGGATCTGATTGAGATGTAAAGAAAGAAGAGTTAGAGGGATCTGATTGAAATGTAAAGAAAGGAGAGTTAGAGAAATCTGATTGACATGTAAAGAAAGAAAAGTTAGAGGGATCTGATTGAAATGTAAAGAAAGGAGAATTTGAGGAATCTGATTGAGATGTAAAGAAAGAAGAGTTAGATGAATCTGATTGAGATTTAAAGAAAGAAGAGTTGGAGGAATCTGATTGAGATTTAAAGAAAGAAGAGTTAGAGGAATCTGATTGAAATGTAAAGAAAGAAGAATTAGAGAAATCTGATTAACATGTAAAGAAAGAAGAATTAGAGGAATCTGATTGGGATGTAAAGAAAGAAGAGTTAGAGAAATCTGATTCAGATGTAAAGAAAGAAGAGTTAGAGGAATCTGATTGAGATGTAAAGAAAGAAGAGTTAGAGGAATCTGATTGAGATGTAAAGAAAGAAGAGTTAGAGGAATCTGATTGGGATGTAAAGAAAGAAGAGTTAGAGAAATCTGATTCAGATGTAAAGAAAGAAGAGTTAGAGGAATCTGATTGAGATGTATATAAAAGAAGAGTTAGAGGGATCTGATTGGGATGTAAAGAAAGAAGAGTTAGAGAAATCTGATTCAGATGTAAAGAAAGAAGAGTTAGAGGAATCTGATTGAGATATAAAGAAAGAAGAGTTAGAGGATCTGATTGAGATGTAAAGAAAGAAGAGTTAGAGGAATCTGATTGAGATATAAAGATAGAAGAGTTAGTGGGATCTGATTGAGATGTAAAGAAAGAAGAATTAGAGGAATCTGATTGAGATGTAAAAAAGAAGAGTTAGAGGGATCTGATTGAGATGTAAAGAAAGAAGAGTTAGAGGAATCTGACTGAGATATAAAGATAGAAGAGTTAGTGGGATCTGATTGAGATGTAAAAGAAAAGAGTTAGAGAAATCTGATTGACACATAAAAGAAAGAAAAGCAGAGGATCTGATTGAAATGTAAAAGAAAGGAGAATTAGAGGAATCTGATTGAGATGTAAAGAAAGAAGAGTTAGATGAATCTGATTGAGATTTAAAGAAAGAAGAGTTGGAGGAATCTGATTGAGATTTAAAGAAAGAAGAGTTAGAGGAATCTGATTGAAATGTAAAGAAAGAAGAATTAGAGAAATCTGATTAACATGTAAAGAAAGAAGAATTAGAGGAATCTGATTGGGATGTAAAGAAAGAAGAGTTAGAGAAATCTGATTCAGATGTAAAGAAAGAAGAGTTAGAGGAATCTGATTGAGATATAAAGAAAGAAGAGTTAGAGGGATCTGATTGAGATGTAAAAAAAGAAGAGTTAGAGGGATCTGATTGAGATGTAAAGGAAGAAGAGTTAGAGGAATCTGATTGAGATATAAAGATAGAAGAGTTAGTGGGATCTGATTGAGATGTAAAGAAAGAAGAGTTAGAGAAATCTGATTGACATGTAAAGAAAGAAAAGTTAGAGGGATCTGATTGAAATGTAAAGAAAGGAGAATTAGAGGAATCTGATTGAGATGTAAAGAAAGAAGAGTTAGAGGAATCTGATTGGGATGTAAAGAAAGAAGAGTTAGAGAAATCTGATTGACATGTAAAGAAAGAAAAGTTAGAGGGATCTGATTGAAATGTAAAGAAAGGAGAATTAGAGGAATCTGATTGAGATGTAAAGAAAGAAGAGTTAGAGGGATCTGATTGGGATGTAAAGAAAGGAGAATTAGAGGAATCTGATTAACATGTAAAGAAAGAAGAATTAGAGGAATCTGATTGGGATGTAAAGAAAGAAGAGTTAGAGAAATCTGATTCAGATGTAAAGAAAGAAGAGTTAGAGGAATCTGATTGAGATGTAAAGAAAGAAGAGTTAGAGGAATCTGATTGAGATGTATATAAAGAAGAGTTAGAGGGATCTGATTGGGATGTAAAGAAAGAAGAGTTAGAGAAATCTGATTCAGATGTAAAGAAAGAAGAGTTAGAGGAATCTGATTGAGATATAAAGAAAGAAGAGTTAGAGGGATCTGATTGAGATGTAAAAAAAGAAGAGTTAGAGGGATCTGATTGAGATGTAAAGGAAGAAGAGTTAGAGGAATCTGATTGAGATATAAAGATAGAAGAGTTAGTGGGATCTGATTGAGATGTAAAGAAAGAAGAGTTAGAGAAATCTGATTGACATGTAAAGAAAGAAAAGTTAGAGGGATCTGATTGAAATGTAAAGAAAGGAGAATTAGAGGAATCTGATTGAGATGTAAAAGAAAGAAGAGTTAGAGGATCTGATTGAGATGTAAAGAAAGAAGAGTTAGAGGAATCTGATTGAGATGTAAAGAAAGAAGAGTTAGAGGAATCTGATTGAGATGTAAAGAAAGAAGAGTTAGAGGAATCTGATTGAGATGTATATAAAGAAGAGTTAGAGGGATCTGATTGGGATGTAAAGAAAGAAGAGTTAGAGAAATCTGATTCAGATGTAAAGAAAGAAGAGTTAGAGGAATCTGATTGAGATATAAAGAAAGAAGAGTTAGAGGGATCTGATTGAGATGTAAAAAAAGAAGAGTTAGAGGGATCTGATTGAGATGTAAAGGAAGAAGAGTTAGAGGAATCTGATTGAGATATAAAGATAGAAGAGTTAGTGGGATCTGATTGACATGTAAAGAAAGAAAAGTTAGAGGGATCTGATTGAAATGTAAAGAAAGGAGAATTAGAGGAATCTGATTGAGATGTAAAGAAAGAAGAGTTAGAGGAATCTGATTGAGATGTAAAGAAAGAAGAGTTAGAGGAATCTGATTGAGATGTAAAGAAACAAGAGTTAGAGGGATCTGATTGAGATGTAAAGAAAGAAGAGTTAGAGGAATCTGATTGAGATGTAAAGAAAGAAGAGTTAGAGGAATCTGATTGGGATGTAAAGGGAACTGATGCTGTTGGTGCAACATTTTTATCATATTTACCAGTAATAATGGGTTGCTTTCAGATGTTTTAGAAAAATCCTTGATAAGTAAATGAATGACAAAGACTGGCTTTAACTTGTTCTTATGTTAATTTAGTTCAGAGTGTGAAACAGCCGTGTTGGACCAAGAAGTCCTATATTGTCCCAAAACTCTATGTTAATAATTAGTATTCTCAAAGTAAAATTCTATAAATTTTAAATGGACAAAATAGAGGTAGAAAGTGAAAAAAGAAGACAACATTGTGATTTAATCTTACATATAATTAAACTAATTAGGTACAAATGTTTTATTTTTGTGAAATTATGATTTGATGTTAGGGAGAAATGCTTTAACTTTCATATTTAAACTCGTATGATCAACCAGTAGTAGCAGTGCTGGTATTTTCTTCATTGAAACTGTATGTAATCCTATAAGTTGGAGTTAAGATAAAAATAGGCCTCTTTCACAAGTTACCGAATTCGTATAAAAAAGTTCAACTTGGTTACATAAGTCTTCGTGTAATGAGTTATTGGTGTTCACGTGTGGTATCAACTGTTGATGACTGATTTAAGTTTATGATATATGCTGTAAAAACATGAAATAATACGAATAATAATACAACTGTTTTACGTTAAAATAAAACTAAACAATATTAGTAAAGTGTGAATTTTTACAGTTTTAAACTCATGTAAGAAAGAGCGATGACTGAGAATATGGAAAATACAAGTGAAACAATGAGATTTCTCACTAGTTTAACACAGATTCTTAAGAAAATATTACATAATATTCAGGAAGGTTTAGTGTATTGCGCTTAGGTTTAGAACGCTGTAAAAATATTGGTTACTAAGAGATGGTTTACTGAAAAAATAATTATGGTTTAATTTTTCATTAGAGAAAGGAATTTAATACATGCTGAACATGTGGTCACGATGAAGAAGTGAAATAAGATACGTGTAAGCATACCACAAGGTCCAGCGTTACAGAAGTTTAGTTTAACTTAGTCTAGAGAACTGAGTGGGTGTTGGATTCTTATAAAGAACGTTTCGAAAAGTGAAGAGTTTCTGTGAAGGTTTTAATAACGTAAGTTGTGAACAGATTGAGGCAATTAAAGTTAAACACAACCACAGAATATGTGAGTAACGATTACATAGTGTTCTTACATCTGGTAAGGAAAGTCTTCAGTTCCAGGCTGTATTATTTAGAAGTGGAGACATCAAAGTTTACACAAATATAAGAACCTAAAATAGGTAACCTATATTCTGGCACAATTACTTCTCTGTTACGATTTAATGGTTTTTTTTTTTAAACCATTCACGTGATGACATCATTTGTACTTGTGTCTTCATATATCTGTAGGTTTTAAACTTTCTTGGTAACGTTTACCTTGTTTTTGACCCAGTAAGCTCGTGAACTTTGATTCTAATCGTAACAGATGGAATACTGGTGTTATTTGATGGTTTATATTTGTGGTTTTTGTTATTGTAAACTGTTCAATAAAATTAGTTTGTGAACACGGTCTGGGGTTTAATCACAGGGTCATTAAAATCCGAATATGCAGTTAAGTATAGCCAAATAGGCGGCTGGTGCTAGTGACTCTTGACCCTCTCTAGTTATCTATTCTAAATTAGAGATGGCTCTGCCTAAATCTCGGGGTCTTTGATCTGACCATGGAGCAAGTAAATAATATCCAATATCATATCAATGCAGTTGACAATAGTTCTATCGGCACTAGGAATTTTCTCACGCCATAACACTTACGCACTTAAGCCCAATGCTAGACTGGTATTACTATACGGTTCACTATTTTTATTCTGATGTGGGTATATAGCATCCCAAGATGTTGGTTTTCACAAAGTCTGTGAAACAAGTGAATTAGTTCAAGAATCAGTTTTACTTAGGCAAAAATATTATCTTCCATAATAATACAGCTGTATTTAGTATTTGTCTGCCCTGAAAATATGGGCGCGCTTAATACCTAAACGTGCATGCGCGCTTATATATTTCAACTGACGTAAAGAAAAGGAGAAGGTAAGTATACTTTGTTAAACATTTTTTCAAAAACATATTAAAGGCTCCTTAAAGTTATTAAAATGTGTAAGATTAAGTCTTAGAATAACATTATAAGTTTCTGTATTGATAGTACTAAGAAGGTAAAGTTTAGGCCTAACTAAACTAAAGCGAAAACGTGTTAACTTCTTTATCAATTACGACAGCCATACTAAATTAAGGCTTAACTAATGTTAGGCCTAAGACAAGTGGACAAATTTTTGGGTCTGCAGTTAGAATTAGTTTATATTGTTCTATAAAACCGTTATTTAAAGAAATAAAAAATAACTTACAGATACTAAATTGACCGCGAATGTTTTGCAAGTGTCTTTTAGCGTTTACTAATACTTTTTATCATTCCTTGAAAACCAATGTTATCTCACAAATATTGTAATAAGAAAACAATAAACAACATTCTTATTGGGGTAAATTATTACAACATTGTCATATAGACTCCATCTTGTTTTGTGTCTGATTAAATTTGGTCAATGAATATTTTTCTTCTGGGTTGATTTCTTAATTTACGTTCGTTAAATTATTTTTGTTGTGTGTTGATTTGTGAATTTAGTAATGTGGAGTTACTTTTAAATTTAGTTAAGTTGATGAACAACAGAAATACTGCCGATTTCGCCTGTTTTTTAGTCTTAAAAAAAACAAGTTGCGTAATTCATCAAACAAATTAGTACAATGGTACAAAACTATCGTTAAATCTGTATAAATACGATAATAGTGTCTCTTGTTTGTCAATGTAATTGCTTCGCGGGTTGTTGATGGATCTCCAGCATATTTGGCATGAAAGTTTGTTTTGTCCATACGGAGATATATGCAAATTTGTGGTTTCATAATTCGTGTTTTGCAGTTTTTATGGGGGTGTGTACAATGTTTAAAATTAACATTTAAGGGAAGCAACTTTTTATTTCCAAAAATGACCTTTCATTAACTATAACTTTACTTACCCCCCTTCAGTGACACAGAGGTTAAGTTGGAAACTTAAAACGTCAAGAACCGGGTTTCGATACCTGTGATGGACACAGCACAACTAGTTCATTGTACAGCTTTGTATTTAACAACAAACAAATATCGTGGCAAAAATAAAATCAAAATAACTTATTGGTTTTTGAACATACTCTAAAACAGAACGTATTCGACCTCAAAACCTACACATTTCATGTACTACAAAATTTTTGACCATGCAATTCTCACCCACCCACCCAACCACCCCAATTTAATATCGTAAAAGCAAACTAAGAAGTGTCTCTAATTTCTGTTAATGTTTATATTTATCTTGGGCTAATTCGTATTTTGTCGTCTGATCAATTTGGAGTTCGTGCCTCACCTGGGGAATGTAGGTTTGCCCCTCAATGGCTCAGCGGTATGTCTGCGGACTTACAACGCTAAAAACCGGATTTCGATACTCGTGGTAGGCAGAGCACAGATAGCCCATTGTGTTGCTTTGTGCTTAATGCAACACAACAAAAACAACTGATCAATTTGAGTGTTTCCTTTTGAAGCTAAGAAGAACAGGGAATTGATTGGGTAGGATATATACGGAACATTTAAAATGCATTCACAATATTCTAATCAAATTCCAAAAAGACGATAAGTGAAAGGTTTCGTTTGGCGTCGGCTTCACGGACTTCACTGGCATGTTTCTCAGCTGAGTCTTCATTCGTGGCATTCGACTCGTAATCCGAAAGTCGCGGGTTTGAATCCCCGTAGCACCGAACATGCTCACCCTTTCATCTGTGGGGGTGTTATAATGTAACGGTCAATCCCACTATTCGTTGGTAAAAGAGTAGCCTAAGAGTTGGCGGTGGGCGGTCATGACTAGCCGCCTTCCCTCTGGTCTTACACTGCTAAATTAGAGATAGCTAGCGCAGATAGCCCTCGAGTAGCTTTGCGCGAAATTCAAAAATCATTCGTGGCATTGTACGACGAGCGAAAATGTTTAAATGAAACATTTATACTATTGCATTTCGAAATTGAGTAAGTAGCTTCCTGATGGGAAGTAGAGTAGGTAGAGAGATGTCATAGTCTCTTATAGAACTGTGCACAAAAATATACATGTATGATATTCACTAACTGAAATATAGACTGAAAACTTAAATGTAAATATATTTCTTATATTAGTAGATACAAAATAATCACGAGAACGGTGGTTAAGTTTTCGTAAAACATTATAGGTAGGTAGAGGGGTCTCTGGTTGTCTCTTTGGAGAAACGAGACTCCGAAAAGAGATTGGATACTTACAAAAAAAAAACAGGATTTTATTGAGAAGCAACGATTATGTTAATTAGTTTTATCTGTATACAATATTTTTTTCACAACGAAAGGTTTACTATAATTAATGAAAATGATGGACAGGTGTGTGGGCAGTTTTCTGTCTCCACTGCAAGCAACTTTTAGCGTTGTAAGTCCATAGACTTACCACTGATCCATAGGAGAACCAGTTATGAGATATAGAATTTGTTATGAGAGTTTCTTTCTTTGGCCGACAGATGGCAGTATTGAGCTAGAAGAGTTTTAGTTTTTCAATTTCTGTAGCGAAAGAACATTTGAAACGAATATTGGAACAAAAATTGGTAAGTTTGAAATATTTCGAAACAATTGAAAGTTCAAATGATAAGTATAATTAGGTATTGTTTCGAAAGTATCCCAAAACACGTTTTATCTAGAATAATTGAATGGCCTATTATAGAAAATTTAAAGTTGCTATACGCACCCACACACTGGAAAGAAATGACAATATTGAGTGTTAAATTCATGAAACGCTAGTCTGTATTTATTTACGTTGTGCCGTGTGTGGCGTAGCGCATAACGTGTACAGACTGTAAATCCAGCGGAATTTATGGTTCACGTCCCGTGCTTTAGGGCAGACATTAACATTCAGAGGGTCGACACTGGCTTTTAACGACTACCTGCCTTCCCTCTAGGTTATCAGTTTAAAACTAGAGACGGCGAAGATAACCCTTTCCGAAGGTTTCGAGAAAATTCTTAATAGCTAACAAATAACATATTTTACCAGTATAATGGAAGAAACCATGTATTAAACTACCATAAATGTAGTGATTTCCATGGTTACGTTTACCGTCTTAAGATCACAAAATAGAGAGGATTACCATATATTTTTTGTGGAAATATTTTACTTTTCCAAAAAACTTTGTCTAGGAAAATATGGAAAACAAAGCAAACAATTTTATTTGTTCAGAAAGAAAAGGCATGTTTTCGTTTCAGCACAAATCGAACTTCGAATTTTAGCAATATAAGCTCTCCTTGTGGAGCTCTCAGCAGTGCTGTTTATAAACTTTCTGTCCAAATGTTTTTCGATTTTTATTACGAATTATGGGAAAAAAAAGTTTAAGATACGGTTTCCTGGTAGGCTAGCAGTGACGTTATGGATCGATAACCTAAAATTCAGGGTTCGAGTTCATGCAGATAATATCGTTTAGAGCTTTGTAATATAAAAGTTAACAAACGAAAGATACGGGTTAGTAACTACAGAAACGAAACGAGGTTATAAGAGAGCAAGATGGTGTTTCTAAATGTTCTCAGATGGGTCAGTGGTTCGATTCTCTCGCACGGGTACAGAAGACAACTTCATGTAGTCTTCGTTAAAACAAACGTTTTAAAACCATGAACTTTTTAAATATTAAGAGACATAAAATAAGAGCTCTATTGATTCATAATTGAAATTTTTGGAACTGGTTTGGATGACGTTTATTAAAGACAAGGCTTAGGTATACATTTTGTGTGACAAAAGCTATCAAAACTTGAAGAAGCTATCAATGACAAAATGGCTGTTTTCAGGATATGTGCTAATTCACTTAAACATTCCTTTCCTCTGTTTTGTGATGTGTGTGAATTCAAGCATGAGCAGTTGTCGAAACAGCGAAGGTTTGCAACTAGGCCTACCGCGCCATCTGTACTTGTATATAATAATGAGGAAACGTAAAGAGAAAGTACAAAAATTAATTATTTCTTTTCTTGTCCCCCCCTCTAGTACAGCAGTAGTCTACAGATTTACAACGCTAAAATCAGGGGTTTAGTTCCCCTTGGTGGGATCAGAAGATAGCCCGATGTGGCTTTGCTATAAGAAAACACACATTTTTTTTTCTTCACCGGAAGTGAAAACGGAAATAAAATGTGTGACGTAGAGGCCCAGTGCACTTTTGATTGGCCGAACCATCTGCTGTGGACTGCAGTTTCGCTTATTCAAGGTTCATCAGCGTAAAGAAATATAATTAGGCCTCTATATAGCGGTGAAATTTACATCTGTGAAGTTTTCCTTCACTATACACTAACATAAATTAATTAATTGAGTATATATTTTATTTGTCGCATGGCTACAGACCAATCACACGCTAGTTTTACAATGATTTGTTTGTTGCATGGTTAAACACTAAACATGGCCCGGCATGGACAGGTGTAAAGGCACTCCACTCGGAACCGATGGTCACAGGTTCGAATCCCGTCGCACCAAACATGCTCCCCTTTTCAGCCGTGGGGGCGTTATAATGTGATAGTAAATCCCACTATTCGTTGGTGAAAGAATAGCCCAATAGTTGGCTGCATGGCTACAGACTAAACACACATTAGTCCTACAATGTTTTGTTTGTCCCATGACTACCGACTAAAGACACATTAGTCCTACAATGTTTTGTTTGTCCCATGACTACCGACTAAAGACACATTAGTCCTACAATGTTTTGTCTGTCCCATGACTACAGACTAAACACACATTAGTCCTACAATGTTGTGTTTTTCACGTGGCTACACTCTAAACACACATTAGTTTAAGTGTATATACCTTTATCTACCAATGAAAATAATATTTTCTTACCTGAATCTCACATTTAATGTTGAATAACAGGAGGACGGCAGCGACAACTAATATATGACACGTGTACTTTCAGTGACAGTCATTTTATTACAGATTTTTGAGAATATAAATATTCCATTTTCAGCAGTATATATCGAACAAGATATATTATCATGTATAGACATATTATAAAGTTTAAACACTTCATGAAAGTAAACTTAAAATAATCATAAGAAAATTACTGTGATTAAAACAGGTGATTTGTTCACAATGAATGTTAAAGTTGATATCAAAGTGGAGAATCACATAATACAAAATAGATAATACAGAACAGTAGGAGTAGACGCTAAGTTAATTAAAATCCGAATTAAAATTATCACTAATACAAAATCACGTTTTGTGATATATGTGACAGCACGTTCAAAAATTATTTTATTGTGGAAGATTGTATCGACAGATGGCGCTACTTGCAAAACATGATTGTCAAGTGTTTTATTGGACAATTTGAAGCTCGCCACTAAGGTTTCCAAATAATTAATATTTAATATAATCAATAATTAGCAGTTTGTTTATAATTATTTTTCTTCATGAGATAGTAATATTTTTTATTAAAAAATAAAATATTGTGTATATAATATTCGTTAATATTAATCAAAGGACAACTGAATGCATGAAGACATAACACGCGGGTCTGCCGCTGGTACAGCGGTAAGTCTACAGATTTACATCGCTAAAATTAGGGGTTCGATTCCCCTCCGTGGGCTCCGCAGATAGCCCGATGTGGCTTTGCTGAAAGAAGACACCCACACATAACACGCGGAAATAACACCTAATCTCATTATGAGTTAAATAATGGAGTTTAATTAGGAATCATTCTGTTGTCTGTGAACGTTTTCCAAGTGTGATTTATTACATTTCAACTCAAGCACACGAGTAACAAACATAAAAATTTAATTTTACTATTGTGCGGAATAAGGCTTAACTACATCGCCATATTGAATTCAACGAATTAAGTGTTATTACTATCAGACCGAATGTTCAGCTCTATGTAAGAATCCAAAGGACCTCGCTGAGGAGACATGCGTTAGATAACAAGTAATTCTTCAAATTTAAGTACAATCCGCACAATCAACAACATTTGTGCATATAATAGTGATTCCGCGAATTCGTGGTTCGAGACCCAGGTGATTGGAGACGTGGGTATGCTGTATGAGCGACGGCAACTGGTTGGTTGTTGTTGTCACCACAGTAAGGTATATGTGCTCTTCCAATCATGAACATCGAAATCCGTTTTGTTTTGTATCGTAGCCAACTGGGGTGCTAGCTACGGTGATATACTATATTTCATTGATACAAGAGTGTATCAAAGGTTGGTGTCAGACACCGTTGACTAACTACCTTCCCTCTAGCGTATCGAATTAGGAACTTTTTCTGGGTAGATAACCTCTGTGTAGCTTTGTGAAAAAGGAAGCTCAAACAAACAAATGAAGCTTATGTCTTGCATTAGATACCTTCTAGTTTATTTCAAGATTGCAGGGCTGGCAGTAAGGGAGGGCTTACTGGAATAAATGTTACCCCACAACTTCCCCCACACCAAACGAAACATGATTACTGTGATAGTTAGTTAATTTCCTAAATTTGTTTGTTTTGAGTTTCGTGCAAAACTGCACGAGGGCTATCTGTGCTAGCCGTCCCTAATTTAGCAGTGTAAGACTAGAGGGAAGGCAGCTAGTCATCACCACCCACCGCCAACCCTTGGGCTATTCTTTTACCACCGAATGGTGGGATTGGCCGTAACATTACAACGCTCCCACGGCTGCAAGGGCGAGCATGCTTGGTGTGATGGGGATTCGAACCCGCGACCCTCAGATTATGAGTCAAGTACCTTAACCATCTGGCCATGCTGGGCTAATATCCTCAATACTACAGTAATTTATACCCAAAAATTGTAACAACTATCACCCCCTCACAAAAAGAGACTGACATCACCTCTGGTTAAATGTCAAAGTTCTTTCTAGAGAAGGTAGGCCTAATACTTAATAACTTTATATTTCACTCTTGTGTCCGAATAAACTTAATGTATTTTATAACCTACTAAACTTAGTGTGTTTTATAACCTATTAAACCTAATGTTTTACAATCTATTGGGTTGAGAAATAATTCGTGAGCGTTTATTCAAGTTAACAAAATATATCCATAAATGAAACGCTTTCGCAAGATATTTCATGTCATTTGGTAGATAATTTTTTGCTCTAATAGATGGTGTGTTTGATTTTCATATGTCTTCAATTTTTGCTTTCATTTTCAACTCATTAAATGGAATGTCAAGTGGACAAAATCGAGCATTTTCGACACCATCTGCTTTTCGCATTTAATTTCTTGCAATTTCGTTTACAACAATGCATACTATATACCTAGGTATTACATGAAATAAAGTATCATAATAAATGTTTTGGGTGTAATGTGTTCATGCATTGAAGTATTGTATAGTCTTGCATGTAATGCTTGAATGAAATTATTTAAAAACGCTCACGAATTATTCCTCAACCTAATAGTTAACTTAGTGTGTTTTATAACCTACTAAACTTAGTGTGTTTTATAACCTACTAAACTTAGTGTGTTTTATAACCAATTAAACTTAATGTTTTACAATCTAGTTAACTTAGTGTGTTTTATAACCAATTAAACTTAATGTTTTATGACCTACTAAAGTTAGTGTGTTTTATAATCTACTAAACTTAATGTGTTTTACAATCTGCTAAAGATATTATGTTTTATAATCTAATAAAGTTAGTATGTTTTATAACCCACGAAAGTTAGTATGTGTTATAACCTACTAAACCTACTTTTACAATCTACTAAACTTAATGTGTTTTATAAGCAGTGCTGTTTAATTCCCCGTGTGAACAAAACAGACAGTTCAAAGTAGACATGCACTCAAACGGACAAATTTTGAGTCTAAATACTGAATATACCTCCACCATTGATTTCTTTTCTTATAAGTGCTGCCCTCTATACCAATATTCTAAAACGTAAGTTTGGTTTGTGATGAATTTCGCGCAAAGCTACTCGAGGACTATCTGCGCTAGCAGTCCCTTATGTACCAGTGAAAGCTTAGAGTTAAGGCAGCTAGTCATCGCCACCCACCGCCAACACTTGAGTTACTTTTTTACCAACGAATAATCGGATTGAATGCAACATTATGACGTCCGCACTCCTGAAATGGGGAGCATGTTCAGTGGGACGGGAATTCGAACTCGCGACATATGGATTGCGAGTTGAGAGTCCTGGCAGTGTGGACGTTCCAGGCGACACACATCCAACGGACGATCACACATGACTACACTGTAACACACGGTTAACATTGTTTTACTAATTTTTGTATTTCTCTTGAACATTCTTTAAGTTTGAAGATCGCAAAATACGAAATGTGTTATTTAAAAATCCAAGGACCAGGAAGATTTAGAGGGCTCTTCAGTCAACAGGATTTGAGGTGGGTAAAACGCATTCCGTTGTAAGATTAAACGTTTGGTTTGGTTTCTAGAAAGAACCGCATTCGACTATTTGCTTGTCCACCACGTGGAATCAAACTCAGATTTTACCATTGCAAGGCCGTAGACTTATCTGTGTTCCATAGGTGAGAGGGCGTTATAGAAAATTTATAGAACACAGTCAAAAACATAACGTTTTAACAGCCCGATTACCGATTAACAGGCGAATTCTGAAAAAATCTACCTTTACATTTCAGTATTTAAGGTTTTGGGGAGATAAAAATGTTAAAGCAGTTTAAGTTGTCTGGGATAATATATTCAACAATCCATTTTTCCAAAGAACATTTAAAAATTATTTTTGGCTATCCAACGTTCTAAGTCTAAAGACGGACCACTGTAGCACGATTCACTGTTTCGAAGATTAAGTTGGATCAGTTTAACAACTTGGTCCACACTGTGAGTGATCAATATACTAAAATACAACTACTACTATGCTTGTCTTATCCAAACTCGTCTGATGAACTGTGGTATTGACGAAAGGCCTCGATAGCAGTGGATGTACAGTGTGTTCAGAAAGTCACTGTGCAGTTTAGTAATCATATGTTACAGCAGCATTCATTCAGTCTATTTCAAGCCAGCAACTGTTAGCGGTGTTTAAAAACAAAATAAGAAGGATCCAAGCCTGTATTGATGCCAACGGGGGTCACTTTCAACATTGTTTATAATTGTCATTCATATTTACCTCCTGTGTTCTATATTGAAACATGTCTGTTAATAAATATATAAGTGCACAGTGACTTTTGGAACACTCTGTAGAATTAAAGTGTGATTTACATTTGATTGTTTGTGTTAAATTTCACGCAAAGCTACACGAGGACTATCTGTGTCCCAAATTGAGCAGCTAGTTAGTCATCACCGCCTCCGCCAGCCCTTGGGCTACTCTTTTAACAACGAATAGTGGGATTGACCGTCACATTGTAACACTCCCATGGCTGAAAGGGTGAGTATGTTTGGTGTGACGGGGATTCGAACTCGCGGCCCTTAGATTACGAGTCGAACGCTTTAACCCATCCGGCCATGCTGGGCCTTTGTGGCTTTCAGTGGAAATATGTATCTATCTATCTGGTCGTTTTTCTGCCTCTCTGTAGGAATAACATGTCTGTTTATTCAACGATGATAAGAGATAAAAATCCTTGTTCTTACACTCAATTGATAAGAGCTTCGCTGAGTTTTAAGTTTTTCCGTATAAAATGTGCCCTATTTCACGCATTCGCAGCTTTATACTAACGTTAGGGTTAGCTTTCTCAGTCGTTTTAAGAAACAAGGATAATAATTTGAAATAATTTCACACTGTCTCACCATTGTCGCAGGAAACATATGAAACCAGTTTCTTTAAGAATATGACGTCATCAGAGCACAAAGAAACGCGGTTTAGAACACTGAGCTGTATGTCACGTGCTTGAAGTAGCTATTCCATTGAAGTCAGGCGTCGGTATAGCAACGTCTAATGAAGTGATTTACCTTTCCGTTATTCACACTAAAACAGTTCCAGGTTTTACAATTAGCTGACAACCCGGTCAACAAACCAGATATTTTTTTAGGTACCTTACTTAAACTCATAATAAAACCTACGGAATATACACTTTATTCTGTTATCACCAGTAAGATTTATACAAAATCTAGTAATATTAAGTGAAGTAAAAACACTTCAATAAAAACATTATCTGTTTCAGTTCGATATTCCAGTCAAAGTTTATAATAATGAATTTAAAGTAACTTCAAATCTTTATGAGACTGTAATTTACTATTCAACTGTAGGTTTTCATATTCAAACATTTACTTGTTGTTATTACAGTTGAACCTTCACTTGTTCTTATTACAGTTGAACCTTTACTTGTTGTTATTACAATTGAACCTTTACTTGTTGTTATTACAGTTGAACCTTTACTTGTTATTACAATTGAACCTTTACTTGTTGTTATTACAGTTGAACCTTTACTTGTTATTACAATTGAACATTTACTTGTTGTTATTACAATCGAACCTTTACTTGTTGTTATTAGAATCAAACCTTTACTTGTTGTTATTACAGTTGAACCTTTACTTGTTGTTATTACAGTTGAACCTTTACTTGTTTGTATTACAATTGAACATTTACTTGTTATTATTACAATTGAACCTTTACTTGTTATAATGACAATTGAACATGTAGTCCCCTACGATTATTGTGGGTCATTCCTTTATTGGTTTAAAGGCCGATCTTTGTGATGTGTTCTCTTTTCTCATTGGCTGTATTTGATGGAAAGGACGATTATAGAAATTGCAAATAATTTAAATTTGGTATTTTGGCGAGGACGCTCAAGTCGTAGTCTGTAGGTCGCGAGATCGAAACCCATCGCTGAACATGCTGTTGTAGCGTTATAATATGACGGTTAGTCTAACTATTCATTGGTAGAGAGTAACTCAAGAAGGGGTGGCACGTGGTGTTGTTGATTAGGTGTCTTTCTTCTGTTCTATCACTTCAAAATTAAAGACGGCTGTCGTTGTTAGCCCTCGAGGCATTCATCAAAGGAGATGACGACATCTTGTCGATTTTCAAAGAATTAAGCAAATATATTCCAGGAATATATACATATATATATGCAATATTCTTATATTATTCTGAATAATAGGTCATTAAACCTTTGCAAAAATTCTGGCTTTAAAAAACATTCATAACTAGAAAAGTGTAAAAACAGTTTCTATTTTTCTTTCGTCGCTCGTAATATGGACGTAAAATCCAGATGCAGTCTCTTAACTTCGACACATCAATTTGGACAAAGAACAAAATTGAACACCAGGAACGAATTTTTCGCCCACGCACCAATGCCGTTACTTTGTCCCAAGGGCACGTATGTGATTGGCAGATCAGTACCGACCAGATGCGATCGTCTTGTGCGCATGCGTAAAAAATTGCATTTCTCGAACGAAATTTTTGCTGTCGCATGTTATAATGACATTGATTGTTTTATAGGCACGTTCACTTATCTTCCGTTTTTAGAAATTTGATTTTGAATATTTACAATGACGTGATTATAAATGTCGACTCACTTGTCGACTGAAATCAATGAGGTAATGAGGTCATTTATTAATGACGTGTTATTTGGTAATTTTTCATGTTTATTGTTTTAAATAATTAGAAAGAACTATTTATTAAGATAGATTTTCGATGACGTTTTACTGTGCTGAGTAAAGACAGACAAATATATCACACAAACCTTGAGTATAAAACACCTTCAATATGCTGATAGTGCCTGGCATGGCCAGGTGGTTAAGGCGTAATCCGAAGATCGCGGGTTCGAATCCCAGTCGCACAAAACATGCTCGCCATTTCAGCCGTGGGGGTGTTATAATGTTACGATCAATTCCACCTAGTAAAGAGTAGCCCAAGAGTTGGCGGTGGGTGGTGATGACTAGCTGCCTTCCCTCTAGTATTGCACTGCTAAATTAGGGACGGCTAGCACTGATAACCCCGTGCAGCTTTGCACGAAATTCAAAACAAAGCATATGCTGATGTTGTTTCAAAGTTAATCACAAAGCTACAGAATGACCTATTTGTGCTGTACTTGCCAGGAGTATCGAAACCAGCATTCTAGCAATTTACCGCTGCGCCACTGAGGGTTAAAATATACTGATAAAACTGCGTTTGTTGCGTCAGTCAGTTTGTTACGTAATGTTGACATCTAACAGTCGATTCTACACCCCCCACCCCCCAAAAAAAATAAAAATAAAACAGAGCATTGATATTTGATAACAACTAATACATTTAGTATCAACCACTTCCTTGTTTACCTTTCATCTACTGTGGTCAAATGTTTGACCTGGGAATCTCATCTACCAATGGTCAGTCAGATAGTTTTAACTTCCTTATTCGGAACCAAACTGACCTCTTGGTATTAACAAATATACGAGACTCTCACTTACCAACCACTGTCGTAGGTACCAACATTCGAATACTGATTGTTTACGGAACCTGGAGCGTAATGATTGTCATCTAATCTATCGTTCTAGAGTTAACATTCCTACCTCTCGTCACCTCGTCCTACAGTTAACATTCCTACCTCTCGTCACTTCGTCCTACATTTAACCTTTCCACCTCTCGTCAACTCGTCCTACAGTAAACATTCCCACCTCCAGTCACCTCGTCCTATAGTTAACATTCCCACTTCTCGTCACCTCGTCCTACAGTCAACATTCCCACGTCTTGTCACTTCGTCCTACAGTTAACATTCCCACCTCTCGTCACCTCATCTTATAGTTAATCTTCCCACATCTCGTCACCTCGTCCTACACTTAACCTTCACACCTCTCGTCACTTCGTCCTACAGTAACCATTCCCACTTCTCGTCACCTCGTCCTACAGTAAACATTCCCACCTCTCGTCACCTCGTTCTACAGTTAACATTCCAACCTCTCGTCACTTTGTCCTGCAGTAACCATTTTCACTTCTCGTCACACTCGTCCTACCGGTAAAGCATTCCCACCTCTCGTCACTGGTCCTGCGGTTAACATTCCAGCCTCTCGTCACTTTTTTGTTCACCACGGTAACCGTTTCTTACTTTCTCGTCACCTCGTCCTACAGTAAACATTCCCACTTCTCGTCACCTCGCCCTACAGTAACCATTCCATCCTCTCGTCACCTCGTCCTAAAGTTAGCATTCCCACCTCTTGTCACCAATTCCTACACTTAACCTTTTCCACCTCTCGTCACTTTGGGTCCTGCAGTAACAATTCCACTTATCGTCGCTCTCATTCTGCGGTAAAATATTCCCGTCTCTTTGTCACCTCGTCCGATAGTAAACGTTCCCACCTCTCGTAACCTCGTCCTACACTTAACATTCACCTCTCGTCATCTCGTCCTACACTTAACATTCTCATCTCTCGTCACCTCGTTCTACAGTTAACATCCTCACTTCGTCGCCTCGTTCTGCATTCTTTAACCTTCCCACCTCTCGTCACCAGTTCTTGCACTTTAAGCTTTCCACACTCTCGTCACTTCGTCCTATAGTAAACATTCCCAACTCTCGTCACCTCGTCCTACAGTTAACATTCCCACTTCTCGTCACCTCGTTCTACAGTTAACATTCCCACCTCTCGTTACCTCATCCTATAGTTAATCTTCCCACATCTCGTCAGCTTGTCCTACGCCCGGCCTGCACGCATCTCTTCGTCAGCTGGGTCTTGCTTTTAATCTTTCCGCACCTCTCGTCGCTTTGGTCCTGCAGTAACCATTTCCACTTCTCGTCACCTGGTCCTGCAGTAAATATTTCCCACCTCTTGTCACCTCGTTCTACAGTTAACATTCCCACTTCTCGTCACCTCGTCCTACAGTAACCATTCCATCCTCTCGTCACCTCGTCTTATAGTTAACATTCTCACTTCTCGTCACCTTGTCCTACAGTTAACATTCCACCTTCTTGTCACCTCATTCTACAGTAAACATTCCCACCTCTCGTCACTTCGTCCTACAGTAACAATTCCCATTTCTCGTCACCTCGTCCTACAGTAAACATTCCCACCTCTTGTCACCTCGTTCTACAGTTAACATTCCCACTTCTCGTCACCTCGTCCTACAGTAACCATTCCATCCTCTCGTCACCTCGTCTTATAGTTAACATTCTCACTTCTCGTCACCTTGTCCTACAGTTAACATTCCACCTTCTTGTCACCTCATCCTACAGTAAACATTCCCACCTCTCGTCACTTCGTCCTACAGTAACAATTCCCATTTCTCGTCACCTAGTCCTACAGTAAACATTCCCACCTCTCGTCACCTCGTCCTACAGTTAACATTCTCACTTCTCGTCACCTTGTCCTACAGTTAACATTCCAACTTCTCGTCACCTCATCCTACAGAAAACATTCCCACCTCTTGTCATCTCGTCCTACAGTAACCATTCCAACTTCTCGTCACCTCGATCTACGGTTGGCATTCTCACTCTCGTCACTTTTGTCCTGCGCTTTAATATTTCCACATCTCGTCACCTCGTCCTACACTTAACCTTTTCGCATCTCGTCACCTCGTCCTACAGTCAACATTCCCAACTCTCGTCAATTCGTCCTACAGTAAACATTCCCACTTCTAGTCACCTCGTCCTGCAGTGCCTCTTAACATTTCACTTTCTCGTCACTTTTGGTCCTGCAGTAAAGCATTTCCACTTCTAGTCACCTCGTCCTACACTTAACATTCCCACTTCTCGTCACTTCGTCCTACAGTAAACATTCCATCCTCTTGTCACCTCGTCCTAAAGTTAACATTCCCACCTCTCGTCACTAATTCCTACAGTTAACATCCCACCTCTCGTCACCTCGTCCTACAGTTAACATCCCTCCTCTCGTCACCTCCTCCTATAGTTAATCTTGTCACAGTATATACCAAACTAGCCGTTTTTACGTATATATTTTTCTCTACAAGTGGGTTTTCTCGTCATCACTGATTATTATTTCTTCCCACAGTATGTTGTTATTGACGACTTCGTCATTAAAATTTTCGTCCTCTAAGGAAGATCTTTCCATCCTCTGATAGCATTCTTCATACTTTTTCCAGGGTTACTGATGAAGGGGTGGAATCAGTGTGATGAACCAAATGGTTCATTGGATTTCCTACTCATGGAAATTTCATAATAGTTCACTTGTACAGTTATGTAAAAAAGTTAGGACACCCTATAAAAGCCTGTGTATTTTTGTAACATGTTTGGATATATAGATATTTAATCTCAATTTTAACAATACTGAGAGATTTTAGGAATATTATAATATTATATTATAGGAATAAAACGTTTTTATTTCAATCGATCACAAGTTTTATCAAATAAACAGCACGTTACGATAAACCCAATATTTTAAAATGATCATAATAATGTAGAAACGTAACTACTCAACACTTTATCAAACGAATAAATTCGCTCCAGGAAATATTTGGTATTCTGATGTCATGCCCCAAACAATCCTGAGCAGTGTTCCCTTACGTGTAGTGAAGGACAGGATAAGAACACCGTTTGCCCCCAGTTATCACTCCTTCTCCGTGAAAATATTGTCATTTATCTCGGATTATTTTAGCTTCTGTTAACAAGTTAATAAACAAATGAGTTGGAAACTAACAAAGATTTGAAAGGTCAAATAAATGTCTGATGTCAAAGAAAATGGACAAAGGATCTGGAATCCAATTTGACCACATACCTAGATGAAACATCTATCATTCAGTGTGACCACACTTCTGCCAAATACAATAACTCCTGTCCCCCGGTCTATTCTTCTTGGATGAGAGATCTCCCTATTGAGGAAGTTTGTTAAAGTGAAGACTCAGATATCAGCCAATAATGTGTAAGTCTGGCGCAATGGACAATTGAGGAAGTAAGTAACTGGACACTATGAGATTTACATGACATTGTTCTTATACATTAAGGTCACAGGTGACCAGACAATATTGCGTTCTTGGGTAGAAATGCGTCTGGTAGTGTTAACTAAGTACTCCAATTGTCGTAATGAATCACATTTCACAATATCCTGTAATTACTGGACCTGGTCCTAATATAGTGTCGATTCGCGTGAATGTGTTATAACACTGATGGTCAGATCTCAGTATCCAAAGAATTATATTACCCGCTTTCTGTTCTAGCCCAGATAACCCTTATCTAGCTTTGCGCAAGGCCCTGGGGCAGTTGGATATCAATGTAATGTGTTTTAAGTTGTATTTAATGTTATTAAAACTACTTTAATTGGCTTTTGCTGTTGTAGTTTTTGTAAGTTTGTTTTGATTTAACTTTTTGTTCTTATCGTTGTTTAATAACAAAACTAATTTGCTGATCATCTTGGATACCGATGTTAAACTGTTTGCTTAGCGATGAACTAATGATTTATATGAACACTAATATGTTGCGTGTAGTTCTCTGCTGACTAGGTTCTAGTTCGTGTCTAGGCTGATTTATAATTTTTCTTCATCAGGACACTGTTATCGCGGCATCGTATAATTTCTATGGATAAAACAGCGTGTTGCTCAACATTAAACATTTTATTTATATATACAACGCTAAAGGCAACACAGATCTGCGAATGTTTGTTTTTGAATTTCGCGCAAAGCTACACGAGGGGTATCTGCGCTAGCCGTCCCTAATTTAGGAGTGTAAGACTAGAGGGAAGGCAGCTAGTCATCACAACCCACCGCCAACTCTTGGGCTACTCTTTTACCAACGAATAGTGGGACTGACGGTCACATTATAACGCCCCCACGGCCTAAAGAGCGAGCATGTTCAGTGTGACAGAGATTCATCTGCGAATGTAAACTTCGTCAAAGTTGTTTCAGTTTTAATAACGCTTTTTCCATAATTCAGGTTTTGAAAATAATATTTCCTTTCTTCTATCACGTAAGGACTTTTTTTATATAAATCGGAAAGGAAAACTCCAACTTAGGTCAAATTTGCCACAAGTTTACACAACCTCTTGTTTCCATGACGACGAATAAATATTATTGAAAAGAATAAAATAATGCCACAGTGCACATACAAACAAATACTATCCAGAAATGACACGTCATGTGGCCTGTTAACCGTATATGTACTAGCGATGTGTTTCTTGTGGGTAATAGAACGATCGACATTTCAAGCATAACAAAATGTGACCAGATTTCAATGAAAATGATTCATTTATATAAAAGTAGATACTGTTCAGGAATTATTGTGGGACACGTAAATATTGATTATTAATACCCACATGAGTCTAAAATTATAGTCTTAAACCGAGAGAGCTGCCATTTTGTTGTTACATATTTTATTGTTGACTGAATTAATACGTCATGCGGAACACAGAATCTATTTGAATATAAGATAATATTACACGCTTGAAACATTTCTAGCTTCGATAATTTTTGGTGAGGGATAGTGGGGGGAGGGGCTTAATGTAACCATAGAAACACTCGTGCAAAAACACCGTAATCATGGAAACACACAACACTGCTCACCGACTAGTTTACACAACACTGCACACCGACTAGCCTGATGTGTACTGCATTTTCTTCTTGGTTCACATGGTTGAATTTCACACGTTACAGCCACGTTTGGGAGGGTCTGTTTAAACGTCATTTTAAGTTTTCATAAAACTGTTCGGAGTTACCAGGGCAACTTTAAAATTTACGTTTGTTTTATGTTATTTCTGTTGTATTCAATTATATGTTGGGATGCATTAATAAAACGATTGTCAACAACCAGAGTATTCACTAAAATACAAGGTGCTAACTCTGAGAGAACCAGAGTTTTTCGGAGTGTCGTATCTACTTAGTGCGAACATTTAGTACTTCTTAAAACTGGACATCAGACTGTCGTAACTACTTTGTTCGAACATTTAGTGTTTTTAATAACTAGACATCAGACTGTCATATCTACACAATGGGAACATTTAGTGCCTCTAAGAACAAGACATGATAATGTCGTATCTTCTTAGTGCATCTAAGAACCAGACCCCAGACTGTCGTATCTACTTCGAGCGAACATTTATTGCTTCTAAGAACAAGACATCAGACTTTCATATTTACTATGTGGAAATAGTTAGTGCTTCTACGAACTAGACATCAAACTGTCATATCAACTTAGAGCGAACACTTAGTGCTTCTGAGAACTGTACATCAGACTGTCGAACTACATAGTGCAAACATTTAGTGCTTCTAATATCTAGACATCAGACTGTCGTATCTACTAAGTGCTCACATTTAGGAAGGTCAAAACGTTGTTCTGTGTTTATTAGTAAAAGTGTTATTACCTATAGCAGCCGTTCTGAGATACATTTTTATTTGAAGTGAGTTTTTTGTTGTCAAGGCAGACATTTCATTCTACTGACGTTCAGTTGGTAGATTCTGGATTTTTAATTTTTTTCATAATTTAAAAACTACTATATTTTTAATAAAATTATTACTGTATGTTAATATAACGTTCTTCAGGAAGAATGAATTTTAATGGAGAAATTTTAAAATGATTTGAATAAGTGGATCAAAACAGGATACGTTCAAAATATATATGAATTGAAAATAGAGATATGTTTTTGAAATGCTGTTGAGAAAGGTTATGTGATTGGTTAGATATAATTGTAAGTTTGAATTTGTGGTAAGAGACGTTATGTGATTGGTTACATAAAAAGTTGTGTTTTAAATGATGATGAGAAACATTTTGTTATTGGTTAGACAGAAAGATGTTTTTGATATGATGGTGAGAAAAGTTATGTGATTGGTTATATAGAATGATAAGTTTCAAATGACAGTGTGAAACTTTATATGATTGGTTAGAGAGAAAGATATGTTTGAATTGGTGGTGAGAGACATTATATACTTGGATGACAGGGTAAGTTTGAAATTGCAGTGAGAAACGTTATATGATTGGTTAAACAGAAAGATACATTTGGAATGATTGTAAGACAGGCTATGTTATTGGCTAGACAGAATAATAAATCTGAAATGGTAGTAAGAGACGTTTTGTGATTGGTTAGACAAATTGATATGTTTGAAATGGTAGTGAGAGACGTCATGTGATTGGCTTGACAGAATGACTAGTTTAAAATATTGACAAGAGTCGTTATGTGATTGGCTAACAGAAACACAATTATTTTAACAGCGTGAACTTTTGTTGAAAATTCTGTAGTTAAATAAAGAAACTAAAGATCAGTATATTAAAGATATACTCATTTTAATTTATGTTCGTAATTAGTTGTGAAGGAACTCGAAATAAACGAACTGTTACTGAAGACAAACAAACGAGGTAAATAGTTAAAAATCTCAAATTTAATTAATTAAATGTGTTACCAAATCAAAGAACCTCTTTTAAATGACCAGTGGCTCAGTGGAAGGACTTCTAACGCTACAATTCAGGTTTCGATACCTGAGATGAGCAAAGCACAAATAGCTCATTATTTGAAATTATGCTTAACAAGAACAAATTAATTTCAGTTTTTTTATTCTTTCAAAACCGAACTTCAACTAGCAAACATTAACTGATAAACTGGGTTTAATTATAAACACTCATGTGTTTCGAACCTTGTTTTAATCATTATAAGCTACTTGAATTATAAAAACATCCTTCGAAACCTTAAAGATTAGCCTAAAATGTCATTATATCACGAATAATGTAAAAAAAAAACACTTATTCACTGAAGTGCGTTTATTTTTTTAAATATGAAATATTCTCTATTTTATTGGATATTTTGAAGGAGTCATTTGCTTCTATTAATCGTTCAGAAAAAACAGAAAAAAAACACATTGAGATACCTTTGTCACATAACTCGTTTTATCACATGTTTTCTGCTCTGAGGCTTTACGTAACAGATGATTGTAAATCATCAATTTTAGATCGAGATATTTCTTACAAAATCGAGTATTTGTTTTGAATAAGTGGAAAAAGTTACTTTGAAAAACACCAGAGGTCGTGCTTGGTTAACCTGTTGCTTCTCTTAGTCATAGACCTGGTATGACGTGGTATTTAAGGCACTAACTAGACTTGCAACTGAGGGTCGCCGATCTGAATCCCCATCAATAAACATGTTCATTGGTTTACAGCTATAAAGTCATTACAATGTTCGATCAATTCCACCATTTGTTAGTAAAGTGTAGTGTAAATTAAGGTTATCTGGGGTAAAGACCAAACCTCATAACATGTGATTATACCTGGAACAAACATTAGTAAAATGACCAAACCTCATAACATGTGATTATACCTGGAACAAACATTAGTAAAATGACCAAACCTCATAACATGTGATTATACCTGGAACAAACATTAGTAAAATGACCAAACCTCATAACATGTGATTATACCTGGAACAAACATTAGTAAAATGACCAAACCTCATAACATGTGATTATACCTGGAACAAACATTAGTAAAATGACCAAACCTCATAACATGTGATTATACCTGGAACAAACATTAGTAAAATGACCAAACCTCATAACATGTGATTATACCTGGAACAAACATTAGTAAAATGACCAAACCTCATAACATGTGATTATACCTGGAACAAACATTAGTAAAATGACCAAACCTCATAACATGTGATTATACCTGGAACAAACATTAGTAAAATGACCAAACCTCATAACATGTGATTATACCTGGAACAAACATTAGTAAAATGACCAAACCTCATAACATGTGATTATACCTGGAACAAACATTAGTAAAATGACCAAACCTCATAACATGTGATTATACCTGGAACAAACATTAGTAAAATGACCAAACCTCATAACATGTGATTATACCTGGAACAAACATTAGTAAAATGACCAAACCTCATAACATGTGATTATACCTGGAACAAACATTAGTAAAATGACCAAACCTCATAACATGTGATTATACCTGGAACAAACATTAGTAAAATGACCAAACCTCATAACATGTGATTATACCTGGAACAAACATTAGTAAAATGACCAAACCTCATAACATGTGATTATACCTGGAACAAACATTAGTAAAATGACCAAACCTCATAACATGTGATTATACCTGGAACAAACATTAGTAAAATGACCAAACCTCATAACATGTGATTATACCTGGAACAAACATTAGTAAAATGACCAAACCTCATAACATGTGATTATACCTGGAACAAACATTAGTAAAATGACCAAACCTCATAACATGTGATTATACCTGGAACAAACATTAGTAAAATGACCAAACCTCATAACATGTGATTATACCTGGAACAAACATTAGTAAAATGACATTAGTAAAATGACCAAACCTCATAACATGTGATTATACCTGGAACAAACATTAGTAAAATGACCAAACCTCATAACATGTGATTATACCTGGAACAAACATTAGTAAAATGACCAAACCTCATAACATGTGATTATACCTGGAACAAACATTAGTAAAATGACCAAACCTCATAACATGTGATTATACCTGGAACAAACATTAGTAAAATGACCAAACCTCATAACATGTGATTATACCTGGAACAAACATTAGTAAAATGACCAAACCTCATAACATGTGATTATACCTGGAACAAACATTAGTAAAATGACCAAACCTCATAACATGTGATTATACCTGGAACAAACATTAGTAAAATGACCAAACCTCATAACATGTGATTATACCTGGAACAAACATTAGTAAAATGACCAAACCTCATAACATGTGATTATATACCTGGAACAAACATTATACCTGGAACAAACATTAGTAAAATGACCAAACCTCATAACATGTGATTATACCTGGAACAAACATTAGTAAAATGACCAAACCTCATAACATGTGATTATACCTGGAACAAACATTAGTAAAATGACCAAACCTCATAACATGTGATTATACCTGGAACAAACATTAGTAAAATGACCAAACCTCATAACATGTGATTATACCTGGAACAAACATTAGTAAAATGACCAAACCTCATAACATGTGATTATACCTGGAACAAACATTAGTAAAATGACCAAACCTCATAACATGTGATTATACCTGGAACAAACATTAGTAAAATGACCAAACCTCATAACATGTGATTATACCTGGAACAAACATTAGTAAAATGACCAAACCTCATAACATGTGATTATACCTGGAACAAACATTGGAACAAACATTAGTAAAATGACCAAACCTCATAACATGTGATTATACCTGGAACAAACATTAGTAAAATGACCAAACCTCATAACATGTGATTATACCTGGAACAAACATTAGTAAAATGACCAAACCTCATAACATGTGATTATACCTGGAACAAACATTAGTAAAATGACCAAACCTCATAACATGTGATTATACCTGGAACAAACATTAGTAAAATGACCAAACCTCATAACATGTGATTATACCTGGAACAAACATTAGTAAAATGACCAAACCTCATAACATGTGATTATACCTGGAACAAACATTAGTAAAATGACCAAACCTCATAACATGTGATTATACCTGGAACAAACATTAGTAAAATGACCAAACCTCATAACATGTGATTATACCTGGAACAAACATTAGTAAAATGACCAAACCTCATAACATGTGATTATACCTGGAACAAACATTAGTAAAATGACCAAACCTCATAACATGTGATTATACCTGGAACAAACATTAGTAAAATGACCAAACCTCATAACATGTGATTATACCTGGAACAAACATTAGTAAAATGACCAAACCTCATAACATGTGATTATACCTGGAACAAACATTAGTAAAATGACCAAACCTCATAACATGTGATTATACCTGGAACAAACATTAGTAAAATGACCAAACCTCAACATGTGATTATACCAAAAACATTAGTAAAATGACCAAACCTCATAACATGTGATTATACCTGGAACAAACAAACCTTAACATGTGATTATACCTAGTAAAATGACCAAACCTCATAACATGTGATTATACCTGGAACAAACATTAGTAAAATGACCAAACCTCATAACATGTGATTATACCTGGAACAAACATTAGTAAAATGACCAAACCTCATAACATGTGATTATACCTGGAACAAACATTAGTAAAATGACCAAACCTCATAACATGTGATTATACCTGGAACAAACATTAGTAAAATGACCAAACCTCATAACATGTGATTATACCTGGAACAAACATTAGTAAAATGACCAAACCTCATAACATGTGATTATACCTGGAACAAACATTAGTAAAATGACCAAACCTCATAACATGTGATTATACCTGGAACAAACATTAGTAAAATGACCAAACCTCATAACATGTGATTATACCTGGAACAAACATTAGTAAAATGACCAAACCTCATAACATGTGATTATACCTGGAACAAACATTAGTAAAATGACCAAACCTCATAACATGTGATTATACCTGGAACAAACATTAGTAAAATGACCAAACCTCATAACATGTGATTATACCTGGAACAAACATTAGTAAAATGACCAAACCTCATAACATGTGATTATACCTGGAACAAACATTAGTAAAATGACCAAACCTCATAACATGTGATTATACCTGGAACAAACATTAGTAAAATGACCAAACCTCATAACATGTGATTATACCTGGAACAAACATTAGTAAAATGACCAAACCTCATAACATGTGATTATACCTGGAACAAACATTAGTAAAATGACCAAACCTCATAACATGTGATTATACCTGGAACAAACATTAGTAAAATGACCAAACCTCATAACATGTGATTATACCTGGAACAAACATTAGTAAAATGACCAAACCTCATAACATGTGATTATACCTGGAACAAACATTAGTAAAATGACCAAACCTCATAACATGTGATTATACCTGGAACAAACATTAGTAAAATGACCAAACCTCATAACATGTGATTATACCTGGAACAAACATTAGTAAAATGACCAAACCTCATAACATGTGATTATACCTGGAACAAACATTAGTAAAATGACCAAACCTCATAACATGTGATTATACCTGGAACAAACATTAGTAAAATGACCAAACCTCATAACATGTGATTATACCTGGAACAAACATTAGTAAAATGACCAAACCTCATAACATGTGATTATACCTGGAACAAACATTAGTAAAATGACCAAACCTCATAACATGTGATTATACCTGGAACAAACATTAGTAAAATGACCAAACCTCATAACATGTGATTATACCTGGAACAAACATTAGTAAAATGACCAAACCTCATAACATGTGATTATACCTGGAACAAACATTAGTAAAATGACCAAACCTCATAACATGTGATTATACCTGGAACAAACATTAGTAAAATGACCAAACCTCATAACATGTGATTATACCTGGAACAAACATTAGTAAAATGACCAAACCTCATAACATGTGATTATACCTGGAACAAACATTAGTAAAATGACCAAACCTCATAACATGTGATTATACCTGGAACAAACATTAGTAAAATGACCAAACCTCATAACATGTGATTATACCTGGAACAAACATTAGTAAAATGACCAAACCTCATAACATGTGATTATACCTGGAACAAACATTAGTAAAATGACCAAACCTCATAACATGTGATTATACCTGGAACAAACATTAGTAAAATGACCAAACCTCATAACATGTGATTATACCTGGAACAAACATTAGTAAAATGACCAAACCTCATAACATGTGATTATACCTGGAACAAACATTAGTAAAATGACCAAACCTCATAACATGTGATTATACCTGGAACAAACATTAGTAAAATGACCAAACCTCATAACATGTGATTATACCTGGAACAAACATTAGTAAAATGACCAAACCTCATAACATGTGATTATACCTGGAACAAACATTAGTAAAATGACCAAACCTCATAACATGTGATTATACCTGGAACAAACATTAGTAAAATGACCAAACCTCATAACATGTGATTATACCTGGAACAAACATTAGTAAAATGACCAAACCTCATAACATGTGATTATACCTGGAACAAACATTAGTAAAATGACCAAACCTCATAACATGTGATTATACCTGGAACAAACATTAGTAAAATGACCAAACCTCATAACATGTGATTATACCTGGAACAAACATTAGTAAAATGACCAAACCTCATAACATGTGATTATACCTGGAACAAACTTTAGTAAAATGACCAAACCTCATAACATGTGATTATACCTGGAACAAACATTAGTAAAATGACCAAACCTCATAACATGTGATTATACCTGGAACAAACATTAGTAAAATGACCAAACCTCATAACATGTGATTATACCTGGAACAAACATTAGTAAAATGACCAAACCTCATAACATGTGATTATACCTGGAACAAACATTAGTAAAATGACCAAACCTCATAACATGTGATTATACCTGGAACAAACATTAGTAAAATGACCAAACCTCATAACATGTGATTATACCTGGAACAAACATTAGTAAAATGACCAAACCTCATAACATGTGATTATACCTGGAACAAACATTAGTAAAATGACCAAACCTCATAACATGTGATTATACCTGGAACAAACATTAGTAAAATGACCAAACCTCATAACATGTGATTATACCTGGAACAAACATTAGTAAAATGACCAAACCTCATAACATGTGATTATACCTGGAACAAACATTAGTAAAATGACCAAACCTCATAACATGTGATTATACCTGGAACAAACATTAGTAAAATGACCAAACCTCATAACATGTGATTATACCTGGAACAAACATTAGTAAAATGACCAAACCTCATAACGTGTGATTATACCTGGAACAAACATTAGTAAAATGACCAAACCTCATAACATGTGATTATACCTGGAACAAACATTAGTAAAATGACCAAACCTCATAACATGTGATTATACCTGGAACAAACATTAGTAAAATGACCAAACAAACTCATCATAACATGTGATTATACCTGGAACAAACATTAGTAAAATGACCAAACCTCATAACATGTGATTATACCTGGAACAAACAAACCTTAGTAAAATGACCAAACCTCATAACATGTGATTATACCTGGAACAAACATTAGTAAAATGACCAAACCTCATAACATGTGATTATACCTGGAACAAACACCTCATAACATGTGATTATACCTGGAACAAACATTAGACCAAACCTCATAACATGTGATTATACCTGGAACAAACCAAACCTCATAACATGTGATTATACCTGGAACAAACATTAGTAAAATGACCAAACCTCATAACATTGTAAAATGACCAAACCTCATAACATGTGATTATACCTGGAACAAACATTAGTAAAATGACCAAACCTCATAACATGTGATTATACCTGGAACAAACATTAGTAAAATGACCAAACCTCATAACATGTGATTATACCTGGAACAAACATTAGTAAAATGACCAAACCTCATAACATGTGATTATACCTGGAACAAACATTAGTAAAATGACCAAACCTCATAACATGTGATTATACCTGGAACAAACATTAGTAAAATGACCAAACCTCATAACATGTGATTATACCTGGAACAAACATTAGTAAAATGACCAAACCTCATAACATGTGATTATACCTGGAACAAACATTAGTAAAATGACCAAACCTCATAACATGTGATTATACCTGGAACAAACATTAGTAAAATGACCAAACCTCATAACATGTGATTATACCTGGAACAAACATTAGTAAAATGACCAAACCTCATAACATGTGATTATACCTGGAACAAACATTAGTAAAATGACCAAACCTCATAACATGTGATTATACCTGGAACAAACATTAGTAAAATGACCAAACCTCATAACATGTGATTATACCTGGAACAAACATTAGTAAAATGACCAAACCTCATAACATGTGATTATACCTGGAACAAACATTAGTAAAATGACCAAACCTCATAACATGTGATTATACCTGGAACAAACATTAGTAAAATGACCAAACCTCATAACATGTGATTATACCTGGAACAAACATTAGTAAAATGACCAAACCTCATAACATGTGATTATACCTGGAACAAACATTAGTAAAATGACCAAACCTCATAACATGTGATTATACCTGGAACAAACATTAGTAAAATGACCAAACCTCATAACATGTGATTATACCTGGAACAAACATTAGTAAAATGACCAAACCTCATAACATGTGATTATACCTGGAACAAACATTAGTAAAATGACCAAACCTCATAACATGTGATTATACCTGGAACAAACATTAGTAAAATGACCAAACCTCATAACATGTGATTATACCTGGAACAAACATTAGTAAAATGACCAAACCTCATAACATGTGATTATACCTGGAACAAACATTAGTAAAATGACCAAACCTCATAACATGTGATTATACCTGGAACAAACATTAGTAAAATGACCAAACCTCATAACATGTGATTATACCTGGAACAAACATTAGTAAAATGACCAAACCTCATAACATGTGATTATACCTGGAACAAACATTAGTAAAATGACCAAACCTCATAACATGTGATTATACCTGGAACAAACATTAGTAAAATGACCAAACCTCATAACATGTGATTATACCTGGAACAAACATTAGTAAAATGACCAAACCTCATAACATGTGATTATACCTGGAACAAACATTAGTAAAATGACCAAACCTCATAACATGTGATTATACCTGGAACAAACATTAGTAAAATGACCAAACCTCATAACATGTGATTATACCTGGAACAAACTTTAGTAAAATGACCAAACCTCATAACATGTGATTATACCTGGAACAAACTTTAGTAAAATGACCAAACCTCATAACATGTGATTATACCTGGAACAAACATTAGTAAAATGACCAAACCTCATAACATGTGATTATACCTGGAACAAACATTAGTAAAATGACCAAACCTCATAACATGTGATTATACCTGGAACAAACATTAGTAAAATGACCAAACCTCATAACATGTGATTATACCTGGAACAAACATTAGTAAAATGACCAAACCTCATAACATGTGATTATACCTGGAACAAACATTAATAAAATGACCAAACCTCATAACATGTGATTATACCTGGAACAAACTTAGTAAAATGACCAAGACCAAACCTCATAACATGTGATTATACCCGGAACAAACATTAGTAAAATGACCAAACCTCATAACATGTGATTATACCTGGAACAAACTTTAGTAAAATGACCAAACCTCATAACATGTGATTATACCTGGAACAAACATTAGTAAAATGACCAAACCTCATACATGTGATTATACCTGGAACAAACATTAGTAAAATGACCAAACCTCATAACATGTGATTATACCTGGAACAAACATTAGTAAAATGACCAAACCTCATAACATGTGATTATACCTGGAACAAACATTAGTAAAATGACCAAACCTCATAACATGTGATTATACCTGGAACAAACATTAGTAAAATGACCAAACCTCATAACATGTGTAAAACATTAGTAAAATGACCAAACCTCATAACATGTGATTATACCTGGAACAAACATTAGTAAAATGACCAAACCTCATAACATGTGATTATACCTGGAACAAACATTAGTAAAATGACCAAACCAAACCTCATAACATGTGATTATACCTGGAACAAACATTAGTAAAATGACCAAACCTCATAACATGTGATTATACCTGGAACAAACATTAGTAAAATGACCAAACCTCATAACATGTGATTATACCTGGAACAAACATTAGTAAAATGACCAAACCTCATAACATGTGATTATACCTGGAACAAACATTAGTAAAATGACCAAACCTCATAACATGTGATTATACCTGGAACAAACATTAGTAAAATGACCAAACCTCATAACATGTGATTATACCTGGAACAAACATTAGTAAAATGACCAAACCTCATAACATGTGATTATACCTGGAACAAACATTAGTAAAATGACCAAACCTCATAACATGTGATTATACCTGGAACAAACATTAGTAAAATGACCAAACCTCATAACATGTGATTATACCTGGAACAAACAAATTAGTAAAATGACCAAACCTCACCACATGTGATTATACCTGGAACAAACATTAGTAAAATGACCAAACCTCATAACATGTGATTATACCTGGAACAAACACTTGTAAAATGACCAAACCTCATAACATGTGATTATACCTGGAACAAACATTAGTAAAATGACCAAACCTCATAACATGTGATTATACCTGGAACAAACATTAGTAAAATGACCAAACCTCATAACATGTGATTATACCTGGAACAAACATTAGTAAAATGACCAAACCTCATAACATGTGATTATACCTGGAACAAACATTAGTAAAATGACCAAACCTCATAACATGTGATTATACCTGGAACAAACATTAGTAAAATGACCAAACCTCATAACATGTGATTATACCTGGAACAAACATTAGTAAAATGACCAAACCTCATAACATGTGATTATACCTGGAACAAACATTAGTAAAATGACCAAACCTCATAACATGTGATTATACCTGGAACAAACATTAGTAAAATGACCAAACCTCATAACATGCGATTATACCTGGGACAAACATTAGTAAAATGACCAAGACCAAACCTCATAACATGTGATTATACCTGGAACAAACATTAGTAAAATGACCAAACCTCATAACATGTGATTATACCTGGAACAAACATTAGTAAAATGACCAAACCTCATAACATGTGATTATACCTGGAACAAACATTAGTAAAATGACCAAACCTCATAACATGTGATTATACCTGGAACAAACATTAGTAAAATGACCAAACCTCATAACATGTGATTATACCTGGAACAAACATTAGTAAAATGACCAAACCTCATAACATGTGATTATACCTGGAACAAACATTAGTAAAATGACCAAACCTCATAACATGTGATTATACCTGGAACAAACATTAGTAAAATGACCAAACCTCATAACATGTGATTATACCTGGAACAAACATTAGTAAAATGACCAAACCTCATAACATGTGATTATACCTGGAACAAACATTAGTAAAATGACCAAACCTCATAACATGTGATTATACCTGGAACAAACATTAGTAAAATGACCAAACCTCATAACATGTGATTATACCTGGAACAAACATTAGTAAAATGACCAAACCTCATAACATGTGATTATACCTGGAACAAACATTAGTAAAATGACCAAACCTCATAACATGTGATTATACCTGGAACAAACATTAGTAAAATGACCAAACCTCATAACATGTGATTATACCTGGAACAAACATTAGTAAAATGACCAAACCTCATAACATTAGTAAAATGTGATTATACCTGGAACAAACATTAGTAAAATGACCAAACCTCATAACATGTGATTATACCTGGAACAAACATTAGTAAAATGACCAAACCTCATAACATGTGATTATACCTGGAACAAACATTAGTAAAATGACCAAACCTCATAACATGTGATTATACCTGGAACAAACATTAGTAAAATGACCAAACCTCATAACATGTGATTATACCTGGAACAAACTTAGTAAAATGACCAAGACCAAACCTCATAACATGTGATTATACCTGGAACAAACATTAGTAAAATGACCAAACCTCATAACATGTGATTATACCTGGAACAAACATTAGTAAAATGACCAAACCTCATAACATGTGATTATACCTGGAACAAACATTAGTAAAATGACCAAACCTCATAACATGTGATTATACCTGGAACAAACATTAGTAAAATGACCAAACCTCATAACATGTGATTATACCTGGAACAAACATTAGTAAAATGACCAAACCTCATAACATGTGATTATACCTGGAACAAACATTAGTAAAATGACCAAACCTCATAACATGTGATTATACCTGGAACAAACATTAGTAAAATGACCAAACCTCATAACATGTGATTATACCTGGAACAAACATTAGTAAAATGACCAAACCTCATAACATGTGATTATACCTGGAACAAACATTAGTAAAATGACCAAACCTCATAACATGTGATTATACCTGGAACAAACATTAGTAAAATGACCAAACCTCATAACATGTGATTATACCTGGAACAAACATTAGTAAAATGACCAAACCTCATAACATGTGATTATACCTGGAACAAACATTAGTAAAATGACCAAACCTCATAACATGTGATTATACCTGGAACAAACATTAGTAAAATGACCAAACCTCATAACATGTGATTATACCTGGAACAAACATTAGTAAAATGACCAAACCTCATAACATGTGATTATACCTGGAACAAACATTAGTAAAATGACCAAACCTCATAACATGTGATTATACCTGGAACAAACATTAGTAAAATGACCAAACCTCATAACATGTGATTATACCTGGAACAAACATTAGTAAAATGACCAAACCTCATAACATGTGATTATACCTGGAACAAACATTAGTAAAATGACCAAACCTCATAACATGTGATTATACCTGGAACAAACATTAGTAAAATGACCAAACCTCATAACATGTGATTATACCTGGAACAAACATTAGTAAAATGACCAAACCTCATAACATGTGATTATACCTGGAACAAACATTAGTAAAATGACCAAACCTCATAACATGTGATTATACCTGGAACAAACATTAGTAAAATGACCAAACCTCATAACATGTGATTATACCTGGAACAAACATTAGTAAAATGACCAAACCTCATAACATGTGATTATACCTGGAACAAACATTAGTAAAATGACCAAACCTCATAACATGTGATTATACCTGGAACAAACATTAGTAAAATGACCAAACCTCATAACATGTGATTATACCTGGAACAAACATTAGTAAAATGACCAAACCTTAAGTACAAACATTAGACCAAACCTCATAACATGTGATTATACCTGGAACAAACATTAGTAAAATGACCAAACCTCATAACATGTGATTATACCTGGAACAAACATTAGTAAAATGACCAAACCTCATAACATGTGATTATACCTGGAACAAACATTAGTAAAATGACCAAACCTCATAACATGTGATTATACCTGGAACAAACATTAGTAAAATGACCAAACCTCATAACATGTGATTATACCTGGAACAAACATTAGTAAAATGACCAAACCTCATAACATGTGATTATACCTGGAACAAACATTAGTAAAATGACCAAACCTCATAACATGTGATTATACCTGGAACAAACATTAGTAAAATGACCAAACCTCATAACATGTGATTATACCTGGAACAAACATTAGTGGAACAAACATTAGTAAAATGACCAAACCTCATAACATGTGATTATACCTGGAACAAACATTAGTAAAATGACCAAACCTCATAACATGTGATTATACCTGGAACAAACATTAGTAAAATGACCAAACCTCATAACATGTGATTATACCTGGAACAAACATTAGTAAAATGACCAAACCTCATAACATGTGATTATACCTGGAACAAACATTAGTAAAATGACCAAACCTCATAACATGTGATTATACCTGGAACAAACATTAGTAAAATGACCAAACCTCATAACATGTGATTATACCTGGAACAAACATTAGTAAAATGACCAAACCTCATAACATGTGATTATACCTGGAACAAACATTAGTAAAATGACCAAACCTCATAACATGTGATTATACCTGGAACAAACATTAGTAAAATGACCAAACCTCATAACATGTGATTATACCTGGAACAAACATTAGTAAAATGACCAAACCTCATAACATGTGATTATACCTGGAACAAACATTAGTAAAATGACCAAACCTCATAACATGTGATTATACCTGGAACAAACATTAGTAAAATGACCAAACCTCATAACATGTGATTATACCTGGAACAAACATTAGTAAAATGACCAAACCTCATAACATGTGATTATACCTGGAACAAACATTAGTAAAATGACCAAACCTCATAACATGTGATTATACCTGGAACAAACATTAGTAAAATGACCAAACCTCATAACATGTGATTATACCTGGAACAAACATTAGTAAAATGACCAAACCTCATAACATGTGATTATACCTGGAACAAACATTAGTAAAATGACCAAACCTCATAACATGTGATTATACCTGGAACAAACATTAGTAAAATGACCAAACCTCATAACATGTGATTATACCTGGAACAAACATTAGTAAAATGACCAAACCTCATAACATGTGATTATACCTGGAACAAACATTAGTAAAATGACCAAACCTCATAACATGTGATTATACCTGGAACAAACATTAGTAAAATGACCAAACCTCATAACATGTGATTATACCTGGAACAAACATTAGTAAAATGACCAAACCTCATAACATGTGATTATACCTGGAACAAACATTAGTAAAATGACCAAACCTCATAACATGTGATTATACCTGGAACAAACATTAGTAAAATGACCAAACCTCATAACATGTGATTATACCTGGAACAAACATTAGTAAAATGACCAAACCTCATAACATGTGATTATACCTGGAACAAACATTAGTAAAATGACCAAACCTCATAACATGTGATTATACCTGGAACAAACATTAGTAAAATGACCAAACCTCATAACATGTGATTATACCTGGAACAAACATTAGTAAAATGACCAAACCTCATAACATGTGATTATACCTGGAACAAACATTAGTAAAATGACCAAACCTCATAACATGTGATTATACCTGGAACAAACATTAGTAAAATGACCAAACCTCATAACATGTGATTATACCTGGAACAAACATTAGTAAAATGACCAAACCTCATAACATGTGATTATACCTGGAACAAACATTAGTAAAATGACCAAACCTCATAACATGTGATTATACCTGGAACAAACATTAGTAAAATGACCAAACCTCATAACATGTGATTATACCTGGAACAAACATTAGTAAAATGACCAAACCTCATAACATGTGATTATACC
The DNA here is from genome assembly GCF_004210375.1 of Tachypleus tridentatus. Lineage (NCBI taxonomy): Eukaryota > Metazoa > Arthropoda > Merostomata > Xiphosura > Limulidae > Tachypleus > Tachypleus tridentatus. Next base: position 32,062,120 of record NW_027467777.1, on the reverse strand, counting down.
TGGAACAAACATTAGTAAAATGACCAAACCTCATAACATGTGATTATACCTGGAACAAACATTAGTAAAATGACCAAACCTCATAACATGTGATTATACCTGGAACAAACATTAGTAAAATGACCAAACCTCATAACATGTGATTATACCTGGAACAAACATTAGTAAAATGACCAAACCTCATAACATGTGATTATACCTGGAACAAACATTAGTAAAATGACCAAACCTCATAACATGTGATTATACCTGGAACAAACATTAGTAAAATGACCAAACCTCATAACATGTGATTATACCTGGAACAAACATTAGTAAAATGACCAAACCTCATAACATGTGATTATACCTGGAACAAACATTAGTAAAATGACCAAACCTCATAACATGTGATTATACCTGGAACAAACATTAGTAAAATGACCAAACCTCATAACATGTGATTATACCTGGAACAAACATTAGTAAAATGACCAAACCTCATAACATGTGATTATACCTGGAACAAACATTAGTAAAATGACCAAACCTCATAACATGTGATTATACCTGGAACAAACATTAGTAAAATGACCAAACCTCATAACATGTGATTATACCTGGAACAAACATTAGTAAAATGACCAAACCTCATAACATGTGATTATACCTGGAACAAACATTAGTAAAATGACCAAACCTCATAACATGTGATTATACCTGGAACAAACATTAGTAAAATGACCAAACCTCATAACATGTGATTATACCTGGAACAAACATTAGTAAAATGACCAAACCTCATAACATGTGATTATACCTGGAACAAACATTAGTAAAATGACCAAACCTCATAACATGTGATTATACCTGGAACAAACATTAGTAAAATGACCAAACCTCATAACATGTGATTATACCTGGAACAAACATTAGTAAAATGACCAAACCTCATAACATGTGATTATACCTGGAACAAACATTAGTAAAATGACCAAACCTCATAACATGTGATTATACCTGGAACAAACATTAGTAAAATGACCAAACCTCATAACATGTGATTATACCTGGAACAAACATTAGTAAAATGACCAAACCTCATAACATGTGATTATACCTGGAACAAACATTAGTAAAATGACCAAACCTCATAACATGTGATTATACCTGGAACAAACATTAGTAAAATGACCAAACCTCATAACATGTGATTATACCTGGAACAAACATTAGTAAAATGACCAAACCTCATAACATGTGATTATACCTGGAACAAACATTAGTAAAATGACCAAACCTCATAACATGTGATTATACCTGGAACAAACATTAGTAAAATGACCAAACCTCATAACATGTGATTATACCTGGAACAAACATTAGTAAAATGACCAAACCTCATAACATGTGATTATACCTGGAACAAACATTAGTAAAATGACCAAACCTCATAACATGTGATTATACCTGGAACAAACATTAGTAAAATGACCAAACCTCATAACATGTGATTATACCTGGAACAAACATTAGTAAAATGACCAAACCTCATAACATGTGATTATACCTGGAACAAACATTAGTAAAATGACCAAACCTCATAACATGTGATTATACCTGGAACAAACATTAGTAAAATGACCAAACCTCATAACATGTGATTATACCTGGAACAAACATTAGTAAAATGACCAAACCTCATAACATGTGATTATACCTGGAACAAACATTAGTAAAATGACCAAACCTCATAACATGTGATTATACCTGGAACAAACATTAGTAAAATGACCAAACCTCATAACATGTGATTATACCTGGAACAAACATTAGTAAAATGACCAAACCTCATAACATGTGATTATACCTGGAACAAACATTAGTAAAATGACCAAACCTCATAACATGTGATTATACCTGGAACAAACATTAGTAAAATGACCAAACCTCATAACATGTGATTATACCTGGAACAAACATTAGTAAAATGACCAAACCTCATAACATGTGATTATACCTGGAACAAACATTAGTAAAATGACCAAACCTCATAACATGTGATTATACCTGGAACAAACATTAGTAAAATGACCAAACCTCATAACATGTGATTATACCTGGAACAAACATTAGTAAAATGACCAAACCTCATAACATGTGATTATACCTGGAACAAACATTAGTAAAATGACCAAACCTCATAACATGTGATTATACCTGGAACAAACATTAGTAAAATGACCAAACCTCATAACATGTGATTATACCTGGAACAAACATTAGTAAAATGACCAAACCTCATAACATGTGATTATACCTGGAACAAACTTTAGTAAAATGACCAAACCTCATAACATGTGATTATACCTGGAACAAACATTAGTAAAATGACCAAACCTCATAACATGTGATTATACCTGGAACAAACATTAGTAAAATGACCAAACCTCATAACATGTGATTATACCTGGAACAAACATTAGTAAAATGACCAAACCTCATAACATGTGATTATACCTGGAACAAACATTAGTAAAATGACCAAACCTCATAACATGTGATTATACCTGGAACAAACATTAGTAAAATGACCAAACCTCATAACATGTGATTATACCTGGAACAAACATTAGTAAAATGACCAAACCTCATAACATGTGATTATACCTGGAACAAACATTAGTAAAATGACCAAACCTCATAACATGTGATTATACCTGGAACAAACATTAGTAAAATGACCAAACCTCATAACATGTGATTATACCTGGAACAAACATTAGTAAAATGACCAAACCTCATAACATGTGATTATACCTGGAACAAACATTAGTAAAATGACCAAACCTCATAACATGTGATTATACCTGGAACAAACATTAGTAAAATGACCAAACCTCATAACATGTGATTATACCTGGAACAAACATTAGTAAAATGACCAAACCTCATAACATGTGATTATACCTGGAACAAACATTAGTAAAATGACCAAACCTCATAACATGTGATTATACCTGGAACAAACATTAGTAAAATGACCAAACCTCATAACATGTGATTATACCTGGAACAAACATTAGTAAAATGACCAAACCTCATAACATGTGATTATACCTGGAACAAACATTAGTAAAATGACCAAACCTCATAACATGTGATTATACCTGGAACAAACATTAGTAAAATGACCAAACCTCATAACATGTGATTATACCTGGAACAAACATTAGTAAAATGACCAAACCTCATAACATGTGATTATACCTGGAACAAACATTAGTAAAATGACCAAACCTCATAACATGTGATTATACCTGGAACAAACATTAGTAAAATGACCAAACCTCATAACATGTGATTATACCTGGAACAAACATTAGTAAAATGACCAAACCTCATAACATGTGATTATACCTGGAACAAACATTAGTAAAATGACCAAACCTCATAACATGTGATTATACCTGGAACAAACATTAGTAAAATGACCAAACCTCATAACATGTGATTATACCTGGAACAAACATTAGTAAAATGACCAAACCTCATAACATGTGATTATACCTGGAACAAACATTAGTAAAATGACCAAACCTCATAACATGTGATTATACCTGGAACAAACATTAGTAAAATGACCAAACCTCATAACATGTGATTATACCTGGAACAAACATTAGTAAAATGACCAAACCTCATAACATGTGATTATACCTGGAACAAACATTAGTAAAATGACCAAACCTCATAACATGTGATTATACCTGGAACAAACATTAGTAAAATGACCAAACCTCATAACATGTGATTATACCTGGAACAAACATTAGTAAAATGACCAAACCTCATAACATGTGATTATACCTGGAACAAACATTAGTAAAATGACCAAACCTCATAACATGTGATTATACCTGGAACAAACATTAGTAAAATGACCAAACCTCATAACATGTGATTATACCTGGAACAAACATTAGTAAAATGACCAAACCTCATAACATGTGATTATACCTGGAACAAACATTAGTAAAATGACCAAACCTCATAACATGTGATTATACCTGGAACAAACATTAGTAAAATGACCAAACCTCATAACATGTGATTATACCTGGAACAAACATTAGTAAAATGACCAAACCTCATAACATGTGATTATACCTGGAACAAACATTAGTAAAATGACCAAACCTCATAACATGTGATTATACCTGGAACAAACATTAGTAAAATGACCAAACCTCATAACATGTGATTATACCTGGAACAAACATTAGTAAAATGACCAAACCTCATAACATGTGATTATACCTGGAACAAACATTAGTAAAATGACCAAACCTCATAACATGTGATTATACCTGGAACAAACATTAGTAAAATGACCAAACCTCATAACATGTGATTATACCTGGAACAAACATTAGTAAAATGACCAAACCTCATAACATGTGATTATACCTGGAACAAACATTAGTAAAATGACCAAACCTCATAACATGTGATTATACCTGGAACAAACATTAGTAAAATGACCAAACCTCATAACATGTGATTATACCTGGAACAAACATTAGTAAAATGACCAAACCTCATAACATGTGATTATACCTGGAACAAACATTAGTAAAATGACCAAACCTCATAACATGTGATTATACCTGGAACAAACATTAGTAAAATGACCAAACCTCATAACATGTGATTATACCTGGAACAAACATTAGTAAAATGACCAAACCTCATAACATGTGATTATACCTGGAACAAACATTAGTAAAATGACCAAACCTCATAACATGTGATTATACCTGGAACAAACATTAGTAAAATGACCAAACCTCATAACATGTGATTATACCTGGAACAAACATTAGTAAAATGACCAAACCTCATAACATGTGATTATACCTGGAACAAACATTAGTAAAATGACCAAACCTCATAACATGTGATTATACCTGGAACAAACATTAGTAAAATGACCAAACCTCATAACATGTGATTATACCTGGAACAAACATTAGTAAAATGACCAAACCTCATAACATGTGATTATACCTGGAACAAACATTAGTAAAATGACCAAACCTCATAACATGTGATTATACCTGGAACAAACATTAGTAAAATGACCAAACCTCATAACATGTGATTATACCTGGAACAAACATTAGTAAAATGACCAAACCTCATAACATGTGATTATACCTGGAACAAACATTAGTAAAATGACCAAACCTCATAACATGTGATTATACCTGGAACAAACATTAGTAAAATGACCAAACCTCATAACATGTGATTATACCTGGAACAAACATTAGTAAAATGACCAAACCTCATAACATGTGATTATACCTGGAACAAACATTAGTAAAATGACCAAACCTCATAACATGTGATTATACCTGGAACAAACATTAGTAAAATGACCAAACCTCATAACATGTGATTATACCTGGAACAAACATTAGTAAAATGACCAAACCTCATAACATGTGATTATACCTGGAACAAACATTAGTAAAATGACCAAACCTCATAACATGTGATTATACCTGGAACAAACATTAGTAAAATGACCAAACCTCATAACATGTGATTATACCTGGAACAAACATTAGTAAAATGACCAAACCTCATAACATGTGATTATACCTGGAACAAACATTAGTAAAATGACCAAACCTCATAACATGTGATTATACCTGGAACAAACATTAGTAAAATGACCAAACCTC